>NC_091470.1:208868102-209230272 GCF_036971445.1 Narcine bancroftii
AAATACATGCTTTTTTGTGAAATTTTTCAACTTTCTTTCACATCTATGAATTTTCTGTGTTTAAATATTTACAGCCTTTCTAAATCATTTAACAAAGTTTAAAAATATAGTTTACAACCAGAAAAGAAAATATAGAAAAATAAATACGCGTTTAAATTTCAATTTGAAAAAAGTAAAAATAACTGCGAAAATGTATGTTCACACATTGAAATAAATGCATTTTAGGAAAAGATTAAACATACTTTTCTCATCTATGAACTTCATTGATTTTAAACAGTACATTTAAAACGTTTTTCAGTGTTCGTAAAGTACTTTTCTACAATTAAATAAAATGTAGATCTGGAAATTCACATCCAGATTTGAATTTTGAAAAGAATAATATAAATGGTAAAATGAAATTTCAAACATAAAAAATAAATGCTTTTTTGAGCAATGTTTGAACATGATTTCACATCTATGAAACAGCACATGTTAAAAGTACTTTTCTACAAGAAAGTAAAATGTACATCTGTAAATTCACTGCTATATTTCAATTTTAAAAAAGAATAACATAAATGTTAAAATGAAGCTATAATCATTAAAATACATGCTTTTTTGAGAAATGTTAAAACTTTCTTTCACATCTATGAATTTTCATGTTTACATGTTTATAGCCTTTGTAAAATTTTTAACAACGTTTAAAAATATGGGTTACAACCAGAAAAGCAAATGTAGAAAAATAAATACGCTTTTAAATTTCAATTTGAAAAAAGTAAAAATAACTGCTAAAATGAATTTTCACACATTGAAATAAATGCATTTTAGGAAAAGATTAAACATACTTTTCTCATCTATGTACTTCATTGATAATATATAAACAGTACATCTAAAACGTTTTTCAGAGGTTGTAAAGTACTTTTCTACAGGCATATAGAATGTAGATCTGGAAATTCACATCCAGATTTCAATTTTGAAAAGAATAATATAAATGGTAAAATGAAATTAACAACATAAAAAATAAATGCTTTTTTGAGAAATGTTTGAACATGGTTTCACATCTATGAAACAGCACATGTAAAAAGTACTTTTCTACAAGAAAGCAAAATGTACATCTGTAAATTCAGTTCTACATTTCAATTTTAAAAAGAATAACGTAAATGTTAAAATGAAGCTACAAACATTAAAATACATGCTTTTTTGTGAAATTTTTCAACTTTCTTTCACATCTATGAATTTTCTGTGTTTAAATATTTACAGCCTTTGTAAATCATTTAACAAAGTTTAAAAATATAGTTTACAACCAGAAAAGAAAATATAGAAAAATAAATACGCGTTTAAATTTCAATTTGAAAAAAGTAAAAATAACTGCTAAAATGTATGTTCACACATTGAAATAAATGCATTTTAGGAAAAGATTAAACATACTTTTCTCATCTATGAACTTCATTGATAATATTTAAACAGTAAATTTAAAACGTTTTTCAGAGTTTGTAAAGTACTTTTCTACAATCAAATAAAATGTCGTCCAGGAAATTCACATCCAGATTTCAATTTTGAAAAGAATAATATAAATGGTAAAATGAAATTACAAACATAATAAATAAATGCTTTTTTGAGCAATGTTTCAACATGGTTTCAAATCTATGAAACAGCACATGTAAAAAGTACTTTTCTACAAGAAAGCAAAATGTACTTCTGTAAATTCACTGCTACATTTCAATTTTAAAAAAGAATAACATAAATGTCAAAATGAATGTCAAAAATCATTAAAATAAATGCTTTTTTGAGAAATGTTAAAACTTTCTTTCACATCTATGAATTCTCATGTTTACATGTTTATAGCCTTTGTAAAACTTTTAACAATGTTTAAAAATATGGGTTACAACCAGAAAAGCAAATGTAGAAAATAAATACGCGTTTAAATTTCAATTTGAAAAAAGTCAAAATAACTGCTAACATGTATGTTCACACATTGAAATAAATGCATTTTAGCTTTTCAGAGTTTGTAAAGTACTTTTCTACAATCAAATAAAATGTAGTCCTGGAAATTCACATCCAGATTTCAATTTTGAAAAGAATAATATAAATGGTAAAATGAAATTACAAACATAAAAAACAAATGCTTTTTTGAGCAATGTTTGAACATGGTTTCACATCTATGAAACAGCACATGTAAAAAGTACTTTTCTACAAGAAAGCAAAATGTACATCTGTAAATTCACTTCTACATTTAAATTTTAAAATGAATAATATAAATGTTAAAATGAAGCTACAAACATTAAAATACATGCTTTTTTGAGAAATTTTTCAACTTTCTTTCACATCTATGAATTTTCATGTTTACATGTTTATAGCCTTTGTAAAACTTTTAACAGTGTTTAAAAATATAGGTTACAACCAGAAAAGCAAATGTAGAAAAATAAATACGCGTTTAAATTTCAATTTGAAAAAAGTAAAAATACCTGCTAAAATGAATGTTCACACATTGAAATAAATGCATTTTAGGAAAAGATTAAACATACTTTTCTCATCTATGAAGTTCATTGATAATATTTAAACAGTACATTTAAAACGTTTTTCAGTGTTCGTAAAGTACTTTTCTACAATTAAATAAAATATAGATCTGGAAATTCACATCCAGATTTCAATTTTGAAAAGAATAATATAAATGGTAAAATGAAATTTCAAACATAAAAAATAAATGCTTTTTTGAGCAGTGTTTGAACATGATTTCACATCTATGAAACAGCACATGTTAAAAGTACTTTTCTACAAGAAAGTAAAATGTACATCTGTAAATTCACTGCTATATTTCAATTTTAAAAAAGAATAACATAAATGTTAAAATGAAGCTACAATCATTAAAATACATGCTTTTTTGAGAAATGTTAAAACTTTCTTCACATCTATGAATTTTCATGTTTACATATTTATAGCCTTTGTAAAACCATTAACAATGTTTAACAATATGGGTTAGAACCAGAAAAGCAAATGAAGAAAAATAAATATGCATTTAAATTTCTTTTAGAAAAAGTAAAAATAACTGCTAAAATGAATGTTCACACATTGAAATAAATGCATTTTAGGAAAAGATTAAACATACTTTTCTCATCTATGAACTTCATTGATAATATTTAAAGAGTACATTTAAAACGTTTTTCAGTGTTCGTAAAGTACTTTTCTACAATCAAATAAAATGTAGATCTGGAAATTCACATCCAGATTTCAATTTTGAAAAGAATAATATAAATGGTAAAATGAAATTTCAAACATAAAAAAAAAATGCTTTTTTGAGCAACATTTGAACATGGTTTCACATCTATGAAACAGCACATGTTAAAAGTACTTTTCTACAAGAAAGCAAAATGTACATCTGTAAATTCACTGCTACATTTCAATTTTAAAAAAAGAATAACATAAATGTTAAAATGAAGCTACAATCATTAAAATACATGCTTTTCTGAGAAATGTTAAAACTTTCTTTCACATCTATGAATTTTAATGTTTAAATATTTACAGCCTTTGTAAAACATTTAACAAAGTTTAAAAATATAGTTTACAACCTGAAAAGAAAATGTAGAAAAATAAATACGCGTTTAAATTTCAATTTGAAAAAAGTTAAAATAACTGCTAAAATGTATGTTCACACATTGAAATAAATGCATTTTAGGAAAAGTTTAAACATACTTTTCTCATCTATGAACTTCATTGATAATATTTAAACAGTACATTTAAAATGTTTTTAAGTGTTTGTAAAGTAGTTTTCTACAATCATATAAAATGTCGATCTGGAAGTTCACATCGAGATTTCAATTTTGAAAAGAATAATATAAATGGTAAAATGAAATTACAAACATAAAAAATAAATGCTTTTTTGAGCAATGTTTGAACATGGTTTCAAATCTATGAAACAGCACATGTAAAAAGTACTTTCCTACAAGAAAGCAAAATGTACTTCTGTAAATTCACTGCTACATTTCAATTTTAAAAAAGAATAACATAAATGTTAAAATGAAGTTACAATCATTAAAATACATGCTTTTTTGAGAAATGTTAAAACTTTCTTCACATCTATGAATTTTCATGTTTACATATTTATAGCCTTTGTAAAAAGATTAACAATGTTTAACAATATGGGTTAGAACCAGAAAAGCAAATGTAGGAAAATAAATACGCGTTTAAATTTCAATTTGAAAAAAGTAAAAATAACTGCTAAAATGAATGTTCACACATTGAAATAAATGCATTTTAGGAAAAGATTAAACATGCATTTCTCATCTATGAACTTCATTGATAATAAATAAACAGTACATTTAAAACGTTTTTCAGAGGTTGTAAAGTACTTTTCAACAAGCAAATGAAATGTAGTCCTGGAAATTCACATCCAGATTTTAATTTTCAAAAGAATAATATAAATGGTAAAATGAAATTACCAACTTAAAAAATAAATCATTTTTTGAGAAATCTTTGAACATGGTTTCACATCTATGAAACAGCACATGTAAAAAGTACTTTACTACAAGAAAGTAAAATGTACATCTGTAAATTCACTGCTACATTTCAATTTTAAAAAAGAATAACATAAATGTTAAAATGAAGCTACAATCATTAAAATACATGCTTTTTTGAGAAATGTTAAAACTTTCTTTCAGATCTATGAATTTTCATGTTTACATGTTTATAGCCTTTGTAAAACTTTTAACAACGTTTAAAAATATGGGTTACAACCAGAAAAGCAAATGTAGAAAAATAAATACGCTTTTAAATTTCAATTTGAAAAAAGTAAAAATAACTGCTAAAATGAATGTTCACACATTGAAATAAATGCATTTTAGGAAAAGGTTAAACATACTTTTCTCATCTATGAACTTCATTGATAATATTTAAACAGTACATTTAAAACGTTTTTCAGTGTTCGTAAAGTACTTTTCTACAATCAAATAAAATGTAGATCTGGAAATTCACATCCATATTTCAATTTTGAAAAGAATAATATAAATGGTAAAATGAAATTTAAAACATAAAAAATAAATGCCTTTTTGAGCAATATTTGAACATGGTTTCACATCTATGAAACAGCACATGTTAAAAGTACTTTTCTAGAAGAAAGCAAAATGTACATCTGTAAATTCACTGCTACATTTCAATTTTAAAAAAGAATAACATAAATGTCAAAATGAAGCTACAATCATTAAAATAAATGCTTTTCTGAGAAATGTTAAAACTTTCTTTCACATCTATAAATTTTCATGTTTAAATATTTACAGCCTTTGTAAAACATTTAACAAAGTTTAAAAATATAGTTTACAACCTGAAAAGAAAATGTAGAAAAATAAATACGCGTTTAAATTTCAATTTGAAAAAAGTTAAAATAACTGCTAAAATGTATGTTCACACATTGAAATAAATGCATTTTAGGAAAAGATTAAACATACTTTTCTTATCTATGAACTTCATTGATAATATTTAAACAGTACATTTAAAATGTTTTTAAGTGTTTGTAAAGTAGTTTTCTACAATCATATAAAATGTCGATCTGGAAATTCACATCGAGATTTCAATTTTGAAAAGAATAATATAAATGGTAAAATGAAATTACAAACATAAAAAATAAATGCTTTTTTGAGCAATGTTTGAACATGGTTTCAAATCTATGAAACAGCACATGTAAAAAGTACTTTTCTACAAGAAAGCAAAATGTACTTCTGTAAATTCACTGCTACATTTCAATTTTAAAAAAGAATAACATAAATGTCAAAATGAATGTCAAAAATCATTAAAATAAATGCTTTTTTGAGAAATGTTAAAACTTTCTTTCACATCTATGAATTCTCATGTTTACATGTTTATAGCCTTTGTAAAACTTTTAACAATGTTTAAAAATATGGGTTACAATCAGAAAAGCAAATGTAGAAAATAAATACGCGTTTAAATTTCAATTTGAAATAAGTAAAAATAACTGCTAAAATGTATGTTCACACATTGAAATAAATGCATTTTAGCTTTTCAGAGTTTGTAAAGTACTTTTCTACAATCAAATAAAATGTAGTCCTGGAAATTCACATCCAGATTTCAATTTTGAAAAGAATAATATAAATGGTAAAATGAAATTACAAACATAAAAAACAAATGCTTTTTTGAGCAATGTTTGAACATGGTTTCACATCTATGAAACAGCACATGTAAAAAGTACTTTTCTACAAGAAAGCAAAATGTACATCTGTAAATTCACTTCTACATTTAAATTTTAAAAAGAATAATATAAATGTTAAAATGAAGCTACAAACATTAAAATACATGCTTTTTTGAGAACTTTTTCAACTTTCTTTCACATCTATGAATTTACATGTTTACATTTTTATAGCCTTTGTAAAACTTTTAACAGTGTTTAAAAATATAGGTTACAACCTGAAAAGAAAATGTAGAAAAATAAATACGCGTTTAAATTTCAATTTGAAAAAAGTAAAAATAACTGCTAAAATGTATGTTCACACATTGAAATAAATGCATTTTAGGAAAAGATTAAACATACTTTTCTCATCTATGAACTTCATTGATAATATTTAAACAGTACATTTAAAACGTTTTTCAGTGTTCGTAAAGTACTTTTCTACAATTAAATAAAATGTAGATCTGGAAATTCACATCCAGATTTCAATTTTGAAAAGAATAATATAAATGGTAAAATGAAATTTCAAACATAAAAAATAAATGCTTTTTTGAGCAATGTTTGAACATGATTTCACATCTATGAAACAGCACATGTTAAAAGTACTTTTCTACAAGAAAGTAAAATGTACATCTGTAAATTCACTGCTATATTTCAATTTTAAAAAAGAATAACATAAATGTTAAAATGAAGCTATAATCATTAAAATACATGCTTTTTTGAGAAATGTTAAAACTTTCTTTCACATCTATGAATTTTCATGTTTACATGTTTATAGCCTTTGTAAAATTTTTAACAACGTTTAAAAATATGGGTTACAACCAGAAAAGCAAATGTAGAAAAATAAATACGCTTTTAAATTTCAATTTGAAAAAAGTAAAAATAACTGCTAAAATGAATTTTCACACATTGAAATAAATGCATTTTAGGAAAAGATTAAACATACTTTTCTCATCTATGTACTTCATTGATAATATATAAACAGTACATCTAAAACGTTTTTCAGAGGTTGTAAAGTACTTTTCTACAGGCATATAGAATGTAGATCTGGAAATTCACATCCAGATTTCAATTTTGAAAAGAATAATATAAATGGTAAAATGAAATTAACAACATAAAAAATAAATGCTTTTTTGAGAAATGTTTGAACATGGTTTCACATCTATGAAACAGCACATGTAAAAAGTACTTTTCTACAAGAAAGCAAAATGTACATCTGTAAATTCAGTTCTACATTTCAATTTTAAAAAGAATAACGTAAATGTTAAAATGAAGCTACAAACATTAAAATACATGCTTTTTTGTGAAATTTTTCAACTTTCTTTCACATCTATGAATTTTCTGTGTTTAAATATTTACAGCCTTTCTAAATCATTTAACAAAGTTTAAAAATATAGTTTACAACCAGAAAAGAAAATATAGAAAAATAAATACGCTTTAAATTTCAATTTGAAAAAAGTAAAAATAACTGCTAAAATGTATGTTCACACATTGAAATAAATGCATTTTAGGAAAAGATTAAACATACTTTTCTCATCTATGAACTTCATTGATTTTAAACAGTACATTTAAAACGTTTTTCAGTGTTCGTAAAGTACTTTTCTACAATTAAATAAAATGTAGATCTGGAAATTCACATCCAGATTTGAATTTTGAAAAGAATAATATAAATGGTAAAATGAAATTTCAAACATAAAAAATAAATGCTTTTTTGAGCAATGTTTGAACATGATTTCACATCTATGAAACAGCACATGTTAAAAGTACTTTTCTACAAGAAAGTAAAATGTACATCTGTAAATTCACTGCTATATTTCAATTTTAAAAAAGAATAACATAAATGTTAAAATGAAGCTACAATCATTAAAATACATGCTTTTTTGAGAAATGTTAAAACTTTCTTTCACATCTATGAATTTTCATGTTTACATGTTTATAGCCTTTGTAAAATTTTTAACAACGTTTAAAAATATGGGTTACAACCAGAAAAGCAAATGTAGAAAAATAAATACGCTTTTAAATTTCAATTTGAAAAAAGTAAAAATAACTGCTAAAATGAATTTTCACACATTGAAATAAATGCATTTTAGGAAAAGATTAAACATACTTTTCTCATCTATGTACTTCATTGATAATATATAAACAGTACATCTAAAACGTTTTTCAGAGGTTGTAAAGTACTTTTCTACAGGCATATAGAATGTAGATCTGGAAATTCACATCCAGATTTCAATTTTGAAAAGAATAATATAAATGGTAAAATGAAATTAACAACATAAAAAATAAATGCTTTTTTGAGAAATGTTTGAACATGGTTTCACATCTATGAAACAGCACATGTAAAAAGTACTTTTCTACAAGAAAGCAAAATGTACATCTGTAAATTCAGTTCTACATTTCAATTTTAAAAAGAATAACGTAAATGTTAAAATGAAGCTACAAACATTAAAATACATGCTTTTTTGTGAAATTTTTCAACTTTCTTTCACATCTATGAATTTTCTGTGTTTAAATATTTACAGCCTTTGTAAATCATTTAACAAAGTTTAAAAATATAGTTTACAACCAGAAAAGAAAATATAGAAAAATAAATACGCGTTTAAATTTCAATTTGAAAAAAGTAAAAATAACTGCTAAAATGTATGTTCACACATTGAAATAAATGCATTTTAGGAAAAGATTAAACATACTTTTCTCATCTATGAACTTCATTGATAATATTTAAACAGTAAATTTAAAACGTTTTTCAGAGTTTGTAAAGTACTTTTCTACAATCAAATAAAATGTAGTCCAGGAAATTCACATCCAGATTTCAATTTTGAAAAGAATAATATAAATGGTAAAATGAAATTTAAAATATAAAAAATAAATGCTTTTTTGAGCAATGTTTGAACATGGTTTCACATCTATGAAACAGCACATGTTAAAAGTAGTTTTCTACAAGAAAGCAAAATGTACATCTGTAAATTCACTGCTACATTTCAATTTTAAAAAAGAATAACATAAATGTTAAAATGAAGCTACAATCATTAAAATACATGCTTTTTTGAGAAATGTTAAAACTTTCTTCACATCTATGAATTTTCATGTTTACATATTTATAGCCTTTGTAAAACCATTAACAATGTTTAACAATATGGGTTAGAACCAGAAAAGCAAGTGAAGAAAAATAAATATGCATTTAAATTTCTTTTTGAAAAAGTAAAAATAACTGCTAAAATGAATGTTCACACATTGAAATAAATGCATTTTAGAAAAAGATAAAACATAGTTTTCTCATCTATGAACATCATTGTTAATAAATAAACAGTACATTTAAAACGTTTTTCAGAGGTTGTAAAGTAATTTTCTACAGGCATATAGAATGTAGATCTGGAAATTCACATCCAGATTTCAATTTTGAAAAGAATAATATAAATGGTAAAATGAAATTAACAACATAAAAAATAAATGCTTTTTTGAGAAATGTTTGAACATGGTTTCACATCCATGGAACAGCACAGGTAAAAAGTACTTTTCTACAAGAAAGCAAAATGTACATCTGTAAATCCACTGCTACATTTCAATTTTAAAAAAGAATAACGTAAATGTTAAAATGAAGCTACAAACATTAAAATACATGCTTTTTTGAGAAATTTTTCAACTTTCTTTCACATCTATAAATTTTCTTTGTTTAAATATTTACAGCCTTTGTAAAACATTTAATAAAGTTTAAAAATATAGTTTACAACCAGAAAAGAAAATATAGAAAAATAAATACGCGTTTAAATTTCAATTTGAAAAAAGTAAAAATAACTGCTAAAATGTATGTTCACACATTGAAATAAATGCATTTTAGGAAAAGATTAAACATACTTTTCTCATCTATGAACTTCATTGATAATATTTAAACAGTAAATTTAAAACGTTTTTCAGAGTTTGTAAAGTACTTTTCTACAATCAAATAAAATGTAGTCCTGGAAATTCACATCGAGATTTCAATTTTGAAAAGAATAATATAAATGGTAAAATGAAATTTACAACATAAAAAATAAATGCTTTTTTGAGCAATGTTTGAACATGGTTTCACATCTATGAGACAGCACATGTTAAAAGTACTTTTCTACAAGAAAGCAAAATGTACATCTGTAAATTCACTGCTACATTTCAATTTTAAAAAAGAATAACATAAATGTTAAAATGAAGTTACAATCATTAAAATACATGCTTTTTTGAGAAATGTTAAAACTTTCTTCACATCTATGAATTTTCATGTTTACATACTTATAGCCTTTGTAAAAAGATTAACAATGTTTAACAATATGGGTTAGAACCAGAAAAGCAAATGTAGAAAAATAAATACGAGTTTAAATTTCAATTTGAAAAAAGTAAAAATAACTGCTAAAATGAATGTTCACACATTGAAATAAATGCATTTTAGGAAAAGATTAAACATACTTTTCTCATCTATGAACTTCATTGATAATATTTAAACAGTACATTTAAAACGTTTTTCAGTGTTCGTAAAGTACTTTTCTACAATTAAATAAAATGTAGATCTGGAAATTCACATCCAGATTTGAATTTTGAAAAGAATAATATAAATGGTAAAATGAAATTTCAAACATAAAAAATAAATGCTTTTTTGAGCAATGTTTGAACATGATTTCACATCTATGAAACAGCACATGTTAAAAGTACTTTTCTACAAGAAAGTAAAATGTACATCTGTAAATTCACTGCTATATTTCAATTTTAAAAAAGAATAACATAAATGTTAAAATGAAGCTACAATCATTAAAATACATGCTTTTTTGAGAAATGTTAAAACTTTCTTTCACATCTATGAATTTTCATGTTTACATGTTTATAGCCTTTGTAAAATTTTTAACAACGTTTAAAAATATGGGTTACAACCAGAAAAGCAAATGTAGAAAAATAAATACGCTTTTAAATTTCAATTTGAAAAAAGTAAAAATAACTGCTAAAATGAATTTTCACACATTGAAATAAATGCATTTTAGGAAAAGATTAAACATACTTTTCTCATCTATGTACTTCATTGATAATATATAAACAGTACATCTAAAACGTTTTTCAGAGGTTGTAAAGTACTTTTCTACAGGCATATAGAATGTAGATATGGAAATTCACATCCAGATTTCAATTTGAAAAGAATAATATAAATGGTAAAATGAAATTAACAACATAAAAAATAAATGCTTTTTTGAGCAATGTTTGAACATGGTTTCACATCTATGAAACAGCACATGTAAAAAGTACTTTTCTACAAGAAAGCAAAATGTACATCTGTAAATTCAGTTCTACATTTCAATTTTTAAAAGAATAACGTAAATGTTAAAATGAAGCTACAAACATTAAAATACATGCTTTTTTGTGAAATTTTTCAACTTTCTTTCACATCTATGAATTCTCATGTTTACATGTTTATAGCCTTTGTAAAACTTTTAACAATGTTTAAAAATATGGGTTACAACCAGAAAAGCAAATGTAGAAAAATAAATACGAGTTTAAATTTCAATTTGAAAAAAGTAAAAATAACTGCTAAAATGAATGTTCACACATTGAAATAAATGCATTTTAGGAAAAGATTAAACATACTTTTCTCATCTATGAACTTCATTGATTTTAAACAGTACACTTAAAACGTTTTTCAGTGTTCGTAAAGTACTTTTCTACAATTAAATAAAATGTAGATCTGGAAATTCACATCCAGATTTGAATTTTGAAAAGAATAATATAAATGGTAAAATGAAATTTCAAACATAAAAAATAAATGCTTTTTTGAGCAATGTTTGAACATGATTTCACATCTATGAAACAGCACATGTTAAAAGTACTTTTCTACAAGAAAGTAAAATGTACATCTGTAAATTCACTGCTATATTTCAATTTTAAAAAAGAATAACATAAATGTTAAAATGAAGCTACAATCATTAAAATACATGCTTTTTTGAGAAATGTTAAAACTTTCTTTCACATCTATGAATTTTCATGTTTACATGTTTATAGCCTTTGTAAAATTTTTAACAACGTTTAAAAATATGGGTTACAACCAGAAAAGCAAATGTAGAAAAATAAATACGCTTTTAAATTTCAATTTGAAAAAAGTAAAAATAACTGCTAAAATGAATTTTCACACATTGAAATAAATGCATTTTAGGAAAAGATTAAACATACTTTTCTCATCTATGTACTTCATTGATAATATATAAACAGTACATCTAAAACGTTTTTCAGAGGTTGTAAAGTACTTTTCTACAGGCATATAGAATGTAGATCTGGAAATTCACATCCAGATTTCAATTTTGAAAAGAATAATATAAATGGTAAAATGAAATTAACAACATAAAAAATAAATGCTTTTTTGAGAAATGTTTGAACATGGTTTCACATCTATGAAACAGCACATGTAAAAAGTACTTTTCTACAAGAAAGCAAAATGTACATCTGTAAATTCAGTTCTACATTTCAATTTTAAAAAGAATAACGTAAATGTTAAAATGAAGCTACAAACATTAAAATACATGCTTTTTTGTGAAATTTTTCAACTTTCTTTCACATCTATGAATTTTCTGTGTTTAAATATTTACAGCCTTTCTAAATCATTTAACAAAGTTTAAAAATATAGTTTACAACCAGAAAAGAAAATATAGAAAAATAAATACGCGTTTAAATTTCAATTTGAAAAAAGTAAAAATAACTGCGAAAATGTATGTTCACACATTGAAATAAATGCATTTTAGGAAAAGATTAAACATACTTTTCTCATCTATGAACTTCATTGATTTTAAACAGTACATTTAAAACGTTTTTCAGTGTTCGTAAAGTACTTTTCTACAATTAAATAAAATGTAGATCTGGAAATTCACATCCAGATTTGAATTTTGAAAAGAATAATATAAATGGTAAAATGAAATTTCAAACATAAAAAATAAATGCTTTTTTGAGCAATGTTTGAACATGATTTCACATCTATGAAACAGCACATGTTAAAAGTACTTTTCTACAAGAAAGTAAAATGTACATCTGTAAATTCACTGCTATATTTCAATTTTAAAAAAGAATAACATAAATGTTAAAATGAAGCTATAATCATTAAAATACATGCTTTTTTGAGAAATGTTAAAACTTTCTTTCACATCTATGAATTTTCATGTTTACATGTTTATAGCCTTTGTAAAATTTTTAACAACGTTTAAAAATATGGGTTACAACCAGAAAAGCAAATGTAGAAAAATAAATACGCTTTTAAATTTCAATTTGAAAAAAGTAAAAATAACTGCTAAAATGAATTTTCACACATTGAAATAAATGCATTTTAGGAAAAGATTAAACATACTTTTCTCATCTATGTACTTCATTGATAATATATAAACAGTACATCTAAAACGTTTTTCAGAGGTTGTAAAGTACTTTTCTACAGGCATATAGAATGTAGATCTGGAAATTCACATCCAGATTTCAATTTTGAAAAGAATAATATAAATGGTAAAATGAAATTAACAACATAAAAAATAAATGCTTTTTTGAGAAATGTTTGAACATGGTTTCACATCTATGAAACAGCACATGTAAAAAGTACTTTTCTACAAGAAAGCAAAATGTACATCTGTAAATTCAGTTCTACATTTCAATTTTAAAAAGAATAACGTAAATGTTAAAATGAAGCTACAAACATTAAAATACATGCTTTTTTGTGAAATTTTTCAACTTTCTTTCACATCTATGAATTTTCTGTGTTTAAATATTTACAGCCTTTGTAAATCATTTAACAAAGTTTAAAAATATAGTTTACAACCAGAAAAGAAAATATAGAAAAATAAATACGCGTTTAAATTTCAATTTGAAAAAAGTAAAAATAACTGCTAAAATGTATGTTCACACATTGAAATAAATGCATTTTAGGAAAAGATTAAACATACTTTTCTCATCTATGAACTTCATTGATAATATTTAAACAGTAAATTTAAAACGTTTTTCAGAGTTTGTAAAGTACTTTTCTACAATCAAATAAAATGTCGTCCAGGAAATTCACATCCAGATTTCAATTTTGAAAAGAATAATATAAATGGTAAAATGAAATTACAAACATAATAAATAAATGCTTTTTTGAGCAATGTTTCAACATGGTTTCAAATCTATGAAACAGCACATGTAAAAAGTACTTTTCTACAAGAAAGCAAAATGTACTTCTGTAAATTCACTGCTACATTTCAATTTTAAAAAAGAATAACATAAATGTCAAAATGAATGTCAAAAATCATTAAAATAAATGCTTTTTTGAGAAATGTTAAAACTTTCTTTCACATCTATGAATTCTCATGTTTACATGTTTATAGCCTTTGTAAAACTTTTAACAATGTTTAAAAATATGGGTTACAACCAGAAAAGCAAATGTAGAAAATAAATACGCGTTTAAATTTCAATTTGAAAAAAGTCAAAATAACTGCTAACATGTATGTTCACACATTGAAATAAATGCATTTTAGCTTTTCAGAGTTTGTAAAGTACTTTTCTACAATCAAATAAAATGTAGTCCTGGAAATTCACATCCAGATTTCAATTTTGAAAAGAATAATATAAATGGTAAAATGAAATTACAAACATAAAAAACAAATGCTTTTTTGAGCAATGTTTGAACATGGTTTCACATCTATGAAACAGCACATGTAAAAAGTACTTTTCTACAAGAAAGCAAAATGTACATCTGTAAATTCACTTCTACATTTAAATTTTAAAATGAATAATATAAATGTTAAAATGAAGCTACAAACATTAAAATACATGCTTTTTTGAGAAATTTTTCAACTTTCTTTCACATCTATGAATTTTCATGTTTACATGTTTATAGCCTTTGTAAAACTTTTAACAGTGTTTAAAAATATAGGTTACAACCAGAAAAGCAAATGTAGAAAAATAAATACGCGTTTAAATTTCAATTTGAAAAAAGTAAAAATACCTGCTAAAATGAATGTTCACACATTGAAATAAATGCATTTTAGGAAAAGATTAAACATACTTTTCTCATCTATGAAGTTCATTGATAATATTTAAACAGTACATTTAAAACGTTTTTCAGTGTTCGTAAAGTACTTTTCTACAATTAAATAAAATATAGATCTGGAAATTCACATCCAGATTTCAATTTTGAAAAGAATAATATAAATGGTAAAATGAAATTTCAAACATAAAAAATAAATGCTTTTTTGAGCAGTGTTTGAACATGATTTCACATCTATGAAACAGCACATGTTAAAAGTACTTTTCTACAAGAAAGTAAAATGTACATCTGTAAATTCACTGCTATATTTCAATTTTAAAAAAGAATAACATAAATGTTAAAATGAAGCTACAATCATTAAAATACATGCTTTTTTGAGAAATGTTAAAACTTTCTTCACATCTATGAATTTTCATGTTTACATATTTATAGCCTTTGTAAAACCATTAACAATGTTTAACAATATGGGTTAGAACCAGAAAAGCAAATGAAGAAAAATAAATATGCATTTAAATTTCTTTTAGAAAAAGTAAAAATAACTGCTAAAATGAATGTTCACACATTGAAATAAATGCATTTTAGGAAAAGATTAAACATACTTTTCTCATCTATGAACTTCATTGATAATATTTAAAGAGTACATTTAAAACGTTTTTCAGTGTTCGTAAAGTACTTTTCTACAATCAAATAAAATGTAGATCTGGAAATTCACATCCAGATTTCAATTTTGAAAAGAATAATATAAATGGTAAAATGAAATTTCAAACATAAAAAAAAAATGCTTTTTTGAGCAACATTTGAACATGGTTTCACATCTATGAAACAGCACATGTTAAAAGTACTTTTCTACAAGAAAGCAAAATGTACATCTGTAAATTCACTGCTACATTTCAATTTTAAAAAAAGAATAACATAAATGTTAAAATGAAGCTACAATCATTAAAATACATGCTTTTCTGAGAAATGTTAAAACTTTCTTTCACATCTATGAATTTTAATGTTTAAATATTTACAGCCTTTGTAAAACATTTAACAAAGTTTAAAAATATAGTTTACAACCTGAAAAGAAAATGTAGAAAAATAAATACGCGTTTAAATTTCAATTTGAAAAAAGTTAAAATAACTGCTAAAATGTATGTTCACACATTGAAATAAATGCATTTTAGGAAAAGTTTAAACATACTTTTCTCATCTATGAACTTCATTGATAATATTTAAACAGTACATTTAAAATGTTTTTAAGTGTTTGTAAAGTAGTTTTCTACAATCATATAAAATGTCGATCTGGAAATTCACATCGAGATTTCAATTTTGAAAAGAATAATATAAATGGTAAAATGAAATTACAAACATAAAAAATAAATGCTTTTTTGAGCAATGTTTGAACATGGTTTCAAATCTATGAAACAGCACATGTAAAAAGTACTTTCCTACAAGAAAGCAAAATGTACTTCTGTAAATTCACTGCTACATTTCAATTTTAAAAAAGAATAACATAAATGTTAAAATGAAGTTACAATCATTAAAATACATGCTTTTTTGAGAAATGTTAAAACTTTCTTCACATCTATGAATTTTCATGTTTACATATTTATAGCCTTTGTAAAAAGATTAACAATGTTTAACAATATGGGTTAGAACCAGAAAAGCAAATGTAGGAAAATAAATACGCGTTTAAATTTCAATTTGAAAAAAGTAAAAATAACTGCTAAAATGAATGTTCACACATTGAAATAAATGCATTTTAGGAAAAGATTAAACATGCATTTCTCATCTATGAACTTCATTGATAATAAATAAACAGTACATTTAAAACGTTTTTCAGAGGTTGTAAAGTACTTTTCAACAAGCAAATGAAATGTAGTCCTGGAAATTCACATCCAGATTTTAATTTTCAAAAGAATAATATAAATGGTAAAATGAAATTACCAACTTAAAAAATAAATCATTTTTTGAGAAATCTTTGAACATGGTTTCACATCTATGAAACAGCACATGTAAAAAGTACTTTACTACAAGAAAGTAAAATGTACATCTGTAAATTCACTGCTACATTTCAATTTTAAAAAAGAATAACATAAATGTTAAAATGAAGCTACAATCATTAAAATACATGCTTTTTTGAGAAATGTTAAAACTTTCTTTCAGATCTATGAATTTTCATGTTTACATGTTTATAGCCTTTGTAAAACTTTTAACAACGTTTAAAAATATGGGTTACAACCAGAAAAGCAAATGTAGAAAAATAAATACGCTTTTAAATTTCAATTTGAAAAAAGTAAAAATAACTGCTAAAATGAATGTTCACACATTGAAATAAATGCATTTTAGGAAAAGGTTAAACATACTTTTCTCATCTATGAACTTCATTGATAATATTTAAACAGTACATTTAAAACGTTTTTCAGTGTTCGTAAAGTACTTTTCTACAATCAAATAAAATGTAGATCTGGAAATTCACATCCATATTTCAATTTTGAAAAGAATAATATAAATGGTAAAATGAAATTTAAAACATAAAAAATAAATGCCTTTTTGAGCAATATTTGAACATGGTTTCACATCTATGAAACAGCACATGTTAAAAGTACTTTTCTACAAGAAAGCAAAATGTACATCTGTAAATTCACTGCTACATTTCAATTTTAAAAAAGAATAACATAAATGTCAAAATGAAGCTACAATCATTAAAATAAATGCTTTTCTGAGAAATGTTAAAACTTTCTTTCACATCTATGAATTTTCATGTTTAAATATTTACAGCCTTTGTAAAACATTTAACAAAGTTTAAAAATATAGTTTACAACCTGAAAAGAAAATGTAGAAAAATAAATACGCGTTTAAATTTCAATTTGAAAAAAGTTAAAATAACTGCTAAAATGTATGTTCACACATTGAAATAAATGCATTTTAGGAAAAGATTAAACATACTTTTCTTATCTATGAACTTCATTGATAATATTTAAACAGTACATTTAAAATGTTTTTAAGTGTTTGTAAAGTAGTTTTCTACAATCATATAAAATGTCGATCTGGAAATTCACATCGAGATTTCAATTTTGAAAAGAATAATATAAATGGTAAAATGAAATTACAAACATAAAAAATAAATGCTTTTTTGAGCAATGTTTGAACATGGTTTCAAATCTATGAAACAGCACATGTAAAAAGTACTTTTCTACAAGAAAGCAAAATGTACTTCTGTAAATTCACTGCTACATTTCAATTTTAAAAAAGAATAACATAAATGTCAAAATGAATGTCAAAAATCATTAAAATAAATGCTTTTTTGAGAAATGTTAAAACTTTCTTTCACATCTATGAATTCTCATGTTTACATGTTTATAGCCTTTGTAAAACTTTTAACAATGTTTAAAAATATGGGTTACAATCAGAAAAGCAAATGTAGAAAATAAATACGCGTTTAAATTTCAATTTGAAATAAGTAAAAATAACTGCTAAAATGTATGTTCACACATTGAAATAAATGCATTTTAGCTTTTCAGAGTTTGTAAAGTACTTTTCTACAATCAAATAAAATGTAGTCCTGGAAATTCACATCCAGATTTCAATTTTGAAAAGAATAATATAAATGGTAAAATGAAATTACAAACATAAAAAACAAATGCTTTTTTGAGCAATGTTTGAACATGGTTTCACATCTATGAAACAGCACATGTAAAAAGTACTTTTCTACAAGAAAGCAAAATGTACATCTGTAAATTCACTTCTACATTTAAATTTTAAAAAGAATAATATAAATGTTAAAATGAAGCTACAAACATTAAAATACATGCTTTTTTGAGAACTTTTTCAACTTTCTTTCACATCTATGAATTTACATGTTTACATTTTTATAGCCTTTGTAAAACTTTTAACAGTGTTTAAAAATATAGGTTACAACCTGAAAAGAAAATGTAGAAAAATAAATACGCGTTTAAATTTCAATTTGAAAAAAGTAAAAATAACTGCTAAAATGTATGTTCACACATTGAAATAAATGCATTTTAGGAAAAGATTAAACATACTTTTCTCATCTATGAACTTCATTGATAATATTTAAACAGTACATTTAAAACGTTTTTCAGTGTTCGTAAAGTACTTTTCTACAATTAAATAAAATGTAGATCTGGAAATTCACATCCAGATTTCAATTTTGAAAAGAATAATATAAATGGTAAAATGAAATTTCAAACATAAAAAATAAATGCTTTTTTGAGCAGTGTTTGAACATGATTTCACATCTATGAAACACCACATGTTAAAAGTACTTTTCTACAAGAAAGTAAAATGTACATCTGTAAATTCACTGCTATATTTCAATTTTAAAAAAGAATAACATAAATGTTAAAATGAAGCTACAATCATTAAAATACATGCTTTTTTGAGAAATGTTAAAACTTTCTTTCACATCTATGAATTTTCATGTTTACATGTTTATAGCCTTTGTAAAACTTTTAACATCGTTTAAAAATATGGGTTACAACCCGAAAAGCAAATGTAGAAAATTAAATACGCGTTTAAATTTCAATTTGAAAAAAGTAAAAATAACTGCTAAAATGAATGTTCACACATTGAAATAAATGCATTTTAGGAAAAGATTAAACATACTTTTCTCATCTATGAACTTCATTGATAATATTTAAACAGTACATTTAAAATGTTTTTAAGTGTTTGTAAAGTAGTTTTCTACAATCATATAAAATGTCGATCTGGAAATTCACATCGAGATTTCAATTTTGAAAAGAATAATATAAATGGTAAAATGAAATTACAAACATAAAAAATAAATGCTTTTTTGAGCAATGTTTGAACATGGTTTCAAATCTATGAAACAGCACATGTAAAAAGTACTTTTCTACAAGAAAGCAAAATGTACTTCTGTAAATTCACTGCTACATTTCAATTTTAAAAAAGAATAACATAAATGTCAAAATGAAGCTACAATCATTAAAATAAATGCTTTTTTGAGAAATGTTAAAACTTTCTTTCACATCTATGAATTCTCATGTTTACATGTTTATAGCCTTTGTAAAACTTTTAACAATGTTTAAAAATATGTGTTACAACCAGAAAAGCAAATGTAGAAAAATAAATACGCGTTTAAATTTCAATTTGAAAAAAGTAAAAATAACTGCTAAAATGTATGTTCACACATTGAAATAAATGCATTTTAGCTTTTCAGAGTTTGTAAAGTACTTTTCTACAATCAAATAAAATGTAGTCCTGGAAATTCACATCCAGATTTCAATTTTGAAAAGAATAATATAAATGGTAAAATGAAATTTAAAACATAAAAAATAAATGCTTTTCTGAGCAATGTTTGAACATGGTTTCACATCTATGAAACAGCACATGTAAAAAGTACTTTTCTACAAGAAAGCAAAATGTACTTCTGTAAATTCACTGCTACATTTCAATTTTAAAAAAGAATAACATAAATGTTAAAATGAAGCTACAATCATTAAAATACATGCTTTTTTGAGAAATGTTAAAACTTTCTTTCACATCTATGAATTCTCATGTTTACATGTTTATAGCCTTTGTAAAACTTTTAACAATGTTTAAAAATATGGGTTACAACCAGAAAAGCAAATGTAGAAAAATAAATACGAGTTTAAATTTCAATTTGAAAAAAGTAAAAATAACTGCTAAAATGAATGTTCACACATTGAAATAAATGCATTTTAGGAAAAGATTAAACATACTTTTCTCATCTATGAACTTCATTGATTTTAAACAGTACATTTAAAACGTTTTTCAGTGTTCGTAAAGTACTTTTCTACAATTAAATAAAATGTAGATCTGGAAATTCACATCCAGATTTGAATTTTGAAAAGAATAATATAAATGGTAAAATGAAATTTCAAACATAAAAAATAAATGCTTTTTTGAGCAATGTTTGAACATGATTTCACATCTATGAAACAGCACATGTTAAAAGTACTTTTCTACAAGAAAGTAAAATGTACATCTGTAAATTCAGTTCTACATTTCAATTTTAAAAAGAATAACGTAAATGTTAAAATGAAGCTACAAACATTAAAATACATGCTTTTTTGTGAAATTTTTCAACTTTCTTTCACATCTATGAATTTTCTGTGTTTAAATATTTACAGCCTTTGTAAATCATTTAACAAATTTTAAAAATATAGTTTACAACCAGAAAAGAAAATATAGAAAAATAAATACGCGTTTAAATTTCAATTTGAAAAAAGTAAAAATAACTGCTAAAATGTATGTTCACACATTGAAATAAATGCATTTTAGGAAATGATTAAACATACTTTTCTCATCTATGAACTTCATTGATAATATTTAAACAGTAAATTTAAAACGTTTTTCAGAGTTTGTAAAGTACTTTTCTACAATCAAATATAATGTAGTCCAGGAAATTCACATCCAGATTTCAATTTTGAAAAGAATAATATAAATGGTAAAATGAAATTTAAAACATAAAAAATAAATGCTTTTTTGAGCAATGTTTGAACATGGTTTCACATCTATGAAACAGCACATGTTAAAAGTACTTTTCTACAAGAAAGCAAAATGTACATCTGTAAATTCACTGCTACATTTCAATTTTAAAAAAGAATAACATAAATGTTAAAATGAAGCTACAATCATTAAAATACATGCTTTTTTGAGAAATGTTAAAACTTTCTTCACATCTATGAATTTTCATGTTTACATATTTATAGCCTTTGTAAAACCATGAACAATGTTTAACAATATGGGTTAGAACCAGAAAAGCAAGTGAAGAAAAATAAATATGCATTTAAATTTCTTTTTGAAAAAGTAAAAATAACTGCTAAAATGAATGTTCACACATTGAAATAAATGCATTTTAGAAAAAGATAAAACATAGTTTTCTCATCTATGAACATCATTGTTAATAAATAAACAGTACATTTAAAACGTTTTTCAGAGGTTGTAAAGTAATTTTCTACAATCAAATAAAATGTCGTCCAGGAAATTCACATCCAGATTTCAATTTTGAAAAGAATAATATAAATGGTAAAATGAAATTACAAACATAATAAATAAATGCTTTTTTGAGCAATGTTTCAACATGGTTTCAAATCTATGAAACAGCACATGTAAAAAGTACTTTTCTACAAGAAAGCAAAATGTACTTCTGTAAATTCACTGCTACATTTCAATTTTAAAAAAGAATAACATAAATGTCAAAATGAATGTCAAAAATCATTAAAATAAATGCTTTTTTGAGAAATGTTAAAACTTTCTTTCACATCTATGAATTCTCATGTTTACATGTTTATAGCCTTTGTAAAACTTTTAACAATGTTTAAAAATATGGGTTACAACCAGAAAAGCAAATGTAGAAAATAAATACGCGTTTAAATTTCAATTTGAAAAAAGTCAAAATAACTGCTAACATGTATGTTCACACATTGAAATAAATGCATTTTAGCTTTTCAGAGTTTGTAAAGTACTTTTCTACAATCAAATAAAATGTAGTCCTGGAAATTCACATCCAGATTTCAATTTTGAAAAGAATAATATAAATGGTAAAATGAAATTACAAACATAAAAAACAAATGCTTTTTTGAGCAATGTTTGAACATGGTTTCACATCTATGAAACAGCACATGTAAAAAGTACTTTTCTACAAGAAAGCAAAATGTACATCTGTAAATTCACTTCTACATTTAAATTTTAAAATGAATAATATAAATGTTAAAATGAAGCTACAAACATTAAAATACATGCTTTTTTGAGAAATTTTTCAACTTTCTTTCACATCTATGAATTTTCATGTTTACATGTTTATAGCCTTTGTAAAACTTTTAACAGTGTTTAAAAATATA
This sequence comes from Narcine bancroftii, assembly GCF_036971445.1. NCBI lineage: Eukaryota > Metazoa > Chordata > Chondrichthyes > Torpediniformes > Narcinidae > Narcine > Narcine bancroftii. Next base: position 208,891,087 of record NC_091470.1, read on the forward strand.
GGTTACAACCAGAAAAGCAAATGTAGAAAAATAAATACGCGTTTAAATTTCAATTTGAAAAAAGTAAAAATACCTGCTAAAATGAATGTTCACACATTGAAATAAATGCATTTTAGGAAAAGATTAAACATACTTTTCTCATCTATGAAGTTCATTGATAATATTTAAACAGTACATTTAAAACGTTTTTCAGTGTTCGTAAAGTACTTTTCTACAATTAAATAAAATATAGATCTGGAAATTCACATCCAGATTTCAATTTTGAAAAGAATAATATAAATGGTAAAATGAAATTTCAAACATAAAAAATAAATGCTTTTTTGAGCAGTGTTTGAACATGATTTCACATCTATGAAACAGCACATGTTAAAAGTACTTTTCTACAAGAAAGTAAAATGTACATCTGTAAATTCACTGCTATATTTCAATTTTAAAAAAGAATAACATAAATGTTAAAATGAAGCTACAATCATTAAAATACATGCTTTTTTGAGAAATGTTAAAACTTTCTTCACATCTATGAATTTTCATGTTTACATATTTATAGCCTTTGTAAAACCATTAACAATGTTTAACAATATGGGTTAGAACCAGAAAAGCAAATGAAGAAAAATAAATATGCATTTAAATTTCTTTTAGAAAAAGTAAAAATAACTGCTAAAATGAATGTTCACACATTGAAATAAATGCATTTTAGGAAAAGATTAAACATACTTTTCTCATCTATGAACTTCATTGATAATATTTAAAGAGTACATTTAAAACGTTTTTCAGTGTTCGTAAAGTACTTTTCTACAATCAAATAAAATGTAGATCTGGAAATTCACATCCAGATTTCAATTTTGAAAAGAATAATATAAATGGTAAAATGAAATTTCAAACATAAAAAAAAAATGCTTTTTTGAGCAACATTTGAACATGGTTTCACATCTATGAAACAGCACATGTTAAAAGTACTTTTCTACAAGAAAGCAAAATGTACATCTGTAAATTCACTGCTACATTTCAATTTTAAAAAAAGAATAACATAAATGTTAAAATGAAGCTACAATCATTAAAATACATGCTTTTCTGAGAAATGTTAAAACTTTCTTTCACATCTATGAATTTTAATGTTTAAATATTTACAGCCTTTGTAAAACATTTAACAAAGTTTAAAAATATAGTTTACAACCTGAAAAGAAAATGTAGAAAAATAAATACGCGTTTAAATTTCAATTTGAAAAAAGTTAAAATAACTGCTAAAATGTATGTTCACACATTGAAATAAATGCATTTTAGGAAAAGTTTAAACATACTTTTCTCATCTATGAACTTCATTGATAATATTTAAACAGTACATTTAAAATGTTTTTAAGTGTTTGTAAAGTAGTTTTCTACAATCATATAAAATGTCGATCTGGAAATTCACATCGAGATTTCAATTTTGAAAAGAATAATATAAATGGTAAAATGAAATTACAAACATAAAAAATAAATGCTTTTTTGAGCAATGTTTGAACATGGTTTCAAATCTATGAAACAGCACATGTAAAAAGTACTTTCCTACAAGAAAGCAAAATGTACTTCTGTAAATTCACTGCTACATTTCAATTTTAAAAAAGAATAACATAAATGTTAAAATGAAGTTACAATCATTAAAATACATGCTTTTTTGAGAAATGTTAAAACTTTCTTCACATCTATGAATTTTCATGTTTACATATTTATAGCCTTTGTAAAAAGATTAACAATGTTTAACAATATGGGTTAGAACCAGAAAAGCAAATGTAGGAAAATAAATACGCGTTTAAATTTCAATTTGAAAAAAGTAAAAATAACTGCTAAAATGAATGTTCACACATTGAAATAAATGCATTTTAGGAAAAGATTAAACATGCATTTCTCATCTATGAACTTCATTGATAATAAATAAACAGTACATTTAAAACGTTTTTCAGAGGTTGTAAAGTACTTTTCAACAAGCAAATGAAATGTAGTCCTGGAAATTCACATCCAGATTTTAATTTTCAAAAGAATAATATAAATGGTAAAATGAAATTACCAACTTAAAAAATAAATCATTTTTTGAGAAATCTTTGAACATGGTTTCACATCTATGAAACAGCACATGTAAAAAGTACTTTACTACAAGAAAGTAAAATGTACATCTGTAAATTCACTGCTACATTTCAATTTTAAAAAAGAATAACATAAATGTTAAAATGAAGCTACAATCATTAAAATACATGCTTTTTTGAGAAATGTTAAAACTTTCTTTCAGATCTATGAATTTTCATGTTTACATGTTTATAGCCTTTGTAAAACTTTTAACAACGTTTAAAAATATGGGTTACAACCAGAAAAGCAAATGTAGAAAAATAAATACGCTTTTAAATTTCAATTTGAAAAAAGTAAAAATAACTGCTAAAATGAATGTTCACACATTGAAATAAATGCATTTTAGGAAAAGGTTAAACATACTTTTCTCATCTATGAACTTCATTGATAATATTTAAACAGTACATTTAAAACGTTTTTCAGTGTTCGTAAAGTACTTTTCTACAATCAAATAAAATGTAGATCTGGAAATTCACATCCATATTTCAATTTTGAAAAGAATAATATAAATGGTAAAATGAAATTTAAAACATAAAAAATAAATGCCTTTTTGAGCAATATTTGAACATGGTTTCACATCTATGAAACAGCACATGTTAAAAGTACTTTTCTACAAGAAAGCAAAATGTACATCTGTAAATTCACTGCTACATTTCAATTTTAAAAAAGAATAACATAAATGTCAAAATGAAGCTACAATCATTAAAATAAATGCTTTTCTGAGAAATGTTAAAACTTTCTTTCACATCTATGAATTTTCATGTTTAAATATTTACAGCCTTTGTAAAACATTTAACAAAGTTTAAAAATATAGTTTACAACCTGAAAAGAAAATGTAGAAAAATAAATACGCGTTTAAATTTCAATTTGAAAAAAGTTAAAATAACTGCTAAAATGTATGTTCACACATTGAAATAAATGCATTTTAGGAAAAGATTAAACATACTTTTCTTATCTATGAACTTCATTGATAATATTTAAACAGTACATTTAAAATGTTTTTAAGTGTTTGTAAAGTAGTTTTCTACAATCATATAAAATGTCGATCTGGAAATTCACATCGAGATTTCAATTTTGAAAAGAATAATATAAATGGTAAAATGAAATTACAAACATAAAAAATAAATGCTTTTTTGAGCAATGTTTGAACATGGTTTCAAATCTATGAAACAGCACATGTAAAAAGTACTTTTCTACAAGAAAGCAAAATGTACTTCTGTAAATTCACTGCTACATTTCAATTTTAAAAAAGAATAACATAAATGTCAAAATGAATGTCAAAAATCATTAAAATAAATGCTTTTTTGAGAAATGTTAAAACTTTCTTTCACATCTATGAATTCTCATGTTTACATGTTTATAGCCTTTGTAAAACTTTTAACAATGTTTAAAAATATGGGTTACAATCAGAAAAACAAATGTAGAAAATAAATACGCGTTTAAATTTCAATTTGAAATAAGTAAAAATAACTGCTAAAATGTATGTTCACACATTGAAATAAATGCATTTTAGCTTTTCAGAGTTTGTAAAGTACTTTTCTACAATCAAATAAAATGTAGTCCTGGAAATTCACATCCAGATTTCAATTTTGAAAAGAATAATATAAATGGTAAAATGAAATTACAAACATAAAAAACAAATGCTTTTTTGAGCAATGTTTGAACATGGTTTCACATCTATGAAACAGCACATGTAAAAAGTACTTTTCTACAAGAAAGCAAAATGTACATCTGTAAATTCACTTCTACATTTAAATTTTAAAAAGAATAATATAAATGTTAAAATGAAGCTACAAACATTAAAATACATGCTTTTTTGAGAACTTTTTCAACTTTCTTTCACATCTATGAATTTACATGTTTACATTTTTATAGCCTTTGTAAAACTTTTAACAGTGTTTAAAAATATAGGTTACAACCTGAAAAGAAAATGTAGAAAAATAAATACGCGTTTAAATTTCAATTTGAAAAAAGTAAAAATAACTGCTAAAATGTATGTTCACACATTGAAATAAATGCATTTTAGGAAAAGATTAAACATACTTTTCTCATCTATGAACTTCATTGATAATATTTAAACAGTACATTTAAAACGTTTTTCAGTGTTCGTAAAGTACTTTTCTACAATTAAATAAAATGTAGATCTGGAAATTCACATCCAGATTTCAATTTTGAAAAGAATAATATAAATGGTAAAATGAAATTTCAAACATAAAAAATAAATGCTTTTTTGAGCAATGTTTGAACATGATTTCACATCTATGAAACAGCACATGTTAAAAGTACTTTTCTACAAGAAAGTAAAATGTACATCTGTAAATTCACTGCTATATTTCAATTTTAAAAAAGAATAACATAAATGTTAAAATGAAGCTATAATCATTAAAATACATGCTTTTTTGAGAAATGTTAAAACTTTCTTTCACATCTATGAATTTTCATGTTTACATGTTTATAGCCTTTGTAAAATTTTTAACAACGTTTAAAAATATGGGTTACAACCAGAAAAGCAAATGTAGAAAAATAAATACGCTTTTAAATTTCAATTTGAAAAAAGTAAAAATAACTGCTAAAATGAATTTTCACACATTGAAATAAATGCATTTTAGGAAAAGATTAAACATACTTTTCTCATCTATGTACTTCATTGATAATATATAAACAGTACATCTAAAACGTTTTTCAGAGGTTGTAAAGTACTTTTCTACAGGCATATAGAATGTAGATCTGGAAATTCACATCCAGATTTCAATTTTGAAAAGAATAATATAAATGGTAAAATGAAATTAACAACATAAAAAATAAATGCTTTTTTGAGCAATGTTTGAACATGGTTTCACATCTATGAAACAGCACATGTAAAAAGTACTTTTCTACAAGAAAGCAAAATGTACATCTGTAAATTCAGTTCTACATTTCAATTTTAAAAAGAATAACGTAAATGTTAAAATGAAGCTACAAACATTAAAATACATGCTTTTTTGTGAAATTTTTCAACTTTCTTTCACATCTATGAATTTTCTGTGTTTAAATATTTACAGCCTTTCTAAATCATTTAACAAAGTTTAAAAATATAGTTTACAACCAGAAAAGAAAATATAGAAAAATAAATACGCTTTAAATTTCAATTTGAAAAAAGTAAAAATAACTGCTAAAATGTATGTTCACACATTGAAATAAATGCATTTTAGGAAAAGATTAAACATACTTTTCTCATCTATGAACTTCATTGATTTTAAACAGTACATTTAAAACGTTTTTCAGTGTTCGTAAAGTACTTTTCTACAATTAAATAAAATGTAGATCTGGAAATTCACATCCAGATTTGAATTTTGAAAAGAATAATATAAATGGTAAAATGAAATTTCAAACATAAAAAATAAATGCTTTTTTGAGCAATGTTTGAACATGATTTCACATCTATGAAACAGCACATGTTAAAAGTACTTTTCTACAAGAAAGTAAAATGTACATCTGTAAATTCACTGCTATATTTCAATTTTAAAAAAGAATAACATAAATGTTAAAATGAAGCTACAATCATTAAAATACATGCTTTTTTGAGAAATGTTAAAACTTTCTTTCACATCTATGAATTTTCATGTTTACATGTTTATAGCCTTTGTAAAATTTTTAACAACGTTTTAAAATATGGGTTACAACCAGAAAAGCAAATGTAGAAAAATAAATACGCTTTTAAATTTCAATTTGAAAAAAGTAAAAATAACTGCTAAAATGAATTTTCACACATTGAAATAAATGCATTTTAGGAAAAGATTAAACATACTTTTCTCATCTATGTACTTCATTGATAATATATAAACAGTACATCTAAAACGTTTTTCAGAGGTTGTAAAGTACTTTTCTACAGGCATATAGAATGTAGATCTGGAAATTCACATCCAGATTTCAATTTTGAAAAGAATAATATAAATGGTAAAATGAAATTAACAACATAAAAAATAAATGCTTTTTTGAGAAATGTTTGAACATGGTTTCACATCTATGAAACAGCACATGTAAAAAGTACTTTTCTACAAGAAAGCAAAATGTACATCTGTAAATTCAGTTCTACATTTCAATTTTAAAAAGAATAACGTAAATGTTAAAATGAAGCTACAAACATTAAAATACATGCTTTTTTGTGAAATTTTTCAACTTTCTTTCACATCTATGAATTTTCTGTGTTTAAATATTTACAGCCTTTGTAAATCATTTAACAAAGTTTAAAAATATAGTTTACAACCAGAAAAGAAAATATAGAAAAATAAATACGCGTTTAAATTTCAATTTGAAAAAAGTAAAAATAACTGCTAAAATGTATGTTCACACATTGAAATAAATGCATTTTAGGAAAAGATTAAACATACTTTTCTCATCTATGAACTTCATTGATAATATTTAAACAGTAAATTTAAAACGTTTTTCAGAGTTTGTAAAGTACTTTTCTACAATCAAATAAAATGTAGTCCAGGAAATTCACATCCAGATTTCAATTTTGAAAAGAATAATATAAATGGTAAAATGAAATTTAAAATATAAAAAATAAATGCTTTTTTGAGCAATGTTTGAACATGGTTTCACATCTATGAAACAGCACATGTTAAAAGTAGTTTTCTACAAGAAAGCAAAATGTACATCTGTAAATTCACTGCTACATTTCAATTTTAAAAAAGAATAACATAAATGTTAAAATGAAGCTACAATCATTAAAATACATGCTTTTTTGAGAAATGTTAAAACTTTCTTCACATCTATGAATTTTCATGTTTACATATTTATAGCCTTTGTAAAACCATTAACAATGTTTAACAATATGGGTTAGAACCAGAAAAGCAAGTGAAGAAAAATAAATATGCATTTAAATTTCTTTTTGAAAAAGTAAAAATAACTGCTAAAATGAATGTTCACACATTGAAATAAATGCATTTTAGAAAAAGATAAAACATAGTTTTCTCATCTATGAACATCATTGTTAATAAATAAACAGTACATTTAAAACGTTTTTCAGAGGTTGTAAAGTAATTTTCTACAGGCATATAGAATGTAGATCTGGAAATTCACATCCAGATTTCAATTTTGAAAAGAATAATATAAATGGTAAAATGAAATTAACAACATAAAAAATAAATGCTTTTTTGAGAAATGTTTGAACATGGTTTCACATCCATGGAACAGCACAGGTAAAAAGTACTTTTCTACAAGAAAGCAAAATGTACATCTGTAAATCCACTGCTACATTTCAATTTTAAAAAAGAATAACGTAAATGTTAAAATGAAGCTACAAACATTAAAATACATGCTTTTTTGAGAAATTTTTCAACTTTCTTTCACATCTATAAATTTTCTTTGTTTAAATATTTACAGCCTTTGTAAAACATTTAATAAAGTTTAAAAATATAGTTTACAACCAGAAAAGAAAATATAGAAAAATAAATACGCGTTTAAATTTCAATTTGAAAAAAGTAAAAATAACTGCTAAAATGTATGTTCACACATTGAAATAAATGCATTTTAGGAAAAGATTAAACATACTTTTCTCATCTATGAACTTCATTGATAATATTTAAACAGTAAATTTAAAACGTTTTTCAGAGTTTGTAAAGTACTTTTCTACAATCAAATAAAATGTAGTCCTGGAAATTCACATCGAGATTTCAATTTTGAAAAGAATAATATAAATGGTAAAATGAAATTTACAACATAAAAAATAAATGCTTTTTTGAGCAATGTTTGAACATGGTTTCACATCTATGAGACAGCACATGTTAAAAGTACTTTTCTACAAGAAAGCAAAATGTACATCTGTAAATTCACTGCTACATTTCAATTTTAAAAAAGAATAACATAAATGTTAAAATGAAGTTACAATCATTAAAATACATGCTTTTTTGAGAAATGTTAAAACTTTCTTCACATCTATGAATTTTCATGTTTACATACTTATAGCCTTTGTAAAAAGATTAACAATGTTTAACAATATGGGTTAGAACCAGAAAAGCAAATGTAGAAAAATAAATACGAGTTTAAATTTCAATTTGAAAAAAGTAAAAATAACTGCTAAAATGAATGTTCACACATTGAAATAAATGCATTTTAGGAAAAGATTAAACATACTTTTCTCATCTATGAACTTCATTGATAATATTTAAACAGTACATTTAAAACGTTTTTCAGTGTTCGTAAAGTACTTTTCTACAATTAAATAAAATGTAGATCTGGAAATTCACATCCAGATTTGAATTTTGAAAAGAATAATATAAATGGTAAAATGAAATTTCAAACATAAAAAATAAATGCTTTTTTGAGCAATGTTTGAACATGATTTCACATCTATGAAACAGCACATGTTAAAAGTACTTTTCTACAAGAAAGTAAAATGTACATCTGTAAATTCACTGCTATATTTCAATTTTAAAAAAGAATAACATAAATGTTAAAATGAAGCTACAATCATTAAAATACATGCTTTTTTGAGAAATGTTAAAACTTTCTTTCACATCTATGAATTTTCATGTTTACATGTTTATAGCCTTTGTAAAATTTTTAACAACGTTTAAAAATATGGGTTACAACCAGAAAAGCAAATGTAGAAAAATAAATACGCTTTTAAATTTCAATTTGAAAAAAGTAAAAATAACTGCTAAAATGAATTTTCACACATTGAAATAAATGCATTTTAGGAAAAGATTAAACATACTTTTCTCATCTATGTACTTCATAAACAGTACATCTAAAACGTTTTTCAGAGGTTGTAAAGTACTTTTCTACAGGCATATAGAATGTAGATATGGAAATTCACATCCAGATTTCAATTTGAAAAGAATAATATAAATGGTAAAATGAAATTAACAACATAAAAAATAAATGCTTTTTTGAGCAATGTTTGAACATGGTTTCACATCTATGAAACAGCACATGTAAAAAGTACTTTTCTACAAGAAAGCAAAATGTACATCTGTAAATTCAGTTCTACATTTCAATTTTTAAAAGAATAACGTAAATGTTAAAATGAAGCTACAAACATTAAAATACATGCTTTTTTGTGAAATTTTTCAACTTTCTTTCACATCTATGAATTCTCATGTTTACATGTTTATAGCCTTTGTAAAACTTTTAACAATGTTTAAAAATATGGGTTACAACCAGAAAAGCAAATGTAGAAAAATAAATACGAGTTTAAATTTCAATTTGAAAAAAGTAAAAATAACTGCTAAAATGAATGTTCACACATTGAAATAAATGCATTTTAGGAAAAGATTAAACATACTTTTCTCATCTATGAACTTCATTGATTTTAAACAGTACACTTAAAACGTTTTTCAGTGTTCGTAAAGTACTTTTCTACAATTAAATAAAATGTAGATCTGGAAATTCACATCCAGATTTGAATTTTGAAAAGAATAATATAAATGGTAAAATGAAATTTCAAACATAAAAAATAAATGCTTTTTTGAGCAATGTTTGAACATGATTTCACATCTATGAAACAGCACATGTTAAAAGTACTTTTCTACAAGAAAGTAAAATGTACATCTGTAAATTCACTGCTATATTTCAATTTTAAAAAAGAATAACATAAATGTTAAAATGAAGCTACAATCATTAAAATACATGCTTTTTTGAGAAATGTTAAAACTTTCTTTCACATCTATGAATTTTCATGTTTACATGTTTATAGCCTTTGTAAAATTTTTAACAACGTTTAAAAATATGGGTTACAACCAGAAAAGCAAATGTAGAAAAATAAATACGCTTTTAAATTTCAATTTGAAAAAAGTAAAAATAACTGCTAAAATGAATTTTCACACATTGAAATAAATGCATTTTAGGAAAAGATTAAACATACTTTTCTCATCTATGTACTTCATTGATAATATATAAACAGTACATCTAAAACGTTTTTCAGAGGTTGTAAAGTACTTTTCTACAGGCATATAGAATGTAGATCTGGAAATTCACATCCAGATTTCAATTTTGACAAGAATAATATAAATGGTAAAATGAAATTAACAACATAAAAAATAAATGCTTTTTTGAGAAATGTTTGAACATGGTTTCACATCTATGAAACAGCACATGTAAAAAGTACTTTTCTACAAGAAAGCAAAATGTACATCTGTAAATTCAGTTCTACATTTCAATTTTAAAAAGAATAACGTAAATGTTAAAATGAAGCTACAAACATTAAAATACATGCTTTTTTGTGAAATTTTTCAACTTTCTTTCACATCTATGAATTTTCTGTGTTTAAATATTTACAGCCTTTCTAAATCATTTAACAAAGTTTAAAAATATAGTTTACAACCAGAAAAGAAAATATAGAAAAATAAATACGCGTTTAAATTTCAATTTGAAAAAAGTAAAAATAACTGCGAAAATGTATGTTCACACATTGAAATAAATGCATTTTAGGAAAAGATTAAACATACTTTTCTCATCTATGAACTTCATTGATTTTAAACAGTACATTTAAAACGTTTTTCAGTGTTCGTAAAGTACTTTTCTACAATTAAATAAAATGTAGATCTGGAAATTCACATCCAGATTTGAATTTTGAAAAGAATAATATAAATGGTAAAATGAAATTTCAAACATAAAAAATAAATGCTTTTTTGAGCAATGTTTGAACATGATTTCACATCTATGAAACAGCACATGTTAAAAGTACTTTTCTACAAGAAAGTAAAATGTACATCTGTAAATTCACTGCTATATTTCAATTTTAAAAAAGAATAACATAAATGTTAAAATGAAGCTATAATCATTAAAATACATGCTTTTTTGAGAAATGTTAAAACTTTCTTTCACATCTATGAATTTTCATGTTTACATGTTTATAGCCTTTGTAAAATTTTTAACAACGTTTAAAAATATGGGTTACAACCAGAAAAGCAAATGTAGAAAAATAAATACGCTTTTAAATTTCAATTTGAAAAAAGTAAAAATAACTGCTAAAATGAATTTTCACACATTGAAATAAATGCATTTTAGGAAAAGATTAAACATACTTTTCTCATCTATGTACTTCATTGATAATATATAAACAGTACATCTAAAACGTTTTTCAGAGGTTGTAAAGTACTTTTCTACAGGCATATAGAATGTAGATCTGGAAATTCACATCCAGATTTCAATTTTGAAAAGAATAATATAAATGGTAAAATGAAATTAACAACATAAAAAATAAATGCTTTTTTGAGAAATGTTTGAACATGGTTTCACATCTATGAAACAGCACATGTAAAAAGTACTTTTCTACAAGAAAGCAAAATGTACATCTGTAAATTCAGTTCTACATTTCAATTTTAAAAAGAATAACGTAAATGTTAAAATGAAGCTACAAACATTAAAATACATGCTTTTTTGTGAAATTTTTCAACTTTCTTTCACATCTATGAATTTTCTGTGTTTAAATATTTACAGCCTTTGTAAATCATTTAACAAAGTTTAAAAATATAGTTTACAACCAGAAAAGAAAATATAGAAAAATAAATACGCGTTTAAATTTCAATTTGAAAAAAGTAAAAATAACTGCTAAAATGTATGTTCACACATTGAAATAAATGCATTTTAGGAAAAGATTAAACATACTTTTCTCATCTATGAACTTCATTGATAATATTTAAACAGTAAATTTAAAACGTTTTTCAGAGTTTGTAAAGTACTTTTCTACAATCAAATAAAATGTCGTCCAGGAAATTCACATCCAGATTTCAATTTTGAAAAGAATAATATAAATGGTAAAATGAAATTACAAACATAATAAATAAATGCTTTTTTGAGCAATGTTTCAACATGGTTTCAAATCTATGAAACAGCACATGTAAAAAGTACTTTTCTACAAGAAAGCAAAATGTACTTCTGTAAATTCACTGCTACATTTCAATTTTAAAAAAGAATAACATAAATGTCAAAATGAATGTCAAAAATCATTAAAATAAATGCTTTTTTGAGAAATGTTAAAACTTTCTTTCACATCTATGAATTCTCATGTTTACATGTTTATAGCCTTTGTAAAACTTTTAACAATGTTTAAAAATATGGGTTACAACCAGAAAAGCAAATGTAGAAAATAAATACGCGTTTAAATTTCAATTTGAAAAAAGTCAAAATAACTGCTAACATGTATGTTCACACATTGAAATAAATGCATTTTAGCTTTTCAGAGTTTGTAAAGTACTTTTCTACAATCAAATAAAATGTAGTCCTGGAAATTCACATCCAGATTTCAATTTTGAAAAGAATAATATAAATGGTAAAATGAAATTACAAACATAAAAAACAAATGCTTTTTTGAGCAATGTTTGAACATGGTTTCACATCTATGAAACAGCACATGTAAAAAGTACTTTTCTACAAGAAAGCAAAATGTACATCTGTAAATTCACTTCTACATTTAAATTTTAAAATGAATAATATAAATGTTAAAATGAAGCTACAAACATTAAAATACATGCTTTTTTGAGAAATTTTTCAACTTTCTTTCACATCTATGAATTTTCATGTTTACATGTTTATAGCCTTTGTAAAACTTTTAACAGTGTTTAAAAATATAGGTTACAACCAGAAAAGCAAATGTAGAAAAATAAATACGCGTTTAAATTTCAATTTGAAAAAAGTAAAAATACCTGCTAAAATGAATGTTCACACATTGAAATAAATGCATTTTAGGAAAAGATTAAACATACTTTTCTCATCTATGAAGTTCATTGATAATATTTAAACAGTACATTTAAAACGTTTTTCAGTGTTCGTAAAGTACTTTTCTACAATTAAATAAAATATAGATCTGGAAATTCACATCCAGATTTCAATTTTGAAAAGAATAATATAAATGGTAAAATGAAATTTCAAACATAAAAAATAAATGCTTTTTTGAGCAGTGTTTGAACATGATTTCACATCTATGAAACAGCACATGTTAAAAGTACTTTTCTACAAGAAAGTAAAATGTACATCTGTAAATTCACTGCTATATTTCAATTTTAAAAAAGAATAACATAAATGTTAAAATGAAGCTACAATCATTAAAATACATGCTTTTTTGAGAAATGTTAAAACTTTCTTCACATCTATGAATTTTCATGTTTACATATTTATAGCCTTTGTAAAACCATTAACAATGTTTAACAATATGGGTTAGAACCAGAAAAGCAAATGAAGAAAAATAAATATGCATTTAAATTTCTTTTAGAAAAAGTAAAAATAACTGCTAAAATGAATGTTCACACATTGAAATAAATGCATTTTAGGAAAAGATTAAACATACTTTTCTCATCTATGAACTTCATTGATAATATTTAAAGAGTACATTTAAAACGTTTTTCAGTGTTCGTAAAGTACTTTTCTACAATCAAATAAAATGTAGATCTGGAAATTCACATCCAGATTTCAATTTTGAAAAGAATAATATAAATGGTAAAATGAAATTTCAAACATAAAAAAAAAATGCTTTTTTGAGCAACATTTGAACATGGTTTCACATCTATGAAACAGCACATGTTAAAAGTACTTTTCTACAAGAAAGCAAAATGTACATCTGTAAATTCACTGCTACATTTCAATTTTAAAAAAAGAATAACATAAATGTTAAAATGAAGCTACAATCATTAAAATACATGCTTTTCTGAGAAATGTTAAAACTTTCTTTCACATCTATGAATTTTAATGTTTAAATATTTACAGCCTTTGTAAAACATTTAACAAAGTTTAAAAATATAGTTTACAACCTGAAAAGAAAATGTAGAAAAATAAATACGCGTTTAAATTTCAATTTGAAAAAAGTTAAAATAACTGCTAAAATGTATGTTCACACATTGAAATAAATGCATTTTAGGAAAAGTTTAAACATACTTTTCTCATCTATGAACTTCATTGATAATATTTAAACAGTACATTTAAAATGTTTTTAAGTGTTTGTAAAGTAGTTTTCTACAATCATATAAAATGTCGATCTGGAAATTCACATCGAGATTTCAATTTTGAAAAGAATAATATAAATGGTAAAATGAAATTACAAACATAAAAAATAAATGCTTTTTTGAGCAATGTTTGAACATGGTTTCAAATCTATGAAACAGCACATGTAAAAAGTACTTTCCTACAAGAAAGCAAAATGTACTTCTGTAAATTCACTGCTACATTTCAATTTTAAAAAAGAATAACATAAATGTTAAAATGAAGTTACAATCATTAAAATACATGCTTTTTTGAGAAATGTTAAAACTTTCTTCACATCTATGAATTTTCATGTTTACATATTTATAGCCTTTGTAAAAAGATTAACAATGTTTAACAATATGGGTTAGAACCAGAAAAGCAAATGTAGGAAAATAAATACGCGTTTAAATTTCAATTTGAAAAAAGTAAAAATAACTGCTAAAATGAATGTTCACACATTGAAATAAATGCATTTTAGGAAAAGATTAAACATGCATTTCTCATCTATGAACTTCATTGATAATAAATAAACAGTACATTTAAAACGTTTTTCAGAGGTTGTAAAGTACTTTTCAACAAGCAAATGAAATGTAGTCCTGGAAATTCACATCCAGATTTTAATTTTCAAAAGAATAATATAAATGGTAAAATGAAATTACCAACTTAAAAAATAAATCATTTTTTGAGAAATCTTTGAACATGGTTTCACATCTATGAAACAGCACATGTAAAAAGTACTTTACTACAAGAAAGTAAAATGTACATCTGTAAATTCACTGCTACATTTCAATTTTAAAAAAGAATAACATAAATGTTAAAATGAAGCTACAATCATTAAAATACATGCTTTTTTGAGAAATGTTAAAACTTTCTTTCAGATCTATGAATTTTCATGTTTACATGTTTATAGCCTTTGTAAAACTTTTAACAACGTTTAAAAATATGGGTTACAACCAGAAAAGCAAATGTAGAAAAATAAATACGCTTTTAAATTTCAATTTGAAAAAAGTAAAAATAACTGCTAAAATGAATGTTCACACATTGAAATAAATGCATTTTAGGAAAAGGTTAAACATACTTTTCTCATCTATGAACTTCATTGATAATATTTAAACAGTACATTTAAAACGTTTTTCAGTGTTCGTAAAGTACTTTTCTACAATCAAATAAAATGTAGATCTGGAAATTCACATCCATATTTCAATTTTGAAAAGAATAATATAAATGGTAAAATGAAATTTAAAACATAAAAAATAAATGCCTTTTTGAGCAATATTTGAACATGGTTTCACATCTATGAAACAGCACATGTTAAAAGTACTTTTCTACAAGAAAGCAAAATGTACATCTGTAAATTCACTGCTACATTTCAATTTTAAAAAAGAATAACATAAATGTCAAAATGAAGCTACAATCATTAAAATAAATGCTTTTCTGAGAAATGTTAAAACTTTCTTTCACATCTATGAATTTTCATGTTTAAATATTTACAGCCTTTGTAAAACATTTAACAAAGTTTAAAAATATAGTTTACAACCTGAAAAGAAAATGTAGAAAAATAAATACGCGTTTAAATTTCAATTTGAAAAAAGTTAAAATAACTGCTAAAATGTATGTTCACACATTGAAATAAATGCATTTTAGGAAAAGATTAAACATACTTTTCTTATCTATGAACTTCATTGATAATATTTAAACAGTGCATTTAAAATGTTTTTAAGTGTTTGTAAAGTAGTTTTCTACAATCATATAAAATGTCGATCTGGAAATTCACATCGAGATTTCAATTTTGAAAAGAATAATATAAATGGTAAAATGAAATTACAAACATAAAAAATAAATGCTTTTTTGAGCAATGTTTGAACATGGTTTCAAATCTATGAAACAGCACATGTAAAAAGTACTTTTCTACAAGAAAGCAAAATGTACTTCTGTAAATTCACTGCTACATTTCAATTTTAAAAAAGAATAACATAAATGTCAAAATGAATGTCAAAAATCATTAAAATAAATGCTTTTTTGAGAAATGTTTAAACTTTCTTTCACATCTATGAATTCTCATGTTTACATGTTTATAGCCTTTGTAAAACTTTTAACAATGTTTAAAAATATGGGTTACAATCAGAAAAGCAAATGTAGAAAATAAATACGCGTTTAAATTTCAATTTGAAATAAGTAAAAATAACTGCTAAAATGTATGTTCACACATTGAAATAAATGCATTTTAGCTTTTCAGAGTTTGTAAAGTACTTTTCTACAATCAAATAAAATGTAGTCCTGGAAATTCACATCCAGATTTCAATTTTGAAAAGAATAATATAAATGGTAAAATGAAATTACAAACATAAAAAACAAATGCTTTTTTGAGCAATGTTTGAACATGGTTTCACATCTATGAAACAGCACATGTAAAAAGTACTTTTCTACAAGAAAGCAAAATGTACATCTGTAAATTCACTTCTACATTTAAATTTTAAAAAGAATAATATAAATGTTAAAATGAAGCTACAAACATTAAAATACATGCTTTTTTGAGAACTTTTTCAACTTTCTTTCACATCTATGAATTTACATGTTTACATTTTTATAGCCTTTGTAAAACTTTTAACAGTGTTTAAAAATATAGGTTACAACCTGAAAAGAAAATGTAGAAAAATAAATACGCGTTTAAATTTCAATTTGAAAAAAGTAAAAATAACTGCTAAAATGTATGTTCACACATTGAAATAAATGCATTTTAGGAAAAGATTAAACATACTTTTCTCATCTATGAACTTCATTGATAATATTTAAACAGTACATTTAAAACGTTTTTCAGTGTTCGTAAAGTACTTTTCTACAATTAAATAAAATGTAGATCTGGAAATTCACATCCAGATTTCAATTTTGAAAAGAATAATATAAATGGTAAAATGAAATTTCAAACATAAAAAATAAATGCTTTTTTGAGCAGTGTTTGAACATGATTTCACATCTATGAAACACCACATGTTAAAAGTACTTTTCTACAAGAAAGTAAAATGTACATCTGTAAATTCACTGCTATATTTCAATTTTAAAAAAGAATAACATAAATGTTAAAATGAAGCTACAATCATTAAAATACATGCTTTTTTGAGAAATGTTAAAACTTTCTTTCACATCTATGAATTTTCATGTTTACATGTTTATAGCCTTTGTAAAACTTTTAACATCGTTTAAAAATATGGGTTACAACCCGAAAAGCAAATGTAGAAAAATAAATACGCGTTTAAATTTCAATTTGAAAAAAGTAAAAATAACTGCTAAAATGAATGTTCACACATTGAAATAAATGCATTTTAGGAAAAGATTAAACATACTTTTCTCATCTATGAACTTCATTGATAATATTTAAACAGTACATTTAAAATGTTTTTAAGTGTTTGTAAAGTAGTTTTCTACAATCATATAAAATGTCGATCTGGAAATTCACATCGAGATTTCAATTTTGAAAAGAATAATATAAATGGTAAAATGAAATTACAAACATAAAAAATAAATGCTTTTTTGAGCAATGTTTGAACATGGTTTCAAATCTATGAAACAGCACATGTAAAAAGTACTTTTCTACAAGAAAGCAAAATGTACTTCTGTAAATTCACTGCTACATTTCAATTTTAAAAAAGAATAACATAAATGTCAAAATGAAGCTACAATCATTAAAATAAATGCTTTTTTGAGAAATGTTAAAACTTTCTTTCACATCTATGAATTCTCATGTTTACATGTTTATAGCCTTTGTAAAACTTTTAACAATGTTTAAAAATATGTGTTACAACCAGAAAAGCAAATGTAGAAAAATAAATACGCGTTTAAATTTCAATTTGAAAAAAGTAAAAATAACTGCTAAAATGTATGTTCACACATTGAAATAAATGCATTTTAGCTTTTCAGAGTTTGTAAAGTACTTTTCTACAATCAAATAAAATGTAGTCCTGGAAATTCACATCCAGATTTCAATTTTGAAAAGAATAATATAAATGGTAAAATGAAATTTAAAACATAAAAAATAAATGCTTTTCTGAGCAATGTTTGAACATGGTTTCACATCTATGAAACAGCACATGTAAAAAGTACTTTTCTACAAGAAAGCAAAATGTACTTCTGTAAATTCACTGCTACATTTCAATTTTAAAAAAGAATAACATAAATGTTAAAATGAAGCTACAATCATTAAAATACATGCTTTTTTGAGAAATGTTAAAACTTTCTTTCACATCTATGAATTCTCATGTTTACATGTTTATAGCCTTTGTAAAACTTTTAACAATGTTTAAAAATATGGGTTACAACCAGAAAAGCAAATGTAGAAAAATAAATACGAGTTTAAATTTCAATTTGAAAAAAGTAAAAATAACTGCTAAAATGAATGTTCACACATTGAAATAAATGCATTTTAGGAAAAGATTAAACATACTTTTCTCATCTATGAACTTCATTGATTTTAAACAGTACATTTAAAACGTTTTTCAGTGTTCGTAAAGTACTTTTCTACAATTAAATAAAATGTAGATCTGGAAATTCACATCCAGATTTGAATTTTGAAAAGAATAATATAAATGGTAAAATGAAATTTCAAACATAAAAAATAAATGCTTTTTTGAGCAATGTTTGAACATGATTTCACATCTATGAAACAGCACATGTTAAAAGTACTTTTCTACAAGAAAGTAAAATGTACATCTGTAAATTCAGTTCTACATTTCAATTTTAAAAAGAATAACGTAAATGTTAAAATGAAGCTACAAACATTAAAATACATGCTTTTTTGTGAAATTTTTCAACTTTCTTTCACATCTATGAATTTTCTGTGTTTAAATATTTACAGCCTTTGTAAATCATTTAACAAATTTTAAAAATATAGTTTACAACCAGAAAAGAAAATATAGAAAAATAAATACGCGTTTAAATTTCAATTTGAAAAAAGTAAAAATAACTGCTAAAATGTATGTTCACACATTGAAATAAATGCATTTTAGGAAATGATTAAACATACTTTTCTCATCTATGAACTTCATTGATAATATTTAAACAGTAAATTTAAAACGTTTTTCAGAGTTTGTAAAGTACTTTTCTACAATCAAATATAATGTAGTCCAGGAAATTCACATCCAGATTTCAATTTTGAAAAGAATAATATAAATGGTAAAATGAAATTTAAAACATAAAAAATAAATGCTTTTTTGAGCAATGTTTGAACATGGTTTCACATCTATGAAACAGCACATGTAAAAAGTACTTTTCTACAAGAAAGCAAAATGTACATCTGTAAATTCAGTTCTACATTTCAATTTTAAAAAGAATAACGTAAATGTTAAAATGAAGCTACAAACATTAAAATACATGCTTTTTTGTGAAATTTTTCAACTTTCTTTCACATCTATGAATTTTCTGTGTTTAAATATTTACAGCCTTTGTAAATCATTTAACAAAGTTTAAAAATATAGTTTACAACCAGAAAAGAAAATATAGAAAAATAAATACGCGTTTAAATTTCAATTTGAAAAAAGTAAAAATAACTGCTAAAATGTATGTTCACACATTGAAATAAATGCATTTTAGGAAAAGATTAAACATACTTTTCTCATCTATGAACTTCATTGATAATATTTAAACAGTAAATTTAAAACGTTTTTCAGAGTTTGTAAAGTACTTTTCTACAATCAAATAAAATGTAGTCCAGGAAATTCACATCCAGATTTCAATTTTGAAAAGAATAATATAAATGGTAAAATGAAATTTAAAATATAAAAAATAAATGCTTTTTTGAGCAATGTTTGAACATGGTTTCACATCTATGAAACAGCACATGTTAAAAGTAGTTTTCTACAAGAAAGCAAAATGTACATCTGTAAATTCACTGCTACATTTCAATTTTAAAAAAGAATAACATAAATGTTAAAATGAAGCTACAATCATTAAAATACATGCTTTTTTGAGAAATGTTAAAACTTTCTTCACATCTATGAATTTTCATGTTTACATATTTATAGCCTTTGTAAAACCATTAACAATGTTTAACAATATGGGTTAGAACCAGAAAAGCAAGTGAAGAAAAATAAATATGCATTTAAATTTCTTTTTGAAAAAGTAAAAATAACTGCTAAAATGAATGTTCACACATTGAAATAAATGCATTTTAGAAAAAGATAAAACATAGTTTTCTCATCTATGAACATCATTGTTAATAAATAAACAGTACATTTAAAACGTTTTTCAGAGGTTGTAAAGTACTTTTCTACAGGCATATAGAATGTAGATCTGGAAATTCACATCCAGATTTCAATTTTGAAAAGAATAATATAAATGGTAAAATGAAATTAACAACATAAAAAATAAATGCTTTTTTGAGAAATGTTTGAACATGGTTTCACATCCATGGAACAGCACAGGTAAAAAGTACTTTTCTACAAGAAAGCAAAATGTACATCTGTAAATCCACTGCTACATTTCAATTTTAAAAAAGAATAACGTAAATGTTAAAATGAAGCTACAAACATTAAAATACATGCTTTTTTGAGAAATTTTTCAACTTTCTTTCACATCTATAAATTTTCTTTGTTTAAATATTTACAGCCTTTGTAAAACATTTAATAAAGTTTAAAAATATAGTTTACAACCAGAAAAGAAAATATAGAAAAATAAATACGCGTTTAAATTTCAATTTGAAAAAAGTAAAAATAACTGCTAAAATGTATGTTCACACATTGAAATAAATGCATTTTAGGAAAAGATTAAACATACTTTTCTCATCTATGAACTTCATTGATAATATTTAAACAGTAAATTTAAAACGTTTTTCAGAGTTTGTAAAGTACTTTTCTACAATCAAATAAAATGTAGTCCTGGAAATTCACATCGAGATTTCAATTTTGAAAAGAATAATATAAATGGTAAAATGAAATTTACAACATAAAAAATAAATGCTTTTTTGAGCAATGTTTGAACATGGTTTCACATCTATGAGACAGCACATGTTAAAAGTACTTTTCTACAAGAAAGCAAAATGTACATCTGTAAATTCACTGCTACATTTCAATTTTAAAAAAGAATAACATAAATGTTAAAATGAAGTTACAATCATTAAAATACATGCTTTTTTGAGAAATGTTAAAACTTTCTTCACATCTATGAATTTTCATGTTTACATACTTATAGCCTTTGTAAAAAGATTAACAATGTTTAACAATATGGGTTAGAACCAGAAAAGCAAATGTAGAAAAATAAATACGAGTTTAAATTTCAATTTGAAAAAAGTAAAAATAACTGCTAAAATGAATGTTCACACATTGAAATAAATGCATTTTAGGAAAAGATTAAACATACTTTTCTCATCTATGAACTTCATTGATAATATTTAAACAGTACATTTAAAACGTTTTTCAGTGTTCGTAAAGTACTTTTCTACAATTAAATAAAATGTAGATCTGGAAATTCACATCCAGATTTGAATTTTGAAAAGAATAATATAAATGGTAAAATGAAATTTCAAACATAAAAAATAAATGCTTTTTTGAGCAATGTTTGAACATGATTTCACATCTATGAAACAGCACATGTTAAAAGTTCTTTTCTACAAGAAAGTAAAATGTACATCTGTAAATTCACTGCTATATTTCAATTTGAAAAAAGAATAACATAAATGTTAAAATGAAGCTACAATCATTAAAATACATGCTTTTTTAAGAAATGTTAAAACTTTCTTTCACATCTATGAATTTTCATGTTTACATGTTTATAGCCTTTGTAAAATTTTTAACAACGTTTAAAAATATGGGTTACAACCAGAAAAGCAAATGTAGAAAAATAAATACGCTTTTAAATTTCAATTTGAAAAAAGTAAAAATAACTGCTAAAATGAATTTTCACACATTGAAATAAATGCATTTTAGGAAAAGATTAAACATACTTTTCTCATCTATGTACTTCATTGATAATATATAAACAGTACATCTAAAACGTTTTTCAGAGGTTGTAAAGTACTTTTCTACAGGCATATAGAATGTAGATATGGAAATTCACATCCAGATTTCAATTTGAAAAGAATAATATAAATGGTAAAATGAAATTAACAACATAAAAAATAAATGCTTTTTTGAGAAATGTTTGAACATGGTTTCACATCTATGAAACAGCACATGTAAAAAGTACTTTTCTACAAGAAAGCAAAATGTACATCTGTAAATTCAGTTCTACATTTCAATTTTTAAAAGAATAACGTAAATGTTAAAATGAAGCTACAAACATTAAAATACATGCTTTTTTGTGAAATTTTTCAACTTTCTTTCACATCTATGAATTCTCATGTTTACATGTTTATAGCCTTTGTAAAACTTTTAACAATGTTTAAAAATATGGGTTACAACCAGAAAAGCAAATGTAGAAAAATAAATACGAGTTTAAATTTCAATTTGAAAAAAGTAAAAATAACTGCTAAAATGAATGTTCACACATTGAAATAAATGCATTTTAGGAAAAGATTAAACATACTTTTCTCATCTATGAACTTCATTGATTTTAAACAGTACACTTAAAACGTTTTTCAGTGTTCGTAAAGTACTTTTCTACAATTAAATAAAATGTAGAT
Source organism: Narcine bancroftii (assembly GCF_036971445.1). Lineage (NCBI taxonomy): Eukaryota > Metazoa > Chordata > Chondrichthyes > Torpediniformes > Narcinidae > Narcine > Narcine bancroftii. The sequence goes on from NC_091470.1 coordinate 208,913,738, forward strand.
CTGGAAATTCACATCCAGATTTGAATTTTGAAAAGAATAATATAAATGGTAAAATGAAATTTCAAACATAAAAAATAAATGCTTTTTTGAGCAATGTTTGAACATGATTTCACATCTATGAAACAGCACATGTTAAAAGTACTTTTCTACAAGAAAGTAAAATGTACATCTGTAAATTCACTGCTATATTTCAATTTTAAAAAAGAATAACATAAATGTTAAAATGAAGCTACAATCATTAAAATACATGCTTTTTTGAGAAATGTTAAAACTTTCTTTCACATCTATGAATTTTCATGTTTACATGTTTATAGCCTTTGTAAAATTTTTAACAACGTTTAAAAATATGGGTTACAACCAGAAAAGCAAATGTAGAAAAATAAATACGCTTTTAAATTTCAATTTGAAAAAAGTAAAAATAACTGCTAAAATGAATTTTCACACATTGAAATAAATGCATTTTAGGAAAAGATTAAACATACTTTTCTCATCTATGTACTTCATTGATAATATATAAACAGTACATCTAAAACGTTTTTCAGAGGTTGTAAAGTACTTTTCTACAGGCATATAGAATGTAGATCTGGAAATTCACATCCAGATTTCAATTTTGAAAAGAATAATATAAATGGTAAAATGAAATTAACAACATAAAAAATAAATGCTTTTTTGAGAAATGTTTGAACATGGTTTCACATCTATGAAACAGCACATGTAAAAAGTACTTTTCTACAAGAAAGCAAAATGTACATCTGTAAATTCAGTTCTACATTTCAATTTTAAAAAGAATAACGTAAATGTTAAAATGAAGCTACAAACATTAAAATACATGCTTTTTTGTGAAATTTTTCAACTTTCTTTCACATCTATGAATTTTCTGTGTTTAAATATTTACAGCCTTTCTAAATCATTTAACAAAGTTTAAAAATATAGTTTACAACCAGAAAAGAAAATATAGAAAAATAAATACGCGTTTAAATTTCAATTTGAAAAAAGTAAAAATAACTGCTAAAATGTATGTTCACACATTGAAATAAATGCATTTTAGGAAAAGATTAAACATACTTTTCTCATCTATGAACTTCATTGATTTTAAACAGTACATTTAAAACGTTTTTCAGTGTTCGTAAAGTACTTTTCTACAATTAAATAAAATGTAGATCTGGAAATTCACATCCAGATTTGAATTTTGAAAAGAATAATATAAATGGTAAAATGAAATTTCAAACATAAAAAATAAATGCTTTTTTGAGCAATGTTTGAACATGATTTCACATCTATGAAACAGCACATGTTAAAAGTACTTTTCTACAAGAAAGTAAAATGTACATCTGTAAATTCACTGCTATATTTCAATTTTAAAAAAGAATAACATAAATGTTAAAATGAAGCTACAATCATTAAAATACATGCTTTTTTGAGAAATGTTAAAACTTTCTTTCACATCTATGAATTTTCATGTTTACATGTTTATAGCCTTTGTAAAATTTTTAACAACGTTTAAAAATATGGGTTACAACCAGAAAAGCAAATGTAGAAAAATAAATACGCTTTTAAATTTCAATTTGAAAAAAGTAAAAATAACTGCTAAAATGAATTTTCACACATTGAAATAAATGCATTTTAGGAAAAGATTAAACATACTTTTCTCATCTATGAACTTCATTGATAATATTTAAACAGTAAATTTAAAACGTTTTTCAGAGTTTGTAAAGTACTTTTCTACAATCAAATAAAATGTCGTCCAGGAAATTCACATCCAGATTTCAATTTTGAAAAGAATAATATAAATGGTAAAATGAAATTACAAACATAATAAATAAATGCTTTTTTGAGCAATGTTTCAACATGGTTTCAAATCTATGAAACAGCACATGTAAAAAGTACTTTTCTACAAGAAAGCAAAATGTACTTCTGTAAATTCACTGCTACATTTCAATTTTAAAAAAGAATAACATAAATGTCAAAATGAATGTCAAAAATCATTAAAATAAATGCTTTTTTGAGAAATGTTAAAACTTTCTTTCACATCTATGAATTCTCATGTTTACATGTTTATAGCCTTTGTAAAACTTTTAACAATGTTTAAAAATATGGGTTACAACCAGAAAAGCAAATGTAGAAAATAAATACGCGTTTAAATTTCAATTTGAAAAAAGTCAAAATAACTGCTAACATGTATGTTCACACATTGAAATAAATGCATTTTAGCTTTTCAGAGTTTGTAAAGTACTTTTCTACAATCAAATAAAATGTAGTCCTGGAAATTCACATCCAGATTTCAATTTTGAAAAGAATAATATAAATGGTAAAATGAAATTACAAACATAAAAAACAAATGCTTTTTTGAGCAATGTTTGAACATGGTTTCACATCTATGAAACAGCACATGTAAAAAGTACTTTTCTACAAGAAAGCAAAATGTACATCTGTAAATTCACTTCTACATTTAAATTTTAAAATGAATAATATAAATGTTAAAATGAAGCTACAAACATTAAAATACATGCTTTTTTGAGAAATTTTTCAACTTTCTTTCACATCTATGAATTTTCATGTTTACATGTTTATAGCCTTTGTAAAACTTTTAACAGTGTTTAAAAATATAGGTTACAACCAGAAAAGCAAATGTAGAAAAATAAATACGCGTTTAAATTTCAATTTGAAAAAAGTAAAAATACCTGCTAAAATGAATGTTCACACATTGAAATAAATGCATTTTAGGAAAAGATTAAACATACTTTTCTCATCTATGAAGTTCATTGATAATATTTAAACAGTACATTTAAAACGTTTTTCAGTGTTCGTAAAGTACTTTTCTACAATTAAATAAAATATAGATCTGGAAATTCACATCCAGATTTCAATTTTGAAAAGAATAATATAAATGGTAAAATGAAATTTCAAACATAAAAAATAAATGCTTTTTTGAGCAGTGTTTGAACATGATTTCACATCTATGAAACAGCACATGTTAAAAGTACTTTTCTACAAGAAAGTAAAATGTACATCTGTAAATTCACTGCTATATTTCAATTTTAAAAAAGAATAACATAAATGTTAAAATGAAGCTACAATCATTAAAATACATGCTTTTTTGAGAAATGTTAAAACTTTCTTCACATCTATGAATTTTCATGTTTACATATTTATAGCCTTTGTAAAACCATTAACAATGTTTAACAATATGGGTTAGAACCAGAAAAGCAAATGAAGAAAAATAAATATGCATTTAAATTTCTTTTAGAAAAAGTAAAAATAACTGCTAAAATGAATGTTCACACATTGAAATAAATGCATTTTAGGAAAAGATTAAACATACTTTTCTCATCTATGAACTTCATTGATAATATTTAAAGAGTACATTTAAAACGTTTTTCAGTGTTCGTAAAGTACTTTTCTACAATCAAATAAAATGTAGATCTGGAAATTCACATCCAGATTTCAATTTTGAAAAGAATAATATAAATGGTAAAATGAAATTTCAAACATAAAAAAAAAATGCTTTTTTGAGCAACATTTGAACATGGTTTCACATCTATGAAACAGCACATGTTAAAAGTACTTTTCTACAAGAAAGCAAAATGTACATCTGTAAATTCACTGCTACATTTCAATTTTAAAAAAAGAATAACATAAATGTTAAAATGAAGCTACAATCATTAAAATACATGCTTTTCTGAGAAATGTTAAAACTTTCTTTCACATCTATGAATTTTAATGTTTAAATATTTACAGCCTTTGTAAAACATTTAACAAAGTTTAAAAATATAGTTTACAACCTGAAAAGAAAATGTAGAAAAATAAATACGCGTTTAAATTTCAATTTGAAAAAAGTTAAAATAACTGCTAAAATGTATGTTCACACATTGAAATAAATGCATTTTAGGAAAAGTTTAAACATACTTTTCTCATCTATGAACTTCATTGATAATATTTAAACAGTACATTTAAAATGTTTTTAAGTGTTTGTAAAGTAGTTTTCTACAATCATATAAAATGTCGATCTGGAAATTCACATCGAGATTTCAATTTTGAAAAGAATAATATAAATGGTAAAATGAAATTACAAACATAAAAAATAAATGCTTTTTTGAGCAATGTTTGAACATGGTTTCAAATCTATGAAACAGCACATGTAAAAAGTACTTTCCTACAAGAAAGCAAAATGTACTTCTGTAAATTCACTGCTACATTTCAATTTTAAAAAAGAATAACATAAATGTTAAAATGAAGTTACAATCATTAAAATACATGCTTTTTTGAGAAATGTTAAAACTTTCTTCACATCTATGAATTTTCATGTTTACATATTTATAGCCTTTGTAAAAAGATTAACAATGTTTAACAATATGGGTTAGAACCAGAAAAGCAAATGTAGGAAAATAAATACGCGTTTAAATTTCAATTTGAAAAAAGTAAAAATAACTGCTAAAATGAATGTTCACACATTGAAATAAATGCATTTTAGGAAAAGATTAAACATGCATTTCTCATCTATGAACTTCATTGATAATAAATAAACAGTACATTTAAAACGTTTTTCAGAGGTTGTAAAGTACTTTTCAACAAGCAAATGAAATGTAGTCCTGGAAATTCACATCCAGATTTTAATTTTCAAAAGAATAATATAAATGGTAAAATGAAATTACCAACTTAAAAAATAAATCATTTTTTGAGAAATCTTTGAACATGGTTTCACATCTATGAAACAGCACATGTAAAAAGTACTTTACTACAAGAAAGTAAAATGTACATCTGTAAATTCACTGCTACATTTCAATTTTAAAAAAGAATAACATAAATGTTAAAATGAAGCTACAATCATTAAAATACATGCTTTTTTGAGAAATGTTAAAACTTTCTTTCAGATCTATGAATTTTCATGTTTACATGTTTATAGCCTTTGTAAAACTTTTAACAACGTTTAAAAATATGGGTTACAACCAGAAAAGCAAATGTAGAAAAATAAATACGCTTTTAAATTTCAATTTGAAAAAAGTAAAAATAACTGCTAAAATGAATGTTCACACATTGAAATAAATGCATTTTAGGAAAAGGTTAAACATACTTTTCTCATCTATGAACTTCATTGATAATATTTAAACAGTACATTTAAAACGTTTTTCAGTGTTCGTAAAGTACTTTTCTACAATCAAATAAAATGTAGATCTGGAAATTCACATCCATATTTCAATTTTGAAAAGAATAATATAAATGGTAAAATGAAATTTAAAACATAAAAAATAAATGCCTTTTTGAGCAATATTTGAACATGGTTTCACATCTATGAAACAGCACATGTTAAAAGTACTTTTCTACAAGAAAGCAAAATGTACATCTGTAAATTCACTGCTACATTTCAATTTTAAAAAAGAATAACATAAATGTCAAAATGAAGCTACAATCATTAAAATAAATGCTTTTCTGAGAAATGTTAAAACTTTCTTTCACATCTATGAATTTTCATGTTTAAATATTTACAGCCTTTGTAAAACATTTAACAAAGTTTAAAAATATAGTTTACAACCTGAAAAGAAAATGTAGAAAAATAAATACGCGTTTAAATTTCAATTTGAAAAAAGTAAAAATAACTGCTAAAATGTATGTTCACACATTGAAATAAATGCATTTTAGGAAAAGATTAAACATACTTTTCTCATCTATGAACTTCATTGATTTTAAACAGTACATTTAAAACGTTTTTCAGTGTTCGTAAAGTACTTTTCTACAATTAAATAAAATGTAGATCTGGAAATTCACATCCAGATTTGAATTTTGAAAAGAATAATATAAATGGTAAAATGAAATTTCAAACATAAAAAATAAATGCTTTTTTGAGCAATGTTTGAACATGATTTCACATCTATGAAACAGCACATGTTAAAAGTACTTTTCTACAAGAAAGTAAAATGTACATCTGTAAATTCACTGCTATATTTCAATTTTAAAAAAGAATAACATAAATGTTAAAATGAAGCTACAATCATTAAAATACATGCTTTTTTGAGAAATGTTAAAACTTTCTTTCACATCTATGAATTTTCATGTTTACATGTTTATAGCCTTTGTAAAATTTTTAACAACGTTTAAAAATATGGGTTACAACCAGAAAAGCAAATGTAGAAAAATAAATACGCTTTTAAATTTCAATTTGAAAAAAGTAAAAATAACTGCTAAAATGAATTTTCACACATTGAAATAAATGCATTTTAGGAAAAGATTAAACATACTTTTCTCATCTATGAACTTCATTGATAATATTTAAACAGTAAATTTAAAACGTTTTTCAGAGTTTGTAAAGTACTTTTCTACAATCAAATAAAATGTCGTCCAGGAAATTCACATCCAGATTTCAATTTTGAAAAGAATAATATAAATGGTAAAATGAAATTACAAACATAATAAATAAATGCTTTTTTGAGCAATGTTTCAACATGGTTTCAAATCTATGAAACAGCACATGTAAAAAGTACTTTTCTACAAGAAAGCAAAATGTACTTCTGTAAATTCACTGCTACATTTCAATTTTAAAAAAGAATAACATAAATGTCAAAATGAATGTCAAAAATCATTAAAATAAATGCTTTTTTGAGAAATGTTAAAACTTTCTTTCACATCTATGAATTCTCATGTTTACATGTTTATAGCCTTTGTAAAACTTTTAACAATGTTTAAAAATATGGGTTACAACCAGAAAAGCAAATGTAGAAAATAAATACGCGTTTAAATTTCAATTTGAAAAAAGTCAAAATAACTGCTAACATGTATGTTCACACATTGAAATAAATGCATTTTAGCTTTTCAGAGTTTGTAAAGTACTTTTCTACAATCAAATAAAATGTAGTCCTGGAAATTCACATCCAGATTTCAATTTTGAAAAGAATAATATAAATGGTAAAATGAAATTACAAACATAAAAAACAAATGCTTTTTTGAGCAATGTTTGAACATGGTTTCACATCTATGAAACAGCACATGTAAAAAGTACTTTTCTACAAGAAAGCAAAATGTACATCTGTAAATTCACTTCTACATTTAAATTTTAAAATGAATAATATAAATGTTAAAATGAAGCTACAAACATTAAAATACATGCTTTTTTGAGAAATTTTTCAACTTTCTTTCACATCTATGAATTTTCATGTTTACATGTTTATAGCCTTTGTAAAACTTTTAACAGTGTTTAAAAATATAGGTTACAACCAGAAAAGCAAATGTAGAAAAATAAATACGCGTTTAAATTTCAATTTGAAAAAAGTAAAAATACCTGCTAAAATGAATGTTCACACATTGAAATAAATGCATTTTAGGAAAAGATTAAACATACTTTTCTCATCTATGAAGTTCATTGATAATATTTAAACAGTACATTTAAAACGTTTTTCAGTGTTCGTAAAGTACTTTTCTACAATTAAATAAAATATAGATCTGGAAATTCACATCCAGATTTCAATTTTGAAAAGAATAATATAAATGGTAAAATGAAATTTCAAACATAAAAAATAAATGCTTTTTTGAGCAGTGTTTGAACATGATTTCACATCTATGAAACAGCACATGTTAAAAGTACTTTTCTACAAGAAAGTAAAATGTACATCTGTAAATTCACTGCTATATTTCAATTTTAAAAAAGAATAACATAAATGTTAAAATGAAGCTACAATCATTAAAATACATGCTTTTTTGAGAAATGTTAAAACTTTCTTCACATCTATGAATTTTCATGTTTACATATTTATAGCCTTTGTAAAACCATTAACAATGTTTAACAATATGGGTTAGAACCAGAAAAGCAAATGAAGAAAAATAAATATGCATTTAAATTTCTTTTAGAAAAAGTAAAAATAACTGCTAAAATGAATGTTCACACATTGAAATAAATGCATTTTAGGAAAAGATTAAACATACTTTTCTCATCTATGAACTTCATTGATAATATTTAAAGAGTACATTTAAAACGTTTTTCAGTGTTCGTAAAGTACTTTTCTACAATCAAATAAAATGTAGATCTGGAAATTCACATCCAGATTTCAATTTTGAAAAGAATAATATAAATGGTAAAATGAAATTTCAAACATAAAAAAAAAATGCTTTTTTGAGCAACATTTGAACATGGTTTCACATCTATGAAACAGCACATGTTAAAAGTACTTTTCTACAAGAAAGCAAAATGTACATCTGTAAATTCACTGCTACATTTCAATTTTAAAAAAAGAATAACATAAATGTTAAAATGAAGCTACAATCATTAAAATACATGCTTTTCTGAGAAATGTTAAAACTTTCTTTCACATCTATGAATTTTAATGTTTAAATATTTACAGCCTTTGTAAAACATTTAACAAAGTTTAAAAATATAGTTTACAACCTGAAAAGAAAATGTAGAAAAATAAATACGCGTTTAAATTTCAATTTGAAAAAAGTTAAAATAACTGCTAAAATGTATGTTCACACATTGAAATAAATGCATTTTAGGAAAAGTTTAAACATACTTTTCTCATCTATGAACTTCATTGATAATATTTAAACAGTACATTTAAAATGTTTTTAAGTGTTTGTAAAGTAGTTTTCTACAATCATATAAAATGTCGATCTGGAAATTCACATCGAGATTTCAATTTTGAAAAGAATAATATAAATGGTAAAATGAAATTACAAACATAAAAAATAAATGCTTTTTTGAGCAATGTTTGAACATGGTTTCAAATCTATGAAACAGCACATGTAAAAAGTACTTTCCTACAAGAAAGCAAAATGTACTTCTGTAAATTCACTGCTACATTTCAATTTTAAAAAAGAATAACATAAATGTTAAAATGAAGTTACAATCATTAAAATACATGCTTTTTTGAGAAATGTTAAAACTTTCTTCACATCTATGAATTTTCATGTTTACATATTTATAGCCTTTGTAAAAAGATTAACAATGTTTAACAATATGGGTTAGAACCAGAAAAGCAAATGTAGGAAAATAAATACGCGTTTAAATTTCAATTTGAAAAAAGTAAAAATAACTGCTAAAATGAATGTTCACACATTGAAATAAATGCATTTTAGGAAAAGATTAAACATGCATTTCTCATCTATGAACTTCATTGATAATAAATAAACAGTACATTTAAAACGTTTTTCAGAGGTTGTAAAGTACTTTTCAACAAGCAAATGAAATGTAGTCCTGGAAATTCACATCCAGATTTTAATTTTCAAAAGAATAATATAAATGGTAAAATGAAATTACCAACTTAAAAAATAAATCATTTTTTGAGAAATCTTTGAACATGGTTTCACATCTATGAAACAGCACATGTAAAAAGTACTTTACTACAAGAAAGTAAAATGTAGATCTGTAAATTCACTGCTACATTTCAATTTTAAAAAAGAATAACATAAATGTTAAAATGAAGCTACAATCATTAAAATACATGCTTTTTTGAGAAATGTTAAAACTTTCTTTCAGATCTATGAATTTTCATGTTTACATGTTTATAGCCTTTGTAAAACTTTTAACAACGTTTAAAAATATGGGTTACAACCAGAAAAGCAAATGTAGAAAAATAAATACGCTTTTAAATTTCAATTTGAAAAAAGTAAAAATAACTGCTAAAATGAATGTTCACACATTGAAATAAATGCATTTTAGGAAAAGGTTAAACATACTTTTCTCATCTATGAACTTCATTGATAATATTTAAACAGTACATTTAAAACGTTTTTCAGTGTTCGTAAAGTACTTTTCTACAATCAAATAAAATGTAGATCTGGAAATTCACATCCATATTTCAATTTTGAAAAGAATAATATAAATGGTAAAATGAAATTTAAAACATAAAAAATAAATGCCTTTTTGAGCAATATTTGAACATGGTTTCACATCTATGAAACAGCACATGTTAAAAGTACTTTTCTACAAGAAAGCAAAATGTACATCTGTAAATTCACTGCTACATTTCAATTTTAAAAAAGAATAACATAAATGTCAAAATGAAGCTACAATCATTAAAATAAATGCTTTTCTGAGAAATGTTAAAACTTTCTTTCACATCTATGAATTTTCATGTTTAAATATTTACAGCCTTTGTAAAACATTTAACAAAGTTTAAAAATATAGTTTACAACCTGAAAAGAAAATGTAGAAAAATAAATACGCGTTTAAATTTCAATTTGAAAAAAGTTAAAATAACTGCTAAAATGTATGTTCACACATTGAAATAAATGCATTTTAGGAAAAGATTAAACATACTTTTCTTATCTATGAACTTCATTGATAATATTTAAACAGTACATTTAAAATGTTTTTAAGTGTTTGTAAAGTAGTTTTCTACAATCATATAAAATGTCGATCTGGAAATTCACATCGAGATTTCAATTTTGAAAAGAATAATATAAATGGTAAAATGAAATTACAAACATAAAAAATAAATGCTTTTTTGAGCAATGTTTGAACATGGTTTCAAATCTATGAAACAGCACATGTAAAAAGTACTTTTCTACAAGAAAGCAAAATGTACTTCTGTAAATTCACTGCTACATTTCAATTTTAAAAAAGAATAACATAAATGTCAAAATGAATGTCAAAAATCATTAAAATAAATGCTTTTTTGAGAAATGTTAAAACTTTCTTTCACATCTATGAATTCTCATGTTTACATGTTTATAGCCTTTGTAAAACTTTTAACAATGTTTAAAAATATGGGTTACAATCAGAAAAGCAAATGTAGAAAATAAATACGCGTTTAAATTTCAATTTGAAATAAGTAAAAATAACTGCTAAAATGTATGTTCACACATTGAAATAAATGCATTTTAGCTTTTCAGAGTTTGTAAAGTACTTTTCTACAATCAAATAAAATGTAGTCCTGGAAATTCACATCCAGATTTCAATTTTGAAAAGAATAATTTAAATGGTAAAATGAAATTACAAACATAAAAAACAAATGCTTTTTTGAGCAATGTTTGAACATGGTTTCACATCTATGAAACAGCACATGTAAAAAGTACTTTTCTACAAGAAAGCAAAATGTACATCTGTAAATTCACTTCTACATTTAAATTTTAAAAAGAATAATATAAATGTTAAAATGAAGCTACAAACATTAAAATACATGCTTTTTTGAGAACTTTTTCAACTTTCTTTCACATCTATGAATTTACATGTTTACATTTTTATAGCCTTTGTAAAACTTTTAACAGTGTTTAAAAATATAGGTTACAACCTGAAAAGAAAATGTAGAAAAATAAATACGCGTTTAAATTTCAATTTGAAAAAAGTAAAAATAACTGCTAAAATGTATGTTCACACATTGAAATAAATGCATTTTAGGAAAAGATTAAACATACTTTTCTCATCTATGAACTTCATTGATAATATTTAAACAGTACATTTAAAACGTTTTTCAGTGTTCGTAAAGTACTTTTCTACAATTAAATAAAATGTAGATCTGGAAATTCACATCCAGATTTCAATTTTGAAAAGAATAATATAAATGGTAAAATGAAATTTCAAACATAAAAAATAAATGCTTTTTTGAGCAGTGTTTGAACATGATTTCACATCTATGAAACACCACATGTTAAAAGTACTTTTCTACAAGAAAGTAAAATGTACATCTGTAAATTCACTGCTATATTTCAATTTTAAAAAAGAATAACATAAATGTTAAAATGAAGCTACAATCATTAAAATACATGCTTTTTTGAGAAATGTTAAAACTTTCTTTCACATCTATGAATTTTCATGTTTACATGTTTATAGCCTTTGTAAAACTTTTAACATCGTTTAAAAATATGGGTTACAACCCGAAAAGCAAATGTAGAAAAATAAATACGCGTTTAAATTTCAATTTGAAAAAAGTAAAAATAACTGCTAAAATGAATGTTCACACATTGAAATAAATGCATTTTAGGAAAAGATTAAACATACTTTTCTCATCTATGAACTTCATTGATAATATTTAAACAGTACATTTAAAATGTTTTTAAGTGTTTGTAAAGTAGTTTTCTACAATCATATAAAATGTCGATCTGGAAATTCACATCGAGATTTCAATTTTGAAAAGAATAATATAAATGGTAAAATGAAATTACAAACATAAAAAATAAATGCTTTTTTGAGCAATGTTTGAACATGGTTTCAAATCTATGAAACAGCACATGTAAAAAGTACTTTTCTACAAGAAAGCAAAATGTACTTCTGTAAATTCACTGCTACATTTCAATTTTAAAAAAGAATAACATAAATGTCAAAATGAAGCTACAATCATTAAAATAAATGCTTTTTTGAGAAATGTTAAAACTTTCTTTCACATCTATGAATTCTCATGTTTACATGTTTATAGCCTTTGTAAAACTTTTAACAATGTTTAAAAATATGTGTTACAACCAGAAAAGCAAATGTAGAAAAATAAATACGCATTTAAATTTCAATTTGAAAAAAGTAAAAATAACTGCTAAAATGTATGTTCACACATTGAAATAAATGCATTTTAGCTTTTCAGAGTTTGTAAAGTACTTTTCTACAATCAAATAAAATGTAGTCCTGGAAATTCACATCCAGATTTCAATTTTGAAAAGAATAATATAAATGGTAAAATGAAATTTAAAACATAAAAAATAAATGCTTTTCTGAGCAATGTTTGAACATGGTTTCACATCTATGAAACAGCACATGTAAAAAGTACTTTTCTACAAGAAAGCAAAATGTACTTCTGTAAATTCACTGCTACATTTCAATTTTAAAAAAGAATAACATAAATGTTAAAATGAAGCTACAATCATTAAAATACATGCTTTTTTGAGAAATGTTAAAACTTTCTTTCACATCTATGAATTCTCATGTTTACATGTTTATAGCCTTTGTAAAACTTTTAACAATGTTTAAAAATATGGGTTACAACCAGAAAAGCAAATGTAGAAAAATAAATACGAGTTTAAATTTCAATTTGAAAAAAGTAAAAATAACTGCTAAAATGAATGTTCACACATTGAAATAAATGCATTTTAGGAAAAGATTAAACATACTTTTCTCATCTATGAACTTCATTGATTTTAAACAGTACATTTAAAACGTTTTTCAGTGTTCGTAAAGTACTTTTCTACAATTAAATAAAATGTAGATCTGGAAATTCACATCCAGATTTGAATTTTGAAAAGAATAATATAAATGGTAAAATGAAATTTCAAACATAAAAAATAAATGCTTTTTTGAGCAATGTTTGAACATGATTTCACATCTATGAAACAGCACATGTTAAAAGTACTTTTCTACAAGAAAGTAAAATGTACATCTGTAAATTCAGTTCTACATTTCAATTTTAAAAAGAATAACGTAAATGTTAAAATGAAGCTACAAACATTAAAATACATGCTTTTTTGTGAAATTTTTCAACTTTCTTTCACATCTATGAATTTTCTGTGTTTAAATATTTACAGCCTTTGTAAATCATTTAACAAATTTTAAAAATATAGTTTACAACCAGAAAAGAAAATATAGAAAAATAAATACGCGTTTAAATTTCAATTTGAAAAAAGTAAAAATAACTGCTAAAATGTATGTTCACACATTGAAATAAATGCATTTTAGGAAATGATTAAACATACTTTTCTCATCTATGAACTTCATTGATAATATTTAAACAGTAAATTTAAAACGTTTTTCAGAGTTTGTAAAGTACTTTTCTACAATCAAATATAATGTAGTCCAGGAAATTCACATCCAGATTTCAATTTTGAAAAGAATAATATAAATGGTAAAATGAAATTTAAAACATAAAAAATAAATGCTTTTTTGAGCAATGTTTGAACATGGTTTCACATCTATGAAACAGCACATGTTAAAAGTACTTTTCTACAAGAAAGCAAAATGTACATCTGTAAATTCACTGCTACATTTCAATTTTAAAAAAGAATAACATAAATGTTAAAATGAAGCTACAATCATTAAAATACATGCTTTTTTGAGAAATGTTAAAACTTTCTTCACATCTATGAATTTTCATGTTTACATATTTATAGCCTTTGTAAAACCATTAACAATGTTTAACAATATGGGTTAGAACCAGAAAAGCAAGTGAAGAAAAATAAATATGCATTTAAATTTCTTTTTGAAAAAGTAAAAATAACTGCTAAAATGAATGTTCACACATTGAAATAAATGCATTTTAGAAAAAGATAAAACATAGTTTTCTCATCTATGAACATCATTGTTAATAAATAAACAGTACATTTAAAACGTTTTTCAGAGGTTGTAAAGTACTTTTCTACAGGCATATAGAATGTAGATCTGGAAATTCACATCCAGATTTCAATTTTGAAAAGAATAATATAAATGGTAAAATGAAATTAACAACATAAAAAATAAATGCTTTTTTGAGAAATGTTTGAACATGGTTTCACATCCATGGAACAGCACAGGTAAAAAGTACTTTTCTACAAGAAAGCAAAATGTACATCTGTAAATCCACTGCTACATTTCAATTTTAAAAAAGAATAACGTAAATGTTAAAATGAAGCTACAAACATTAAAATACATGCTTTTTTGAGAAATTTTTCAACTTTCTTTCACATCTATAAATTTTCTTTGTTTAAATATTTACAGCCTTTGTAAAACATTTAATAAAGTTTAAAAATATAGTTTACAACCAGAAAAGAAAATATAGAAAAATAAATACGCGTTTAAATTTCAATTTGAAAAAAGTAAAAATAACTGCTAAAATGTATGTTCACACATTGAAATAAATGCATTTTAGGAAAAGATTAAACATACTTTTCTCATCTATGAACTTCATTGATAATATTTAAACAGTAAATTTAAAACGTTTTTCAGAGTTTGTAAAGTACTTTTCTACAATCAAATAAAATGTAGTCCTGGAAATTCACATCGAGATTTCAATTTTGAAAAGAATAATATAAATGGTAAAATGAAATTTACAACATAAAAAATAAATGCTTTTTTGAGCAATGTTTGAACATGGTTTCACATCTATGAGACAGCACATGTTAAAAGTACTTTTCTACAAGAAAGCAAAATGTACATCTGTAAATTCACTGCTACATTTCAATTTTAAAAAAGAATAACATAAATGTTAAAATGAAGTTACAATCATTAAAATACATGCTTTTTTGAGAAATGTTAAAACTTTCTTCACATCTATGAATTTTCATGTTTACATACTTATAGCCTTTGTAAAAAGATTAACAATGTTTAACAATATGGGTTAGAACCAGAAAAGCAAATGTAGAAAAATAAATACGAGTTTAAATTTCAATTTGAAAAAAGTAAAAATAACTGCTAAAATGAATGTTCACACATTGAAATAAATGCATTTTAGGAAAAGATTAAACATACTTTTCTCATCTATGAACTTCATTGATAATATTTAAACAGTACATTTAAAATGTTTTTAAGTGTTTGTAAAGTAGTTTTCTACAATCATATAAAATGTCGATCTGGAAATTCACATCGAGATTTCAATTTTGAAAAGAATAATATAAATGGTAAAATGAAATTACAAACATAAAAAATAAATGCTTTTTTGAGCAATGTTTGAACATGGTTTCAAATCTATGAAACAGCACATGTAAAAAGTACTTTTCTACAAGAAAGCAAAATGTACTTCTGTAAATTCACTGCTACATTTCAATTTTAAAAAAGAATAACATAAATGTCAAAATGAAGCTACAATCATTAAAATAAATGCTTTTTTGAGAAATGTTAAAACTTTCTTTCACATCTATGAATTCTCATGTTTACATGTTTATAGCCTTTGTAAAACTTTTAACAATGTTTAAAAATATGTGTTACAACCAGAAAAGCAAATGTAGAAAAATAAATACGCGTTTAAATTTCAATTTGAAAAAAGTAAAAATAACTGCTAAAATGTATGTTCACACATTGAAATAAATGCATTTTAGCTTTTCAGAGTTTGTAAAGTACTTTTCTACAATCAAATAAAATGTAGTCCTGGAAATTCACATCCAGATTTCAATTTTGAAAAGAATAATATAAATGGTAAAATGAAATTTAAAACATAAAAAATAAATGCTTTTCTGAGCAATGTTTGAACATGGTTTCACATCTATGAAACAGCACATGTAAAAAGTACTTTTCTACAAGAAAGCAAAATGTACTTCTGTAAATTCACTGCTACATTTCAATTTTAAAAAAGAATAACATAAATGTTAAAATGAAGCTACAATCATTAAAATACATGCTTTTTTGAGAAATGTTAAAACTTTCTTTCACATCTATGAATTCTCATGTTTACATGTTTATAGCCTTTGTAAAACTTTTAACAATGTTTAAAAATATGGGTTACAACCAGAAAAGCAAATGTAGAAAAATAAATACGAGTTTAAATTTCAATTTGAAAAAAGTAAAAATAACTGCTAAAATGAATGTTCACACATTGAAATAAATGCATTTTAGGAAAAGATTAAACATACTTTTCTCATCTATGAACTTCATTGATTTTAAACAGTACATTTAAAACGTTTTTCAGTGTTCGTAAAGTACTTTTCTACAATTAAATAAAATGTAGATCTGGAAATTCACATCCAGATTTGAATTTTGAAAAGAATAATATAAATGGTAAAATGAAATTTCAAACATAAAAAATAAATGCTTTTTTGAGCAATGTTTGAACATGATTTCACATCTATGAAACAGCACATGTTAAAAGTACTTTTCTACAAGAAAGTAAAATGTACATCTGTAAATTCAGTTCTACATTTCAATTTTAAAAAGAATAACGTAAATGTTAAAATGAAGCTACAAACATTAAAATACATGCTTTTTTGTGAAATTTTTCAACTTTCTTTCACATCTATGAATTTTCTGTGTTTAAATATTTACAGCCTTTGTAAATCATTTAACAAATTTTAAAAATATAGTTTACAACCAGAAAAGAAAATATAGAAAAATAAATACGTGTTTAAATTTCAATTTGAAAAAAGTAAAAATAACTGCTAAAATGTATGTTCACACATTGAAATAAATGCATTTTAGGAAATGATTAAACATACTTTTCTCATCTATGAACTTCATTGATAATATTTAAACAGTAAATTTAAAACGTTTTTCAGAGTTTGTAAAGTACTTTTCTACAATCAAATATAATGTAGTCCAGGAAATTCACATCCAGATTTCAATTTTGAAAAGAATAATATAAATGGTAAAATGAAATTTAAAACATAAAAAATAAATGCTTTTTTGAGCAATGTTTGAACATGGTTTCACATCTATGAAACAGCACATGTTAAAAGTACTTTTCTACAAGAAAGCAAAATGTACATCTGTAAATTCACTGCTACATTTCAATTTTAAAAAAGAATAACATAAATGTTAAAATGAAGCTACAATCATTAAAATACATGCTTTTTTGAGAAATGTTAAAACTTTCTTCACATCTATGAATTTTCATGTTTACATATTTATAGCCTTTGTAAAACCATTAACAATGTTTAACAATATGGGTTAGAACCAGAAAAGCAAGTGAAGAAAAATAAATATGCATTTAAATTTCTTTTTGAAAAAGTAAAAATAACTGCTAAAATGAATGTTCACACATTGAAATAAATGCATTTTAGAAAAAGATAAAACATAGTTTTCTCATCTATGAACATCATTGTTAATAAATAAACAGTACATTTAAAACGTTTTTCAGAGGTTGTAAAGTACTTTTCTACAGGCATATAGAATGTAGATCTGGAAATTCACATCCAGATTTCAATTTTGAAAAGAATAATATAAATGGTAAAATGAAATTAACAACATAAAAAATAAATGCTTTTTTGAGAAATGTTTGAACATGGTTTCACATCCATGGAACAGCACAGGTAAAAAGTACTTTTCTACAAGAAAGCAAAATGTACATCTGTAAATCCACTGCTACATTTCAATTTTAAAAAAGAATAACGTAAATGTTAAAATGAAGCTACAAACATTAAAATACATGCTTTTTTGAGAAATTTTTCAACTTTCTTTCACATCTATAAATTTTCTTTGTTTAAATATTTACAGCCTTTGTAAAACATTTAATAAAGTTTAAAAATATAGTTTACAACCAGAAAAGAAAATATAGAAAAATAAATACGCGTTTAAATTTCAATTTGAAAAAAGTAAAAATAACTGCTAAAATGTATGTTCACACATTGAAATAAATGCATTTTAGGAAAAGATTAAACATACTTTTCTCATCTATGAACTTCATTGATAATATTTAAACAGTAAATTTAAAACGTTTTTCAGAGTTTGTAAAGTACTTTTCTACAATCAAATAAAATGTAGTCCTGGAAATTCACATCGAGATTTCAATTTTGAAAAGAATAATATAAATGGTAAAATGAAATTTACAACATAAAAAATAAATGCTTTTTTGAGCAATGTTTGAACATGGTTTCACATCTATGAGACAGCACATGTTAAAAGTACTTTTCTACAAGAAAGCAAAATGTACATCTGTAAATTCACTGCTACATTTCAATTTTAAAAAAGAATAACATAAATGTTAAAATGAAGTTACAATCATTAAAATACATGCTTTTTTGAGAAATGTTAAAACTTTCTTCACATCTATGAATTTTCATGTTTACATACTTATAGCCTTTGTAAAAAGATTAACAATGTTTAACAATATGGGTTAGAACCAGAAAAGCAAATGTAGAAAAATAAATACGAGTTTAAATTTCAATTTGAAAAAAGTAAAAATAACTGCTAAAATGAATGTTCACACATTGAAATAAATGCATTTTAGGAAAAGATTAAACATACTTTTCTCATCTATGAACTTCATTGATAATATTTAAACAGTACATTTAAAACGTTTTTCAGTGTTCGTAAAGTACTTTTCTACAATTAAATAAAATGTAGATCTGGAAATTCACATCCAGATTTGAATTTTGAAAAGAATAATATAAATGGTAAAATGAAATTTCAAACATAAAAAATAAATGCTTTTTTGAGCAATGTTTGAACATGATTTCACATCTATGAAACAGCACATGTTAAAAGTACTTTTCTACAAGAAAGTAAAATGTACATCTGTAAATTCACTGCTATATTTCAATTTTAAAAAAGAATAACATAAATGTTAAAATGAAGCTACAATCATTAAAATACATGCTTTTTTGAGAAATGTTAAAACTTTCTTTCACATCTATGAATTTTCATGTTTACATGTTTATAGCCTTTGTAAAATTTTTAACAACGTTTAAAAATATGGGTTACAACCAGAAAAGCAAATGTAGAAAAATAAATACGCTTTTAAATTTCAATTTGAAAAAAGTAAAAATAACTGCTAAAATGAATTTTCACACATTGAAATAAATGCATTTTAGGAAAAGATTAAACATACTTTTCTCATCTATGTACTTCATTGATAATATATAAACAGTACATCTAAAACGTTTTTCAGAGGTTGTAAAGTACTTTTCTACAGGCATATAGAATGTAGATATGGAAATTCACATCCAGATTTCAATTTGAAAAGAATAATATAAATGGTAAAATGAAATTAACAACATAAAAAATAAATGCTTTTTTGAGAAATGTTTGAACATGGTTTCACATCTATGAAACAGCACATGTAAAAAGTACTTTTCTACAAGAAAGCAAAATGTACATCTGTAAATTCAGTTCTACATTTCAATTTTTAAAAGAATAACGTAAATGTTAAAATGAAGCTACAAACATTAAAATACATGCTTTTTTGTGAAATTTTTCAACTTTCTTTCACATCTATGAATTTTCTGTGTTTAAATATTTACAGCCTTTGTAAATCATTTAACAAAGTTTAAAAATATAGTTTACAACCAGAAAAGAAAATATAGAAAAATAAATACGCGTTTAAATTTCAATTTGAAAAAAGTAAAAATAACTGCTAAAATGTATGTTCACACATTGAAATAAATGCATTTTAGGAAAAGATTAAACATACTTTTCTCATCTATGAACTTCATTGATAATATTTAAACAGTAAATTTAAAACGTTTTTCAGAGTTTGTAAAGTACTTTTCTACAATCAAATAAAATGTAGTCCAGGAAATTCACATCCAGATTTCAATTTTGAAAAGAATAATATAAATGGTAAAATGAAATTTAAAATATAAAAAATAAATGCTTTTTTGAGCAATGTTTGAACATGGTTTCACATCTATGAAACAGCACATGTTAAAAGTAGTTTTCTACAAGAAAGCAAAATGTACATCTGTAAATTCACTGCTACATTTCAATTTTAAAAAAGAATAACATAAATGTTAAAATGAAGCTACAATCATTAAAATACATGCTTTTTTGAGAAATGTTAAAACTTTCTTCACATCTATGAATTTTCATGTTTACATATTTATAGCCTTTGTAAAACCATTAACAATGTTTAACAATATGGGTTAGAACCAGAAAAGCAAGTGAAGAAAAATAAATATGCATTTAAATTTCTTTTTGAAAAAGTAAAAATAACTGCTAAAATGAATGTTCACACATTGAAATAAATGCATTTTAGAAAAAGATAAAACATAGTTTTCTCATCTATGAACATCATTGTTAATAAATAAACAGTACATTTAAAACGTTTTTCAGAGGTTGTAAAGTACTTTTCTACAGGCATATAGAATGTAGATCTGGAAATTCACATCCAGATTTCAATTTTGAAAAGAATAATATAAATGGTAAAATGAAATTAACAACATAAAAAATAAATGCTTTTTTGAGAAATGTTTGAACATGGTTTCACATCTATGAAACAGCACATGTAAAAAGTACTTTTCTACAAGAAAGCAAAATGTACATCTGTAAATTCAGTTCTACATTTCAATTTTAAAAAGAATAACGTAAATGTTAAAATGAAGCTACAAACATTAAAATACATGCTTTTTTGTGAAATTTTTCAACTTTCTTTCACATCTATGAATTTTCTGTGTTTAAATATTTACAGCCTTTGTAAATCATTTAACAAAGTTTAAAAATATAGTTTACAACCAGAAAAGAAAATATAGAAAAATAAATACGCGTTTAAATTTCAATTTGAAAAAAGTAAAAATAACTGCTAAAATGTATGTTCACACATTGAAATAAATGCATTTTAGGAAAAGATTAAACATACTTTTCTCATCTATGAACTTCATTGATAATATTTAAACAGTAAATTTAAAACGTTTTTCAGAGTTTGTAAAGTACTTTTCTACAATCAAATAAAATGTAGTCCAGGAAATTCACATCCAGATTTCAATTTTGAAAAGAATAATATAAATGGTAAAATGAAATTTAAAATATAAAAAATAAATGCTTTTTTGAGCAATGTTTGAACATGGTTTCACATCTATGAAACAGCACATGTTAAAAGTAGTTTTCTACAAGAAAGCAAAATGTACATCTGTAAATTCACTGCTACATTTCAATTTTAAAAAAGAATAACATAAATGTTAAAATGAAGCTACAATCATTAAAATACATGCTTTTTTGAGAAATGTTAAAACTTTCTTCACATCTATGAATTTTCATGTTTACATATTTATAGCCTTTGTAAAACCATTAACAATGTTTAACAATATGGGTTAGAACCAGAAAAGCAAGTGAAGAAAAATAAATATGCATTTAAATTTCTTTTTGAAAAAGTAAAAATAACTGCTAAAATGAATGTTCACACATTGAAATAAATGCATTTTAGAAAAAGATAAAACATAGTTTTCTCATCTATGAACATCATTGTTAATAAATAAACAGTACATTTAAAACGTTTTTCAGAGGTTGTAAAGTACTTTTCTACAGGCATATAGAATGTAGATCTGGAAATTCACATCCAGATTTCAATTTTGAAAAGAATAATATAAATGGTAAAATGAAATTAACAACATAAAAAATAAATGCTTTTTTGAGAAATGTTTGAACATGGTTTCACATCCATGGAACAGCACAGGTAAAAAGTACTTTTCTACAAGAAAGCAAAATGTACATCTGTAAATCCACTGCTACATTTCAATTTTAAAAAAGAATAACGTAAATGTTAAAATGAAGCTACAAACATTAAAATACATGCTTTTTTGAGAAATTTTTCAACTTTCTTTCACATCTATAAATTTTCTTTGTTTAAATATTTACAGCCTTTGTAAAACATTTAATAAAGTTTAAAAATATAGTTTACAACCAGAAAAGAAAATATAGAAAAATAAATACGCGTTTAAATTTCAATTTGAAAAAAGTAAAAATAACTGCTAAAATGTATGTTCACACATTGAAATAAATGCATTTTAGGAAAAGATTAAACATACTTTTCTCATCTATGAACTTCATTGATAATATTTAAACAGTAAATTTAAAACGTTTTTCAGAGTTTGTAAAGTACTTTTCTACAATCAAATAAAATGTAGTCCTGGAAATTCACATCGAGATTTCAATTTTGAAAAGAATAATATAAATGGTAAAATGAAATTTACAACATAAAAAATAAATGCTTTTTTGAGCAATGTTTGAACATGGTTTCACATCTATGAGACAGCACATGTTAAAAGTACTTTTCTACAAGAAAGCAAAATGTACATCTGTAAATTCACTGCTACATTTCAATTTTAAAAAAGAATAACATAAATGTTAAAATGAAGTTACAATCATTAAAATACATGCTTTTTTGAGAAATGTTAAAACTTTCTTCACATCTATGAATTTTCATGTTTACATACTTATAGCCTTTGTAAAAAGATTAACAATGTTTAACAATATGGGTTAGAACCAGAAAAGCAAATGTAGAAAAATAAATACGAGTTTAAATTTCAATTTGAAAAAAGTAAAAATAACTGCTAAAATGAATGTTCACACATTGAAATAAATGCATTTTAGGAAAAGATTAAACATACTTTTCTCATCTATGAACTTCATTGATAATATTTAAACAGTACATTTAAAACGTTTTTCAGTGTTCGTAAAGTACTTTTCTACAGGCATATAGAATGTAGATATGGAAATTCACATCCAGATTTCAATTTGAAAAGAATAATATAAATGGTAAAATGAAATTAACAACATAAAAAATAAATGCTTTTTTGAGAAATGTTTGAACATGGTTTCACATCTATGAAACAGCACATGTAAAAAGTACTTTTCTACAAGAAAGCAAAATGTACATCTGTAAATTCAGTTCTACATTTCAATTTTTAAAAGAATAACGTAAATGTTAAAATGAAGCTACAAACATTAAAATACATGCTTTTTTGTGAAATTTTTCAACTTTCTTTCACATCTATG
This sequence comes from Narcine bancroftii, assembly GCF_036971445.1. Taxonomy (NCBI): domain Eukaryota; kingdom Metazoa; phylum Chordata; class Chondrichthyes; order Torpediniformes; family Narcinidae; genus Narcine; species Narcine bancroftii. Next base: position 208,936,971 of record NC_091470.1, read on the forward strand.
AATTCTCATGTTTACATGTTTATAGCCTTTGTAAAACTTTTAACAATGTTTAAAAATATGGGTTACAACCAGAAAAGCAAATGTAGAAAAATAAATACGAGTTTAAATTTCAATTTGAAAAAAGTAAAAATAACTGCTAAAATGAATGTTCACACATTGAAATAAATGCATTTTAGGAAAAGATTAAACATACTTTTCTCATCTATGAACTTCATTGATTTTAAACAGTACACTTAAAACGTTTTTCAGTGTTCGTAAAGTACTTTTCTACAATTAAATAAAATGTAGATCTGGAAATTCACATCCAGATTTGAATTTTGAAAAGAATAATATAAATGGTAAAATGAAATTTCAAACATAAAAAATAAATGCTTTTTTGAGCAATGTTTGAACATGATTTCACATCTATGAAACAGCACATGTTAAAAGTACTTTTCTACAAGAAAGTAAAATGTACATCTGTAAATTCACTGCTATATTTCAATTTTAAAAAAGAATAACATAAATGTTAAAATGAAGCTACAATCATTAAAATACATGCTTTTTTGAGAAATGTTAAAACTTTCTTTCACATCTATGAATTTTCATGTTTACATGTTTATAGCCTTTGTAAAATTTTTAACAACGTTTAAAAATATGGGTTACAACCAGAAAAGCAAATGTAGAAAAATAAATACGCTTTTAAATTTCAATTTGAAAAAAGTAAAAATAACTGCTAAAATGAATTTTCACACATTGAAATAAATGCATTTTAGGAAAAGATTAAACATACTTTTCTCATCTATGTACTTCATTGATAATATATAAACAGTACATCTAAAACGTTTTTCAGAGGTTGTAAAGTACTTTTCTACAGGCATATAGAATGTAGATCTGGAAATTCACATCCAGATTTCAATTTTGAAAAGAATAATATAAATGGTAAAATGAAATTAACAACATAAAAAATAAATGCTTTTTTGAGAAATGTTTGAACATGGTTTCACATCTATGAAACAGCACATGTAAAAAGTACTTTTCTACAAGAAAGCAAAATGTACATCTGTAAATTCAGTTCTACATTTCAATTTTAAAAAGAATAACGTAAATGTTAAAATGAAGCTACAAACATTAAAATACATGCTTTTTTGTGAAATTTTTCAACTTTCTTTCACATCTATGAATTTTCTGTGTTTAAATATTTACAGCCTTTCTAAATCATTTAACAAAGTTTAAAAATATAGTTTACAACCAGAAAAGAAAATATAGAAAAATAAATACGCGTTTAAATTTCAATTTGAAAAAAGTAAAAATAACTGCTAAAATGTATGTTCACACATTGAAATAAATGCATTTTAGGAAAAGATTAAACATACTTTTCTCATCTATGAACTTCATTGATTTTAAACAGTACATTTAAAACGTTTTTCAGTGTTCGTAAAGTACTTTTCTACAATTAAATAAAATGTAGATCTGGAAATTCACATCCAGATTTGAATTTTGAAAAGAATAATATAAATGGTAAAATGAAATTACAAACATAATAAATAAATGCTTTTTTGAGCAATGTTTCAACATGATTTCACATCTATGAAACAGCACATGTTAAAAGTACTTTTCTACAAGAAAGTAAAATGTACATCTGTAAATTCACTGCTACATTTCAATTTTAAAAAAGAATAACATAAATGTTAAAATGAAGCTACAATCATTAAAATACATGCTTTTTTGAGAAATGTTAAAACTTTCTTTCACATCTATGAATTTTCATGTTTACATGTTTATAGCCTTTGTAAAATTTTTAACAACGTTTAAAAATATGGGTTACAACCAGAAAAGCAAATGTAGAAAAATAAATACGCTTTTAAATTTCAATTTGAAAAAAGTAAAAATAACTGCTAAAATGAATTTTCACACATTGAAATAAATGCATTTTAGGAAAAGATTAAACATACTTTTCTCATCTATGAACTTCATTGATAATATTTAAACAGTAAATTTAAAACGTTTTTCAGAGTTTGTAAAGTACTTTTCTACAATCAAATAAAATGTCGTCCAGGAAATTCACATCCAGATTTCAATTTTGAAAAGAATAATATAAATGGTAAAATGAAATTACAAACATAATAAATAAATGCTTTTTTGAGCAATGTTTCAACATGGTTTCAAATCTATGAAACAGCACATGTAAAAAGTACTTTTCTACAAGAAAGCAAAATGTACTTCTGTAAATTCACTGCTACATTTCAATTTTAAAAAAGAATAACATAAATGTCAAAATGAATGTCAAAAATCATTAAAATAAATGCTTTTTTGAGAAATGTTAAAACTTTCTTTCACATCTATGAATTCTCATGTTTACATGTTTATAGCCTTTGTAAAACTTTTAACAATGTTTAAAAATATGGGTTACAACCAGAAAAGCAAATGTAGAAAATAAATACGCGTTTAAATTTCAATTTGAAAAAAGTCAAAATAACTGCTAACATGTATGTTCACACATTGAAATAAATGCATTTTAGCTTTTCAGAGTTTGTAAAGTACTTTTCTACAATCAAATAAAATGTAGTCCTGGAAATTCACATCCAGATTTCAATTTTGAAAAGAATAATATAAATGGTAAAATGAAATTACAAACATAATAAATAAATGCTTTTTTGAGCAATGTTTCAACATGGTTTCAAATCTATGAAACAGCACATGTAAAAAGTACTTTTCTACAAGAAAGCAAAATGTACATCTGTAAATTCACTTCTACATTTAAATTTTAAAATGAATAATATAAATGTTAAAATGAAGCTACAAACATTAAAATACATGCTTTTTTGAGAAATTTTTCAACTTTCTTTCACATCTATGAATTTTCATGTTTACATGTTTATAGCCTTTGTAAAACTTTTAACAGTGTTTAAAAATATAGGTTACAACCAGAAAAGCAAATGTAGAAAAATAAATACGCGTTTAAATTTCAATTTGAAAAAAGTAAAAATACCTGCTAAAATGAATGTTCACACATTGAAATAAATGCATTTTAGGAAAAGATTAAACATACTTTTCTCATCTATGAAGTTCATTGATAATATTTAAACAGTACATTTAAAACGTTTTTCAGTGTTCGTAAAGTACTTTTCTACAATTAAATAAAATATAGATCTGGAAATTCACATCCAGATTTCAATTTTGAAAAGAATAATATAAATGGTAAAATGAAATTTCAAACATAAAAAATAAATGCTTTTTTGAGCAGTGTTTGAACATGATTTCACATCTATGAAACAGCACATGTTAAAAGTACTTTTCTACAAGAAAGTAAAATGTACATCTGTAAATTCACTGCTATATTTCAATTTTAAAAAAGAATAACATAAATGTTAAAATGAAGCTACAATCATTAAAATACATGCTTTTTTGAGAAATGTTAAAACTTTCTTCACATCTATGAATTTTCATGTTTACATATTTATAGCCTTTGTAAAACCATTAACAATGTTTAACAATATGGGTTAGAACCAGAAAAGCAAATGAAGAAAAATAAATATGCATTTAAATTTCTTTTAGAAAAAGTAAAAATAACTGCTAAAATGAATGTTCACACATTGAAATAAATGCATTTTAGGAAAAGATTAAACATACTTTTCTCATCTATGAACTTCATTGATAATATTTATAGAGTACATTTAAAACGTTTTTCAGTGTTCGTAAAGTACTTTTCTACAATCAAATAAAATGTAGATCTGGAAATTCACATCCAGATTTCAATTTTGAAAAGAATAATATAAATGGTAAAATGAAATTTCAAACATAAAAAAAAAATGCTTTTTTGAGCAACATTTGAACATGGTTTCACATCTATGAAACAGCACATGTTAAAAGTACTTTTCTACAAGAAAGCAAAATGTACATCTGTAAATTCACTGCTACATTTCAATTTTAAAAAAAGAATAACATAAATGTTAAAATGAAGCTACAATCATTAAAATACATGCTTTTCTGAGAAATGTTAAAACTTTCTTTCACATCTATGAATTTTAATGTTTAAATATTTACAGCCTTTGTAAAACATTTAACAAAGTTTAAAAATATAGTTTACAACCTGAAAAGAAAATGTAGAAAAATAAATACGCGTTTAAATTTCAATTTGAAAAAAGTTAAAATAACTGCTAAAATGTATGTTCACACATTGAAATAAATGCATTTTAGGAAAAGTTTAAACATACTTTTCTCATCTATGAACTTCATTGATAATATTTAAACAGTACATTTAAAATGTTTTTAAGTGTTTGTAAAGTAGTTTTCTACAATCATATAAAATGTCGATCTGGAAATTCACATCGAGATTTCAATTTTGAAAAGAATAACATAAATGTTAAAATGAAGCTACAATCATTAAAATACATGCTTTTTTGAGAAATGTTAAAACTTTCTTTCACATCTATGAATTTTCATGTTTACATGTTTATAGCCTTTGTAAAATTTTTAACAACGTTTAAAAATATGGGTTACAACCAGAAAAGCAAATGTAGAAAAATAAATACGCTTTTAAATTTCAATTTGAAAAAAGTAAAAATAACTGCTAAAATGAATTTTCACACATTGAAATAAATGCATTTTAGGAAAAGATTAAACATACTTTTCTCATCTATGAACTTCATTGATAATATTTAAACAGTAAATTTAAAACGTTTTTCAGAGTTTGTAAAGTACTTTTCTACAATCAAATAAAATGTCGTCCAGGAAATTCACATCCAGATTTCAATTTTGAAAAGAATAATATAAATGGTAAAATGAAATTACAAACATAATAAATAAATGCTTTTTTGAGCAATGTTTCAACATGGTTTCAAATCTATGAAACAGCACATGTAAAAAGTACTTTTCTACAAGAAAGCAAAATGTACTTCTGTAAATTCACTGCTACATTTCAATTTTAAAAAAGAATAACATAAATGTCAAAATGAATGTCAAAAATCATTAAAATAAATGCTTTTTTGAGAAATGTTAAAACTTTCTTTCACATCTATGAATTCTCATGTTTACATGTTTATAGCCTTTGTAAAACTTTTAACAATGTTTAAAAATATGGGTTACAACCAGAAAAGCAAATGTAGAAAATAAATACGCGTTTAAATTTCAATTTGAAAAAAGTCAAAATAACTGCTAACATGTATGTTCACACATTGAAATAAATGCATTTTAGCTTTTCAGAGTTTGTAAAGTACTTTTCTACAATCAAATAAAATGTAGTCCTGGAAATTCACATCCAGATTTCAATTTTGAAAAGAATAATATAAATGGTAAAATGAAATTACAAACATAATAAATAAATGCTTTTTTGAGCAATGTTTCAACATGGTTTCAAATCTATGAAACAGCACATGTAAAAAGTACTTTTCTACAAGAAAGCAAAATGTACATCTGTAAATTCACTTCTACATTTAAATTTTAAAATGAATAATATAAATGTTAAAATGAAGCTACAAACATTAAAATACATGCTTTTTTGAGAAATTTTTCAACTTTCTTTCACATCTATGAATTTTCATGTTTACATGTTTATAGCCTTTGTAAAACTTTTAACAGTGTTTAAAAATATAGGTTACAACCAGAAAAGCAAATGTAGAAAAATAAATACGCGTTTAAATTTCAATTTGAAAAAAGTAAAAATACCTGCTAAAATGAATGTTCACACATTGAAATAAATGCATTTTAGGAAAAGATTAAACATACTTTTCTCATCTATGAAGTTCATTGATAATATTTAAACAGTACATTTAAAACGTTTTTCAGTGTTCGTAAAGTACTTTTCTACAATTAAATAAAATATAGATCTGGAAATTCACATCCAGATTTCAATTTTGAAAAGAATAATATAAATGGTAAAATGAAATTTCAAACATAAAAAATAAATGCTTTTTTGAGCAGTGTTTGAACATGATTTCACATCTATGAAACAGCACATGTTAAAAGTACTTTTCTACAAGAAAGTAAAATGTACATCTGTAAATTCACTGCTATATTTCAATTTTAAAAAAGAATAACATAAATGTTAAAATGAAGCTACAATCATTAAAATACATGCTTTTTTGAGAAATGTTAAAACTTTCTTCACATCTATGAATTTTCATGTTTACATATTTATAGCCTTTGTAAAACCATTAACAATGTTTAACAATATGGGTTAGAACCAGAAAAGCAAATGAAGAAAAATAAATATGCATTTAAATTTCTTTTAGAAAAAGTAAAAATAACTGCTAAAATGAATGTTCACACATTGAAATAAATGCATTTTAGGAAAAGATTAAACATACTTTTCTCATCTATGAACTTCATTGATAATATTTATAGAGTACATTTAAAACGTTTTTCAGTGTTCGTAAAGTACTTTTCTACAATCAAATAAAATGTAGATCTGGAAATTCACATCCAGATTTCAATTTTGAAAAGAATAATATAAATGGTAAAATGAAATTTCAAACATAAAAAAAAAATGCTTTTTTGAGCAACATTTGAACATGGTTTCACATCTATGAAACAGCACATGTTAAAAGTACTTTTCTACAAGAAAGCAAAATGTACATCTGTAAATTCACTGCTACATTTCAATTTTAAAAAAAGAATAACATAAATGTTAAAATGAAGCTACAATCATTAAAATACATGCTTTTCTGAGAAATGTTAAAACTTTCTTTCACATCTATGAATTTTAATGTTTAAATATTTACAGCCTTTGTAAAACATTTAACAAAGTTTAAAAATATAGTTTACAACCTGAAAAGAAAATGTAGAAAAATAAATACGCGTTTAAATTTCAATTTGAAAAAAGTTAAAATAACTGCTAAAATGTATGTTCACACATTGAAATAAATGCATTTTAGGAAAAGTTTAAACATACTTTTCTCATCTATGAACTTCATTGATAATATTTAAACAGTACATTTAAAATGTTTTTAAGTGTTTGTAAAGTAGTTTTCTACAATCATATAAAATGTCGATCTGGAAATTCACATCGAGATTTCAATTTTGAAAAGAATAATATAAATGGTAAAATGAAATTACAAACATAAAAAATAAATGCTTTTTTGAGCAATGTTTGAACATGGTTTCAAATCTATGAAACAGCACATGTAAAAAGTACTTTCCTACAAGAAAGCAAAATGTACTTCTGTAAATTCACTGCTACATTTCAATTTTAAAAAAGAATAACATAAATGTTAAAATGAAGTTACAATCATTAAAATACATGCTTTTTTGAGAAATGTTAAAACTTTCTTCACATCTATGAATTTTCATGTTTACATATTTATAGCCTTTGTAAAAAGATTAACAATGTTTAACAATATGGGTTAGAACCAGAAAAGCAAATGTAGGAAAATAAAAACGCGTTTAAATTTCAATTTGAAAAAAGTAAAAATAACTGCTAAAATGAATGTTCACACATTGAAATAAATGCATTTTAGGAAAAGATTAAACATGCATTTCTCATCTATGAACTTCATTGATAATAAATAAACAGTACATTTAAAACGTTTTTCAGAGGTTGTAAAGTACTTTTCAACAAGCAAATGAAATGTAGTCCTGGAAATTCACATCCAGATTTTAATTTTCAAAAGAATAATATAAATGGTAAAATGAAATTACCAACTTAAAAAATAAATCATTTTTTGAGAAATCTTTGAACATGGTTTCACATCTATGAAACAGCACATGTAAAAAGTACTTTACTACAAGAAAGTAAAATGTACATCTGTAAATTCACTGCTACATTTCAATTTTAAAAAAGAATAACATAAATGTTAAAATGAAGCTACAATCATTAAAATACATGCTTTTTTGAGAAATGTTAAAACTTTCTTTCAGATCTATGAATTTTCATGTTTACATGTTTATAGCCTTTGTAAAACTTTTAACAACGTTTAAAAATATGGGTTACAACCAGAAAAGCAAATGTAGAAAAATAAATACGCTTTTAAATTTCAATTTGAAAAAAGTAAAAATAACTGCTAAAATGAATGTTCACACATTGAAATAAATGCATTTTAGGAAAAGGTTAAACATACTTTTCTCATCTATGAACTTCATTGATAATATTTAAACAGTACATTTAAAACGTTTTTCAGTGTTCGTAAAGTACTTTTCTACAATCAAATAAAATGTAGATCTGGAAATTCACATCCATATTTCAATTTTGAAAAGAATAATATAAATGGTAAAATGAAATTTAAAACATAAAAAATAAATGCCTTTTTGAGCAATATTTGAACATGGTTTCACATCTATGAAACAGCACATGTTAAAAGTACTTTTCTACAAGAAAGCAAAATGTACATCTGTAAATTCACTGCTACATTTCAATTTTAAAAAAGAATAACATAAATGTCAAAATGAAGCTACAATCATTAAAATAAATGCTTTTCTGAGAAATGTTAAAACTTTCTTTCACATCTATGAATTTTCATGTTTAAATATTTACAGCCTTTGTAAAACATTTAACAAAGTTTAAAAATATAGTTTACAACCTGAAAAGAAAATGTAGAAAAATAAATACGCGTTTAAATTTCAATTTGAAAAAAGTTAAAATAACTGCTAAAATGTATGTTCACACATTGAAATAAATGCATTTTAGGAAAAGATTAAACATACTTTTCTTATCTATGAACTTCATTGATAATATTTAAACAGTACATTTAAAATGTTTTTAAGTGTTTGTAAAGTAGTTTTCTACAATCATATAAAATGTCGATCTGGAAATTCACATCGAGATTTCAATTTTGAAAAGAATAATATAAATGGTAAAATGAAATTACAAACATAAAAAATAAATGCTTTTTTGAGCAATGTTTGAACATGGTTTCAAATCTATGAAACAGCACATGTAAAAAGTACTTTTCTACAAGAAAGCAAAATGTACTTCTGTAAATTCACTGCTACATTTCAATTTTAAAAAAGAATAACATAAATGTCAAAATGAATGTCAAAAATCATTAAAATAAATGCTTTTTTGAGAAATGTTAAAACTTTCTTTCACATCTATGAATTCTCATGTTTACATGTTTATAGCCTTTGTAAAACTTTTAACAATGTTTAAAAATATGGGTTACAATCAGAAAAGCAAATGTAGAAAATAAATACGCGTTTAAATTTCAATTTGAAATAAGTAAAAATAACTGCTAAAATGTATGTTCACACATTGAAATAAATGCATTTTAGCTTTTCAGAGTTTGTAAAGTACTTTTCTACAATCAAATAAAATGTAGTCCTGGAAATTCACATCCAGATTTCAATTTTGAAAAGAATAATATAAATGGTAAAATGAAATTACAAACATAAAAAACAAATGCTTTTTTGAGCAATGTTTGAACATGGTTTCACATCTATGAAACAGCACATGTAAAAAGTACTTTTCTACAAGAAAGCAAAATGTACATCTGTAAATTCACTTCTACATTTAAATTTTAAAAAGAATAATATAAATGTTAAAATGAAGCTACAAACATTAAAATACATGCTTTTTTGAGAACTTTTTCAACTTTCTTTCACATCTATGAATTTACATGTTTACATTTTTATAGCCTTTGTAAAACTTTTAACAGTGTTTAAAAATATAGGTTACAACCTGAAAAGAAAATGTAGAAAAATAAATACGCGTTTAAATTTCAATTTGAAAAAAGTAAAAATAACTGCTAAAATGTATGTTCACACATTGAAATAAATGCATTTTAGGAAAAGATTAAACATACTTTTCTCATCTATGAACTTCATTGATAATATTTAAACAGTACATTTAAAACGTTTTTCAGTGTTCGTAAAGTACTTTTCTACAATTAAATAAAATGTAGATCTGGAAATTCACATCCAGATTTCAATTTTGAAAAGAATAATATAAATGGTAAAATGAAATTTCAAACATAAAAAATAAATGCTTTTTTGAGCAGTGTTTGAACATGATTTCACATCTATGAAACACCACATGTTAAAAGTACTTTTCTACAAGAAAGTAAAATGTACATCTGTAAATTCACTGCTATATTTCAATTTTAAAAAAGAATAACATAAATGTTAAAATGAAGCTACAATCATTAAAATACATGCTTTTTTGAGAAATGTTAAAACTTTCTTTCACATCTATGAATTTTCATGTTTACATGTTTATAGCCTTTGTAAAACTTTTAACATCGTTTAAAAATATGGGTTACAACCCGAAAAGCAAATGTAGAAAAATAAATACGCGTTTAAATTTCAATTTGAAAAAAGTAAAAATAACTGCTAAAATGAATGTTCACACATTGAAATAAATGCATTTTAGGAAAAGATTAAACATACTTTTCTCATCTATGAACTTCATTGATAATATTTAAACAGTACATTTAAAATGTTTTTAAGTGTTTGTAAAGTAGTTTTCTACAATCATATAAAATGTCGATCTGGAAATTCACATCGAGCTTTCAATTTTGAAAAGAATAATATAAATGGTAAAATGAAATTACAAACATAAAAAATAAATGCTTTTTTGAGCAATGTTTGAACATGGTTTCAAATCTATGAAACAGCACATGTAAAAAGTACTTTTCTACAAGAAAGCAAAATGTACTTCTGTAAATTCACTGCTACATTTCAATTTTAAAAAAGAATAACATAAATGTCAAAATGAAGCTACAATCATTAAAATAAATGCTTTTTTGAGAAATGTTAAAACTTTCTTTCACATCTATGAATTCTCATGTTTACATGTTTATAGCCTTTGTAAAACTTTTAACAATGTTTAAAAATATGTGTTACAACCAGAAAAGCAAATGTAGAAAAATAAATACGCGTTTAAATTTCAATTTGAAAAAAGTAAAAATAACTGCTAAAATGTATGTTCACACATTGAAATAAATGCATTTTAGCTTTTCAGAGTTTGTAAAGTACTTTTCTACAATCAAATAAAATGTAGTCCTGGAAATTCACATCCAGATTTCAATTTTGAAAAGAATAATATAAATGGTAAAATGAAATTTAAAACATAAAAAATAAATGCTTTTCTGAGCAATGTTTGAACATGGTTTCACATCTATGAAACAGCACATGTAAAAAGTACTTTTCTACAAGAAAGCAAAATGTACTTCTGTAAATTCACTGCTACATTTCAATTTTAAAAAAGAATAACATAAATGTTAAAATGAAGCTACAATCATTAAAATACATGCTTTTTTGAGAAATGTTAAAACTTTCTTTCACATCTATGAATTCTCATGTTTACATGTTTATAGCCTTTGTAAAACTTTTAACAATGTTTAAAAATATGGGTTACAACCAGAAAAGCAAATGTAGAAAAATAAATACGAGTTTAAATTTCAATTTGAAAAAAGTAAAAATAACTGCTAAAATGAATGTTCACACATTGAAATAAATGCATTTTAGGAAAAGATTAAACATACTTTTCTCATCTATGAACTTCATTGATTTTAAACAGTACATTTAAAACGTTTTTCAGTGTTCGTAAAGTACTTTTCTACAATTAAATAAAATGTAGATCTGGAAATTCACATCCAGATTTGAATTTTGAAAAGAATAATATAAATGGTAAAATGAAATTTCAAACATAAAAAATAAATGCTTTTTTGAGCAATGTTTGAACATGATTTCACATCTATGAAACAGCACATGTTAAAAGTACTTTTCTACAAGAAAGTAAAATGTACATCTGTAAATTCAGTTCTACATTTCAATTTTAAAAAGAATAACGTAAATGTTAAAATGAAGCTACAAACATTAAAATACATGCTTTTTTGTGAAATTTTTCAACTTTCTTTCACATCTATGAATTTTCTGTGTTTAAATATTTACAGCCTTTGTAAATCATTTAACAAATTTTAAAAATATAGTTTACAACCAGAAAAGAAAATATAGAAAAATAAATACGCGTTTAAATTTCAATTTGAAAAAAGTAAAAATAACTGCTAAAATGTATGTTCACACATTGAAATAAATGCATTTTAGGAAATGATTAAACATACTTTTCTCATCTATGAACTTCATTGATAATATTTAAACAGTAAATTTAAAACGTTTTTCAGAGTTTGTAAAGTACTTTTCTACAATCAAATATAATGTAGTCCAGGAAATTCACATCCAGATTTCAATTTTGAAAAGAATAATATAAATGGTAAAATGAAATTTAAAACATAAAAAATAAATGCTTTTTTGAGCAATGTTTGAACATGGTTTCACATCTATGAAACAGCACATGTTAAAAGTACTTTTCTACAAGAAAGCAAAATGTACATCTGTAAATTCACTGCTACATTTCAATTTTAAAAAAGAATAACATAAATGTTAAAATGAAGCTACAATCATTAAAATACATGCTTTTTTGAGAAATGTTAAAACTTTCTTCACATCTATGAATTTTCATGTTTACATATTTATAGCCTTTGTAAAACCATTAACAATGTTTAACAATATGGGTTAGAACCAGAAAAGCAAGTGAAGAAAAATAAATATGCATTTAAATTTCTTTTTGAAAAAGTAAAAATAACTGCTAAAATGAATGTTCACACATTGAAATAAATGCATTTTAGAAAAAGATAAAACATAGTTTTCTCATCTATGAACATCATTGTTAATAAATAAACAGTACATTTAAAACGTTTTTCAGAGGTTGTAAAGTACTTTTCTACAGGCATATAGAATGTAGATCTGGAAATTCACATCCAGATTTCAATTTTGAAAAGAATAATATAAATGGTAAAATGAAATTAACAACATAAAAAATAAATGCTTTTTTGAGAAATGTTTGAACATGGTTTCACATCCATGGAACAGCACAGGTAAAAAGTACTTTTCTACAAGAAAGCAAAATGTACATCTGTAAATCCACTGCTACATTTCAATTTTAAAAAAGAATAACGTAAATGTTAAAATGAAGCTACAAACATTAAAATACATGCTTTTTTGAGAAATTTTTCAACTTTCTTTCACATCTATAAATTTTCTTTGTTTAAATATTTACAGCCTTTGTAAAACATTTAATAAAGTTTAAAAATATAGTTTACAACCAGAAAAGAAAATATAGAAAAATAAATACGCGTTTAAATTTCAATTTGAAAAAAGTAAAAATAACTGCTAAAATGTATGTTCACACATTGAAATAAATGCATTTTAGGAAAAGATTAAACATACTTTTCTCATCTATGAACTTCATTGATAATATTTAAACAGTAAATTTAAAACGTTTTTCAGAGTTTGTAAAGTACTTTTCTACAATCAAATAAAATGTAGTCCTGGAAATTCACATCGAGATTTCAATTTTGAAAAGAATAATATAAATGGTAAAATGAAATTTACAACATAAAAAATAAATGCTTTTTTGAGCAATGTTTGAACATGGTTTCACATCTATGAGACAGCACATGTTAAAAGTACTTTTCTACAAGAAAGCAAAATGTACATCTGTAAATTCACTGCTACATTTCAATTTTAAAAAAGAATAACATAAATGTTAAAATGAAGTTACAATCATTAAAATACATGCTTTTTTGAGAAATGTTAAAACTTTCTTCACATCTATGAATTTTCATGTTTACATACTTATAGCCTTTGTAAAAAGATTAACAATGTTTAACAATATGGGTTAGAACCAGAAAAGCAAATGTAGAAAAATAAATACGAGTTTAAATTTCAATTTGAAAAAAGTAAAAATAACTGCTAAAATGAATGTTCACACATTGAAATAAATGCATTTTAGGAAAAGATTAAACATACTTTTCTCATCTATGAACTTCATTGATAATATTTAAACAGTACATTTAAAACGTTTTTCAGTGTTCGTAAAGTACTTTTCTACAATTAAATAAAATGTAGATCTGGAAATTCACATCCAGATTTGAATTTTGAAAAGAATAATATAAATGGTAAAATGAAATTTCAAACATAAAAAATAAATGCTTTTTTGAGCAATGTTTGAACATGATTTCACATCTATGAAACAGCACATGTTAAAAGTACTTTTCTACAAGAAAGTAAAATGTACATCTGTAAATTCACTGCTATATTTCAATTTTAAAAAAGAATAACATAAATGTTAAAATGAAGCTACAATCATTAAAATACATGCTTTTTTGAGAAATGTTAAAACTTTCTTTCACATCTATGAATTTTCATGTTTACATGTTTATAGCCTTTGTAAAATTTTTAACAACGTTTAAAAATATGGGTTACAACCAGAAAAGCAAATGTAGAAAAATAAATACGCTTTTAAATTTCAATTTGAAAAAAGTAAAAATAACTGCTAAAATGAATTTTCACACATTGAAATAAATGCATTTTAGGAAAAGATTAAACATACTTTTCTCATCTATGTACTTCATTGATAATATATAAACAGTACATCTAAAACGTTTTTCAGAGGTTGTAAAGTACTTTTCTACAGGCATATAGAATGTAGATATGGAAATTCACATCCAGATTTCAATTTGAAAAGAATAATATAAATGGTAAAATGAAATTAACAACATAAAAAATAAATGCTTTTTTGAGAAATGTTTGAACATGGTTTCACATCTATGAAACAGCACATGTAAAAAGTACTTTTCTACAAGAAAGCAAAATGTACATCTGTAAATTCAGTTCTACATTTCAATTTTTAAAAGAATAACGTAAATGTTAAAATGAAGCTACAAACATTAAAATACATGCTTTTTTGTGAAATTTTTCAACTTTCTTTCACATCTATGAATTTTCTGTGTTTAAATATTTACAGCCTTTGTAAATCATTTAACAAAGTTTAAAAATATAGTTTACAACCAGAAAAGAAAATATAGAAAAATAAATACGCGTTTAAATTTCAATTTGAAAAAAGTAAAAATAACTGCTAAAATGTATGTTCACACATTGAAATAAATGCATTTTAGGAAAAGATTAAACATACTTTTCTCATCTATGAACTTCATTGATAATATTTAAACAGTAAATTTAAAACGTTTTTCAGAGTTTGTAAAGTACTTTTCTACAATCAAATAAAATGTAGTCCAGGAAATTCACATCCAGATTTCAATTTTGAAAAGAATAATATAAATGGTAAAATGAAATTTAAAATATAAAAAATAAATGCTTTTTTGAGCAATGTTTGAACATGGTTTCACATCTATGAAACAGCACATGTTAAAAGTAGTTTTCTACAAGAAAGCAAAATGTACATCTGTAAATTCACTGCTACATTTCAATTTTAAAAAAGAATAACATAAATGTTAAAATGAAGCTACAATCATTAAAATACATGCTTTTTTGAGAAATGTTAAAACTTTCTTCACATCTATGAATTTTCATGTTTACATATTTATAGCCTTTGTAAAACCATTAACAATGTTTAACAATATGGGTTAGAACCAGAAAAGCAAGTGAAGAAAAATAAATATGCATTTAAATTTCTTTTTGAAAAAGTAAAAATAACTGCTAAAATGAATGTTCACACATTGAAATAAATGCATTTTAGAAAAAGATAAAACATAGTTTTCTCATCTATGAACATCATTGTTAATAAATAAACAGTACATTTAAAACGTTTTTCAGAGGTTGTAAAGTACTTTTCTACAGGCATATAGAATGTAGATCTGGAAATTCACATCCAGATTTCAATTTTGAAAAGAATAATATAAATGGTAAAATGAAATTAACAACATAAAAAATAAATGCTTTTTTGAGAAATGTTTGAACATGGTTTCACATCTATGAAACAGCACATGTAAAAAGTACTTTTCTACAAGAAAGCAAAATGTACATCTGTAAATTCAGTTCTACATTTCAATTTTAAAAAGAATAACGTAAATGTTAAAATGAAGCTACAAACATTAAAATACATGCTTTTTTGTGAAATTTTTCAACTTTCTTTCACATCTATGAATTTTCTGTGTTTAAATATTTACAGCCTTTGTAAATCATTTAACAAAGTTTAAAAATATAGTTTACAACCAGAAAAGAAAATATAGAAAAATAAATACGCGTTTAAATTTCAATTTGAAAAAAGTAAAAATAACTGCTAAAATGTATGTTCACACATTGAAATAAATGCATTTTAGGAAAAGATTAAACATACTTTTCTCATCTATGAACTTCATTGATAATATTTAAACAGTAAATTTAAAACGTTTTTCAGAGTTTGTAAAGTACTTTTCTACAATCAAATAAAATGTAGTCCAGGAAATTCACATCCAGATTTCAATTTTGAAAAGAATAATATAAATGGTAAAATGAAATTTAAAATATAAAAAATAAATGCTTTTTTGAGCAATGTTTGAACATGGTTTCACATCTATGAAACAGCACATGTTAAAAGTAGTTTTCTACAAGAAAGCAAAATGTACATCTGTAAATTCACTGCTACATTTCAATTTTAAAAAAGAATAACATAAATGTTAAAATGAAGCTACAATCATTAAAATACATGCTTTTTTGAGAAATGTTAAAACTTTCTTCACATCTATGAATTTTCATGTTTACATATTTATAGCCTTTGTAAAACCATTAACAATGTTTAACAATATGGGTTAGAACCAGAAAAGCAAGTGAAGAAAAATAAATATGCATTTAAATTTCTTTTTGAAAAAGTAAAAATAACTGCTAAAATGAATGTTCACACATTGAAATAAATGCATTTTAGAAAAAGATAAAACATAGTTTTCTCATCTATGAACATCATTGTTAATAAATAAACAGTACATTTAAAACGTTTTTCAGAGGTTGTAAAGTACTTTTCTACAGGCATATAGAATGTAGATCTGGAAATTCACATCCAGATTTCAATTTTGAAAAGAATAATATAAATGGTAAAATGAAATTAACAACATAAAAAATAAATGCTTTTTTGAGAAATGTTTGAACATGGTTTCACATCCATGGAACAGCACAGGTAAAAAGTACTTTTCTACAAGAAAGCAAAATGTACATCTGTAAATCCACTGCTACATTTCAATTTTAAAAAAGAATAACGTAAATGTTAAAATGAAGCTACAAACATTAAAATACATGCTTTTTTGAGAAATTTTTCAACTTTCTTTCACATCTATAAATTTTCTTTGTTTAAATATTTACAGCCTTTGTAAAACATTTAATAAAGTTTAAAAATATAGTTTACAACCAGAAAAGAAAATATAGAAAAATAAATACGCGTTTAAATTTCAATTTGAAAAAAGTAAAAATAACTGCTAAAATGTATGTTCACACATTGAAATAAATGCATTTTAGGAAAAGATTAAACATACTTTTCTCATCTATGAACTTCATTGATAATATTTAAACAGTAAATTTAAAACGTTTTTCAGAGTTTGTAAAGTACTTTTCTACAATCAAATAAAATGTAGTCCTGGAAATTCACATCGAGATTTCAATTTTGAAAAGAATAATATAAATGGTAAAATGAAATTTACAACATAAAAAATAAATGCTTTTTTGAGCAATGTTTGAACATGGTTTCACATCTATGAGACAGCACATGTTAAAAGTACTTTTCTACAAGAAAGCAAAATGTACATCTGTAAATTCACTGCTACATTTCAATTTTAAAAAAGAATAACATAAATGTTAAAATGAAGTTACAATCATTAAAATACATGCTTTTTTGAGAAATGTTAAAACTTTCTTCACATCTATGAATTTTCATGTTTACATACTTATAGCCTTTGTAAAAAGATTAACAATGTTTAACAATATGGGTTAGAACCAGAAAAGCAAATGTAGAAAAATAAATACGAGTTTAAATTTCAATTTGAAAAAAGTAAAAATAACTGCTAAAATGAATGTTCACACATTGAAATAAATGCATTTTAGGAAAAGATTAAACATACTTTTCTCATCTATGAACTTCATTGATAATATTTAAACAGTACATTTAAAACGTTTTTCAGTGTTCGTAAAGTACTTTTCTACAATTAAATAAAATGTAGATCTGGAAATTCACATCCAGATTTGAATTTTGAAAAGAATAATATAAATGGTAAAATGAAATTTCAAACATAAAAAATAAATGCTTTTTTGAGCAATGTTTGAACATGATTTCACATCTATGAAACAGCACATGTTAAAAGTACTTTTCTACAAGAAAGTAAAATGTACATCTGTAAATTCACTGCTATATTTCAATTTTAAAAAAGAATAACATAAATGTTAAAATCAAGCTACAATCATTAAAATACATGCTTTTTTAAGAAATGTTAAAACTTTCTTTCACATCTATGAATTTTCATGTTTACATGTTTATAGCCTTTGTAAAATTTTTAACAACGTTTAAAAATATGGGTTACAACCAGAAAAGCAAATGTAGAAAAATAAATACGCTTTTAAATTTCAATTTGAAAAAAGTAAAAATAACTGCTAAAATGAATTTTCACACATTGAAATAAATGCATTTTAGGAAAAGATTAAACATACTTTTCTCATCTATGTACTTCATTGATAATATATAAACAGTACATCTAAAACGTTTTTCAGAGGTTGTAAAGTACTTTTCTACAGGCATATAGAATGTAGATATGGAAATTCACATCCAGATTTCAATTTGAAAAGAATAATATAAATGGTAAAATGAAATTAACAACATAAAAAATAAATGCTTTTTTGAGCAATGTTTGAACATGGTTTCACATCTATGAAACAGCACATGTAAAAAGTACTTTTCTACAAGAAAGCAAAATGTACATCTGTAAATTCAGTTCTACATTTCAATTTTTAAAAGAATAACGTAAATGTTAAAATGAAGCTACAAACATTAAAATACATGCTTTTTTGTGAAATTTTTCAACTTTCTTTCACATCTATGAATTCTCATGTTTACATGTTTATAGCCTTTGTAAAACTTTTAACAATGTTTAATAATATGGGTTACAACCAGAAAAGCAAATGTAGAAAAATAAATACGAGTTTAAATTTCAATTTGAAAAAAGTAAAAATAACTGCTAAAATGAATGTTCACACATTGAAATAAATGCATTTTAGGAAAAGATTAAACATACTTTTCTCATCTATGAACTTCATTGATTTTAAACAGTACATTTAAAACGTTTTTCAGTGTTCGTAAAGTACTTTTCTACAATTAAATAAAATGTAGATCTGGAAATTCACATCCAGATTTGAATTTTGAAAAGAATAATATAAATGGTAAAATGAAATTTCAAACATAAAAAATAAATGCTTTTTTGAGCAATGTTTGAACATGATTTCACATCTATGAAACAGCACATGTTAAAAGTACTTTTCTACAAGAAAGTAAAATGTACATCTGTAAATTCACTGCTATATTTCAATTTTAAAAAAGAATAACATAAATGTTAAAATGAAGCTACAATCATTAAAATACATGCTTTTTTGAGAAATGTTAAAACTTTCTTTCACATCTATGAATTTTCATGTTTACATGTTTATAGCCTTTGTAAAATTTTTAACAACGTTTAAAAATATGGGTTACAACCAGAAAAGCAAATGTAGAAAAATAAATACGCTTTTAAATTTCAATTTGAAAAAAGTAAAAATAACTGCTAAAATGAATTTTCACACATTGAAATAAATGCATTTTAGGAAAAGATTAAACATACTTTTCTCATCTATGTACTTCATTGATAATATATAAACAGTACATCTAAAACGTTTTTCAGAGGTTGTAAAGTACTTTTCTACAGGCATATAGAATGTAGATCTGGAAATTCACATCCAGATTTCAATTTTGAAAAGAATAATATAAATGGTAAAATGAAATTAACAACATAAAAAATAAATGCTTTTTTGAGAAATGTTTGAACATGGTTTCACATCTATGAAACAGCACATGTAAAAAGTACTTTTCTACAAGAAAGCAAAATGTACATCTGTAAATTCAGTTCTACATTTCAAATTTAAAAAGAATAACGTAAATGTTAAAATGAAGCTACAAACATTAAAATACATGCTTTTTTGTGAAATTTTTCAACTTTCTTTCACATCTATGAATTTTCTGTGTTTAAATATTTACAGCCTTTGTAAATCATTTAACAAAGTTTAAAAATATAGTTTACAACCAGAAAAGAAAATATAGAAAAATAAATACGCGTTTAAATTTCAATTTGAAAAAAGTAAAAATAACTGCTAAAATGTATGTTCACACATTGAAATAAATGCATTTTAGGAAAAGATTAAACATACTTTTCTCATCTATGAACTTCATTGATTTTAAACAGTACATTTAAAACGTTTTTCAGTGTTCGTAAAGTACTTTTCTACAATTAAATAAAATGTAGATCTGGAAATTCACATCCAGATTTGAATTTTGAAAAGAATAATATAAATGGTAAAATGAAATTTCAAACATAAAAAATAAATGCTTTTTTGAGCAATGTTTGAACATGATTTCACATCTATGAAACAGCACATGTTAAAAGTACTTTTCTACAAGAAAGTAAAATGTACATCTGTAAATTCACTGCTATATTTCAATTTTAAAAAAGAATAACATAAATGTTAAAATGAAGCTACAATCATTAAAATACATGCTTTTTTGAGAAATGTTAAAACTTTCTTTCACATCTATGAATTTTCATGTTTACATGTTTATAGCCTTTGTAAAATTTTTAACAACGTTTAAAAATATGGGTTACAACCAGAAAAGCAAATGTAGAAAAATAAATACGCTTTTAAATTTCAATTTGAAAAAAGTAAAAATAACTGCTAAAATGAATTTTCACACATTGAAATAAATGCATTTTAGGAAAAGATTAAACATACTTTTCTCATCTATGTACTTCATTGATAATATATAAACAGTACATCTAAAACGTTTTTCAGAGGTTGTAAAGTACTTTTCTACAGGCATATAGAATGTAGATCTGGAAATTCACATCCAGATTTCAATTTTGAAAAGAATAATATAAATGGTAAAATGAAATTAACAACATAAAAAATAAATGCTTTTTTGAGAAATGTTTGAACATGGTTTCACATCTATGAAACAGCACATGTAAAAAGTACTTTTCTACAAGAAAGCAAAATGTACATCTGTAAATTCAGTTCTACATTTCAATTTTAAAAAGAATAACGTAAATGTTAAAATGAAGCTACAAACATTAAAATACATGCTTTTTTGTGAAATTTTTCAACTTTCTTTCACATCTATGAATTTTCTGTGTTTAAATATTTACAGCCTTTGTAAATCATTTAACAAAGTTTAAAAATATAGTTTACAACCAGAAAAGAAAATATAGAAAAATAAATACGCGTTTAAATTTCAATTTGAAAAAAGTAAAAATAACTGCTAAAATGTATGTTCACACATTGAAATAAATGCATTTTAGGAAAAGATTAAACATACTTTTCTCATCTATGAACTTCATTGATAATATTTAAACAGTAAATTTAAAACGTTTTTCAGAGTTTGTAAAGTACTTTTCTACAATCAAATAAAATGTAGTCCAGGAAATTCACATCCAGATTTCAATTTTGAAAAGAATAATATAAATGGTAAAATGAAATTTAAAATATAAAAAATAAATGCTTTTTTGAGCAATGTTTGAACATGGTTTCACATCTATGAAACAGCACATGTTAAAAGTAGTTTTCTACAAGAAAGCAAAATGTACATCTGTAAATTCACTGCTACATTTCAATTTTAAAAAAGAATAACATAAATGTTAAAATGAAGCTACAATCATTAAAATACATGCTTTTTTGAGAAATGTTAAAACTTTCTTCACATCTATGAATTTTCATGTTTACATATTTATAGCCTTTGTAAAACCATTAACAATGTTTAACAATATGGGTTAGAACCAGAAAAGCAAGTGAAGAAAAATAAATATGCATTTAAATTTCTTTTTGAAAAAGTAAAAATAACTGCTAAAATGAATGTTCACACATTGAAATAAATGCATTTTAGAAAAAGATAAAACATAGTTTTCTCATCTATGAACATCATTGTTAATAAATAAACAGTACATTTAAAACGTTTTTCAGAGGTTGTAAAGTACTTTTCTACAGGCATATAGAATGTAGATCTGGAAATTCACATCCAGATTTCAATTTTGAAAAGAATAATATAAATGGTAAAATGAAATTAACAACATAAAAAATAAATGCTTTTTTGAGAAATGTTTGAACATGGTTTCACATCCATGGAACAGCACAGGTAAAAAGTACTTTTCTACAAGAAAGCAAAATGTACATCTGTAAATCCACTGCTACATTTCAATTTTAAAAAAGAATAACGTAAATGTTAAAATGAAGCTACAAACATTAAAATACATGCTTTTTTGAGAAATTTTTCAACTTTCTTTCACATCTATAAATTTTCTTTGTTTAAATATTTACAGCCTTTGTAAAACATTTAATAAAGTTTAAAAATATAGTTTACAACCAGAAAAGAAAATATAGAAAAATAAATACGCGTTTAAATTTCAATTTGAAAAAAGTAAAAATAACTGCTAAAATGTATGTTCACACATTGAAATAAATGCATTTTAGGAAAAGATTAAACATACTTTTCTCATCTATGAACTTCATTGATAATATTTAAACAGTAAATTTAAAACGTTTTTCAGAGTTTGTAAAGTACTTTTCTACAATCAAATAAAATGTAGTCCTGGAAATTCACATCGAGATTTCAATTTTGAAAAGAATAATATAAATGGTAAAATGAAATTTACAACATAAAAAATAAATGCTTTTTTGAGCAATGTTTGAACATGGTTTCACATCTATGAGACAGCACATGTTAAAAGTACTTTTCTACAAGAAAGCAAAATGTACATCTGTAAATTCACTGCTACATTTCAATTTTAAAAAAGAATAACATAAATGTTAAAATGAAGTTACAATCATTAAAATACATGCTTTTTTGAGAAATGTTAAAACTTTCTTCACATCTATGAATTTTCATGTTTACATACTTATAGCCTTTGTAAAAAGATTAACAATGTTTAACAATATGGGTTAGAACCAGAAAAGCAAATGTAGAAAAATAAATACGAGTTTAAATTTCAATTTGAAAAAAGTAAAAATAACTGCTAAAATGAATGTTCACACATTGAAATAAATGCATTTTAGGAAAAGATTAAACATACTTTTCTCATCTATGAACTTCATTGATAATATTTAAACAGTACATTTAAAACGTTTTTCAGTGTTCGTAAAGTACTTTTCTACAATTAAATAAAATGTAGATCTGGAAATTCACATCCAGATTTGAATTTTGAAAAGAATAATATAAATGGTAAAATGAAATTTCAAACATAAAAAATAAATGCTTTTTTGAGCAATGTTTGAACATGATTTCACATCTATGAAACAGCACATGTTAAAAGTACTTTTCTACAAGAAAGTAAAATGTACATCTGTAAATTCACTGCTATATTTCAATTTTAAAAAAGAATAACATAAATGTTAAAATCAAGCTACAATCATTAAAATACATGCTTTTTTAAGAAATGTTAAAACTTTCTTTCACATCTATGAATTTTCATGTTTACATGTTTATAGCCTTTGTAAAATTTTTAACAACGTTTAAAAATATGGGTTACAACCAGAAAAGCAAATGTAGAAAAATAAATACGCTTTTAAATTTCAATTTGAAAAAAGTAAAAATAACTGCTAAAATGAATTTTCACACATTGAAATAAATGCATTTTAGGAAAAGATTAAACATACTTTTCTCATCTATGTACTTCATTGATAATATATAAACAGTACATCTAAAACGTTTTTCAGAGGTTGTAAAGTACTTTTCTACAGGCATATAGAATGTAGATATGGAAATTCACATCCAGATTTCAATTTGAAAAGAATAATATAAATGGTAAAATGAAATTAACAACATAAAAAATAAATGCTTTTTTGAGCAATGTTTGAACATGGTTTCACATCTATGAAACAGCACATGTAAAAAGTACTTTTCTACAAGAAAGCAAAATGTACATCTGTAAATTCAGTTCTACATTTCAATTTTTAAAAGAATAACGTAAATGTTAAAATGAAGCTACAAACATTAAAATACATGCTTTTTTGTGAAATTTTTCAACTTTCTTTCACATCTATGAATTCTCATGTTTACATGTTTATAGCCTTTGTAAAACTTTTAACAATGTTTAATAATATGGGTTACAACCAGAAAAGCAAATGTAGAAAAATAAATACGAGTTTAAATTTCAATTTGAAAAAAGTAAAAATAACTGCTAAAATGAATGTTCACACATTGAAATAAATGCATTTTAGGAAAAGATTAAACATACTTTTCTCATCTATGAACTTCATTGATTTTAAACAGTACATTTAAAACGTTTTTCAGTGTTCGTAAAGTACTTTTCTACAATTAAATAAAATGTAGATCTGGAAATTCACATCCAGATTTGAATTTTGAAAAGAATAATATAAATGGTAAAATGAAATTTCAAACATAAAAAATAAATGCTTTTTTGAGCAATGTTTGAACATGATTTCACATCTATGAAACAGCACATGTTAAAAGTACTTTTCTACAAGAAAGTAAAATGTACATCTGTAAATTCACTGCTATATTTCAATTTTAAAAAAGAATAACATAAATGTTAAAATGAAGCTACAATCATTAAAATACATGCTTTTTTGAGAAATGTTAAAACTTTCTTTCACATCTATGAATTTTCATGTTTACATGTTTATAGCCTTTGTAAAATTTTTAACAACGTTTAAAAATATGGGTTACAACCAGAAAAGCAAATGTAGAAAAATAAATACGCTTTTAAATTTCAATTTGAAAAAAGTAAAAATAACTGCTAAAATGAATTTTCACACATTGAAATAAATGCATTTTAGGAAAAGATTAAACATACTTTTCTCATCTATGTACTTCATTGATAATATATAAACAGTACATCTAAAACGTTTTTCAGAGGTTGTAAAGTACTTTTCTACAGGCATATAGAATGTAGATCTGGAAATTCACATCCAGATTTCAATTTTGAAAAGAATAATATAAATGGTAAAATGAAATTAACAACATAAAAAATAAATGCTTTTTTGAGAAATGTTTGAACATGGTTTCACATCTATGAAACAGCACATGTAAAAAGTACTTTTCTACAAGAAAGCAAAATGTACATCTGTAAATTCAGTTCTACATTTCAAATTTAAAAAGAATAACGTAAATGTTAAAATGAAGCTACAAACATTAAAATACATGCTTTTTTGTGAAATTTTTCAACTTTCTTTCACATCTATGAATTTTCTGTGTTTAAATATTTACAGCCTTTGTAAATCATTTAACAAAGTTTAAAAATATAGTTTACAACCAGAAAAGAAAATATAGAAAAATAAATACGCGTTTAAATTTCAATTTGAAAAAAGTAAAAATAACTGCTAAAATGTATGTTCACACATTGAAATAAATGCATTTTAGGAAAAGATTAAACATACTTTTCTCATCTATGAACTTCATTGATTTTAAACAGTACATTTAAAACGTTTTTCAGTGTTCGTAAAGTACTTTTCTACAATTAAATAAAATGTAGATCTGGAAATTCACATCCAGATTTGAATTTTGAAAAGAATAATATAAATGGTAAAATGAAATTTCAAACATAAAAAATAAATGCTTTTTTGAGCAATGTTTGAACATGATTTCACATCTATGAAACAGCACATGTTAAAAGTACTTTTCTACAAGAAAGTAAAATGTACATCTGTAAATTCACTGCTATATTTCAATTTTAAAAAAGAATAACATAAATGTTAAAATGAAGCTACAATCATTAAAATACATGCTTTTTTGAGAAATGTTAAAACTTTCTTTCACATCTATGAATTTTCATGTTTACATGTTTATAGCCTTTGTAAAATTTTTAACAACGTTTAAAAATATGGGTTACAACCAGAAAAGCAAATGTAGAAAAATAAATACGCTTTTAAATTTCAATTTGAAAAAAGTAAAAATAACTGCTAAAATGAATTTTCACACATTGAAATAAATGCATTTTAGGAAAAGATTAAACATACTTTTCTCATCTATGTACTTCATTGATAATATATAAACAGTACATCTAAAACGTTTTTCAGAGGTTGTAAAGTACTTTTCTACAGGCATATAGAATGTAGATCTGGAAATTCACATCCAGATTTCAATTTTGAAAAGAATAATATAAATGGTAAAATGAAATTAACAACATAAAAAATAAATGCTTTTTTGAGAAATGTTTGAACATGGTTTCACATCTATGAAACAGCACATGTAAAAAGTACTTTTCTACAAGAAAGCAAAATGTACATCTGTAAATTCAGTTCTACATTTCAATTTTAAAAAGAATAACGTAAATGTTAAAATGAAGCTACAAACATTAAAATACATGCTTTTTTGTGAAATTTTTCAACTTTCTTTCACATCTATGAATTTTCTGTGTTTAAATATTTACAGCCTTTGTAAATCATTTAACAAAGTTTAAAAATATAGTTTACAACCAGAAAAGAAAATATAGAAAAATAAATACGCGTTTAAATTTCAATTTGAAAAAAGTAAAAATAACTGCTAAAATGTATGTTCACACATTGAAATAAATGCATTTTAGGAAAAGATTAAACATACTTTTCTCATCTATGAACTTCATTGATAATATTTAAACAGTAAATTTAAAACGTTTTTCAGAGTTTGTAAAGTACTTTTCTACAATCAAATAAAATGTAGTCCAGGAAATTCACATCCAGATTTCAATTTTGAAAAGAATAATATAAATGGTAAAATGAAATTTAAAATATAAAAAATAAATGCTTTTTTGAGCAATGTTTGAACATGGTTTCACATCTATGAAACAGCACATGTTAAAAGTAGTTTTCTACAAGAAAGCAAAATGTACATCTGTAAATTCACTGCTACATTTCAATTTTAAAAAAGAATAACATAAATGTTAAAATGAAGCTACAATCATTAAAATACATGCTTTTTTGAGAAATGTTAAAACTTTCTTCACATCTATGAATTTTCATGTTTACATATTTATAGCCTTTGTAAAACCATTAACAATGTTTAACAATATGGGTTAGAACCAGAAAAGCAAGTGAAGAAAAATAAATATGCATTTAAATTTCTTTTTGAAAAAGTAAAAATAACTGCTAAAATGAATGTTCACACATTGAAATAAATGCATTTTAGAAAAAGATAAAACATAGTTTTCTCATCTATGAACATCATTGTTAATAAATAAACAGTACATTTAAAACGTTTTTCAGAGGTTGTAAAGTAATTTTCTACAGGCATATAGAATGTAGATCTGGAAATTCACATCCAGATTTCAATTTTGAAAAGAATAATATAAATGGTAAAATGAAATTAACAACATAAAAAATAAATGCTTTTTTGAGAAATGTTTGAACATGGTTTCACATCCATGGAACAGCACAGGTAAAAAGTACTTTTCTACAAGAAAGCAAAATGTACATCTGTAAATCCACTGCTACATTTCAATTTTAAAAAAGAATAACGTAAATGTTAAAATGAAGCTACAAACATTAAAATACATGCTTTTTTGAGAAATTTTTCAACTTTCTTTCACATCTATAAATTTTCTTTGTTTAAATATTTACAGCCTTTGTAAAACATTTAATAAAGTTTAAAAATATAGTTTACAACCAGAAAAGAAAATATAGAAAAATAAATACGCGTTTAAATTTCAATTTGAAAAAAGTAAAAATAACTGCTAAAATGTATGTTCACACATTGAAATAAATGCATTTTAGGAAAAGATTAAACATACTTTTCTCATCTATGAACTTCATTGATAATATTTAAACAGTAAATTTAAAACGTTTTTCAGAGTTTGTAAAGTACTTTTCTACAATCAAATAAAATGTAGTCCTGGAAATTCACATCGAGAT
The DNA here is from genome assembly GCF_036971445.1 of Narcine bancroftii. NCBI lineage: Eukaryota > Metazoa > Chordata > Chondrichthyes > Torpediniformes > Narcinidae > Narcine > Narcine bancroftii. The sequence continues at coordinate 208,964,778 of NC_091470.1, forward strand.
TTCAATTTTGAAAAGAATAATATAAATGGTAAAATGAAATTTACAACATAAAAAATAAATGCTTTTTTGAGCAATGTTTGAACATGGTTTCACATCTATGAGACAGCACATGTTAAAAGTACTTTTCTACAAGAAAGCAAAATGTACATCTGTAAATTCACTGCTACATTTCAATTTTAAAAAAGAATAACATAAATGTTAAAATGAAGTTACAATCATTAAAATACATGCTTTTTTGAGAAATGTTAAAACTTTCTTCACATCTATGAATTTTCATGTTTACATACTTATAGCCTTTGTAAAAAGATTAACAATGTTTAACAATATGGGTTAGAACCAGAAAAGCAAATGTAGAAAAATAAATACGAGTTTAAATTTCAATTTGAAAAAAGTAAAAATAACTGCTAAAATGAATGTTCACACATTGAAATAAATGCATTTTAGGAAAAGATTAAACATACTTTTCTCATCTATGAACTTCATTGATAATATTTAAACAGTACATTTAAAACGTTTTTCAGTGTTCGTAAAGTACTTTTCTACAATTAAATAAAATGTAGATCTGGAAATTCACATCCAGATTTGAATTTTGAAAAGAATAATATAAATGGTAAAATGAAATTTCAAACATAAAAAATAAATGCTTTTTTGAGCAATGTTTGAACATGATTTCACATCTATGAAACAGCACATGTTAAAAGTACTTTTCTACAAGAAAGTAAAATGTACATCTGTAAATTCACTGCTATATTTCAATTTTAAAAAAGAATAACATAAATGTTAAAATGAAGCTACAATCATTAAAATACATGCTTTTTTGAGAAATGTTAAAACTTTCTTTCACATCTATGAATTTTCATGTTTACATGTTTATAGCCTTTGTAAAATTTTTAACAACGTTTAAAAATATGGGTTACAACCAGAAAAGCAAATGTAGAAAAATAAATACGAGTTTAAATTTCAATTTGAAAAAAGTAAAAATAACTGCTAAAATGAATGTTCACACATTGAAATAAATGCATTTTAGGAAAAGATTAAACATACTTTTCTCATCTATGAACTTCATTGATTTTAAACAGTACACTTAAAACGTTTTTCAGTGTTCGTAAAGTACTTTTCTACAATTAAATAAAATGTAGATCTGGAAATTCACATCCAGATTTGAATTTTGAAAAGAATAATATAAATGGTAAAATGAAATTTCAAACATAAAAAATAAATGCTTTTTTGAGCAATGTTTGAACATGATTTCACATCTATGAAACAGCACATGTTAAAAGTACTTTTCTACAAGAAAGTAAAATGTACATCTGTAAATTCACTGCTATATTTCAATTTTAAAAAAGAATAACATAAATGTTAAAATGAAGCTACAATCATTAAAATACATGCTTTTTTGAGAAATGTTAAAACTTTCTTTCACATCTATGAATTTTCATGTTTACATGTTTATAGCCTTTGTAAAATTTTTAACAACGTTTAAAAATATGGGTTACAACCAGAAAAGCAAATGTAGAAAAATAAATACGCTTTTAAATTTCAATTTGAAAAAAGTAAAAATAACTGCTAAAATGAATTTTCACACATTGAAATAAATGCATTTTAGGAAAAGATTAAACATACTTTTCTCATCTATGTACTTCATTGATAATATATAAACAGTACATCTAAAACGTTTTTCAGAGGTTGTAAAGTACTTTTCTACAGGCATATAGAATGTAGATCTGGAAATTCACATCCAGATTTCAATTTTGAAAAGAATAATATAAATGGTAAAATGAAATTAACAACATAAAAAATAAATGCTTTTTTGAGAAATGTTTGAACATGGTTTCACATCTATGAAACAGCACATGTAAAAAGTACTTTTCTACAAGAAAGCAAAATGTACATCTGTAAATTCAGTTCTACATTTCAATTTTAAAAAGAATAACGTAAATGTTAAAATGAAGCTACAAACATTAAAATACATGCTTTTTTGTGAAATTTTTCAACTTTCTTTCACATCTATGAATTTTCTGTGTTTAAATATTTACAGCCTTTCTAAATCATTTAACAAAGTTTAAAAATATAGTTTACAACCAGAAAAGAAAATATAGAAAAATAAATACGCGTTTAAATTTCAATTTGAAAAAAGTAAAAATAACTGCTAAAATGTATGTTCACACATTGAAATAAATGCATTTTAGGAAAAGATTAAACATACTTTTCTCATCTATGAACTTCATTGATTTTAAACAGTACATTTAAAACGTTTTTCAGTGTTCGTAAAGTACTTTTCTATAATTAAATTAAATGTAGATCTGGAAATTCACATCCAGATTTGAATTTTGAAAAGAATAATATAAATGGTAAAATGAAATTTCAAACATAAAAAATAAATGCTTTTTTGAGCAATGTTTGAACATGATTTCACATCTATGAAACAGCACATGTTAAAAGTACTTTTCTACAAGAAAGTAAAATGTACATCTGTAAATTCACTGCTATATTTCAATTTTAAAAAAGAATAACATAAATGTTAAAATGAAGCTACAATCATTAAAATACATGCTTTTTTGAGAAATGTTAAAACTTTCTTTCACATCTATGAATTTTCATGTTTACATGTTTATAGCCTTTGTAAAATTTTTAACAACGTTTAAAAATATGGGTTACAACCAGAAAAGCAAATGTAGAAAAATAAATACGCTTTTAAATTTCAATTTGAAAAAAGTAAAAATAACTGCTAAAATGAATTTTCACACATTGAAATAAATGCATTTTAGGAAAAGATTAAACATACTTTTCTCATCTATGTACTTCATTGATAATATATAAACAGTACATCTAAAACGTTTTTCAGAGGTTGTAAAGTACTTTTCTACAGGCATATAGAATGTAGATCTGGAAATTCACATCCAGATTTCAATTTTGAAAAGAATAATATAAATGGTAAAATGAAATTAACAACATAAAAAATAAATGCTTTTTTGAGAAATGTTTGAACATGGTTTCACATCTATGAAACAGCACATGTAAAAAGTACTTTTCTACAAGAAAGCAAAATGTACATCTGTAAATTCAGTTCTACATTTCAATTTTAAAAAGAATAACGTAAATGTTAAAATGAAGCTACAAACATTAAAATACATGCTTTTTTGTGAAATTTTTCAACTTTCTTTCACATCTATGAATTTTCTGTGTTTAAATATTTACAGCCTTTGTAAATCATTTAACAAAGTTTAAAAATATAGTTTACAACCAGAAAAGAAAATATAGAAAAATAAATACGCGTTTAAATTTCAATTTGAAAAAAGTAAAAATAACTGCTAAAATGTATGTTCACACATTGAAATAAATGCATTTTAGGAAAAGATTAAACATACTTTTCTCATCTATGAACTTCATTGATAATATTTAAACAGTAAATTTAAAACGTTTTTCAGAGTTTGTAAAGTACTTTTCTACAATCAAATAAAATGTAGTCCAGGAAATTCACATCCAGATTTCAATTTTGAAAAGAATAATATAAATGGTAAAATGAAATTTAAAACATAAAAAATAAATGCTTTTTTGAGCAATGTTTGAACATGGTTTCACATCTATGAAACAGCACATGTTAAAAGTACTTTTCTACAAGAAAGCAAAATGTACATCTGTAAATTCACTGCTACATTTCAATTTTAAAAAAGAATAACATAAATGTTAAAATGAAGCTACAATCATTAAAATACATGCTTTTTTGAGAAATGTTAAAACTTTCTTCACATCTATGAATTTTCATGTTTACATATTTATAGCCTTTGTAAAACCATTAACAATGTTTAACAATATGGTTTAGAACCAGAAAAGCAAGTGAAGAAAAATAAATATGCATTTAAATTTCTTTTTGAAAAAGTAAAAATAACTGCTAAAATGAATGTTCACACATTGAAATAAATGCATTTTAGAAAAAGATAAAACATAGTTTTCTCATCTATGAACATCATTGTTAATAAATAAACAGTACATTTAAAACGTTTTTCAGAGGTTGTAAAGTACTTTTCTACAGGCATATAGAATGTAGATCTGGAAATTCACATCCAGATTTCAATTTTGAAAAGAATAATATAAATGGTAAAATGAAATTAACAACATAAAAAATAAATGCTTTTTTGAGAAATGTTTGAACATGGTTTCACATCCATGGAACAGCACAGGTAAAAAGTACTTTTCTACAAGAAAGCAAAATGTACATCTGTAAATCCACTGCTACATTTCAATTTTAAAAAAGAATAACGTAAATGTTAAAATGAAGCTACAAACATTAAAATACATGCTTTTTTGAGAAATTTTTCAACTTTCTTTCACATCTATAAATTTTCTTTGTTTAAATATTTACAGCCTTTGTAAAACATTTAATAAAGTTTAAAAATATAGTTTACAACCAGAAAAGAAAATATAGAAAAATAAATACGCGTTTAAATTTCAATTTGAAAAAAGTCAAAATAACTGCTAACATGTATGTTCACACATTGAAATAAATGCATTTTAGCTTTTCAGAGTTTGTAAAGTACTTTTCTACAATCAAATAAAATGTAGTCCTGGAAATTCACATCCAGATTTCAATTTTGAAAAGAATAATATAAATGGTAAAATGAAATTACAAACATAAAAAACAAATGCTTTTTTGAGCAATGTTTGAACATGGTTTCACATCTATGAAACAGCACATGTAAAAAGTACTTTTCTACAAGAAAGCAAAATGTACATCTGTAAATTCACTTCTACATTTAAATTTTAAAATGAATAATATAAATGTTAAAATGAAGCTACAAACATTAAAATACATGCTTTTTTGAGAAATTTTTCAACTTTCTTTCACATCTATGAATTTTCATGTTTACATGTTTATAGCCTTTGTAAAACTTTTAACAGTGTTTAAAAATATAGGTTACAACCAGAAAAGCAAATGTAGAAAAATAAATACGCGTTTAAATTTCAATTTGAAAAAAGTAAAAATAACTGCTAAAATGAATGTTCACACATTGAAATAAATGCATTTTAGGAAAAGATTAAACATACTTTTCTCATCTATGAAGTTCATTGATAATATTTAAACAGTACATTTAAAACGTTTTTCAGTGTTCGTAAAGTACTTTTCTACAATTAAATAAAATATAGATCTGGAAATTCACATCCAGATTTCAATTTTGAAAAGAATAATATAAATGGTAAAATGAAATTTCAAACATAAAAAATAAATGCTTTTTTGAGCAGTGTTTGAACATGATTTCACATCTATGAAACAGCACATGTTAAAAGTACTTTTCTACAAGAAAGTAAAATGTACATCTGTAAATTCACTGCTATATTTCAATTTTAAAAAAGAATAACATAAATGTTAAAATGAAGCTACAATCATTAAAATACATGCTTTTTTGAGAAATGTTAAAACTTTCTTCACATCTATGAATTTTCATGTTTACATATTTATAGCCTTTGTAAAACCATTAACAATGTTTAACAATATGGGTTAGAACCAGAAAAGCAAATGAAGAAAAATAAATATGCATTTAAATTTCTTTTAGAAAAAGTAAAAATAACTGCTAAAATGAATGTTCACACATTGAAATAAATGCATTTTAGGAAAAGATTAAACATACTTTTCTCATCTATGAACTTCATTGATAATATTTAAAGAGTACATTTAAAACGTTTTTCAGTGTTCGTAAAGTACTTTTCTACAATCAAATAAAATGTAGATCTGGAAATTCACATCCAGATTTCAATTTTGAAAAGAATAATATAAATGGTAAAATGAAATTTCAAACATAAAAAAAAAATGCTTTTTTGAGCAACATTTGAACATGGTTTCACATCTATGAAACAGCACATGTTAAAAGTACTTTTCTACAAGAAAGCAAAATGTACATCTGTAAATTCACTGCTACATTTCAATTTTAAAAAAAGAATAACATAAATGTTAAAATGAAGCTACAATCATTAAAATACATGCTTTTCTGAGAAATGTTAAAACTTTCTTTCACATCTATGAATTTTAATGTTTAAATATTTACAGCCTTTGTAAAACATTTAACAAAGTTTAAAAATATAGTTTACAACCTGAAAAGAAAATGTAGAAAAATAAATACGCGTTTAAATTTCAATTTGAAAAAAGTAAAAATAACTGCTAAAATGAATGTTCACACATTGAAATAAATGCATTTTAGGAAAAGGTTAAACATACTTTTCTCATCTATGAACTTCATTGATAATATTTAAACAGTACATTTAAAACGTTTTTCAGTGTTCGTAAAGTACTTTTCTACAATCAAATAAAATGTAGATCTGGAAATTCACATCCAGATTTCAATTTTGAAAAGAATAATATAAATGGTAAAATGAAATTTAAAACATAAAAAATAAATGCCTTTTTGAGCAATATTTGAACATGGTTTCACATCTATGAAACAGCACATGTTAAAAGTACTTTTCTACAAGAAAGCAAAATGTACATCTGTAAATTCACTGCTACATTTCAATTTTAAAAAAGAATAACATAAATGTCAAAATGAAGCTACAATCATTAAAATAAATGCTTTTCTGAGAAATGTTAAAACTTTCTTTCACATCTATGAATTTTCATGTTTAAATATTTACAGCCTTTGTAAAACATTTAACAAAGTTTAAAAATATAGTTTACAACCTGAAAAGAAAATGTAGAAAAATAAATACGCGTTTAAATTTCAATTTGAAAAAAGTTAAAATAACTGCTAAAATGTATGTTCACACATTGAAATAAATGCATTTTAGGAAAAGATTAAACATACTTTTCTTATCTATGAACTTCATTGATAATATTTAAACAGTACATTTAAAATGTTTTTAAGTGTTTGTAAAGTAGTTTTCTACAATCATATAAAATGTCGATCTGGAAATTCACATCGAGATTTCAATTTTGAAAAGAATAATATAAATGGTAAAATGAAATTACAAACATAAAAAATAAATGCTTTTTTGAGCAATGTTTGAACATGGTTTCAAATCTATGAAACAGCACATGTAAAAAGTACTTTTCTACAAGAAAGCAAAATGTACTTCTGTAAATTCACTGCTACATTTCAATTTTAAAAAAGAATAACATAAATGTCAAAATGAATGTCAAAAATCATTAAAATAAATGCTTTTTTGAGAAATGTTAAAACTTTCTTTCACATCTATGAATTCTCATGTTTACATGTTTATAGCCTTTGTAAAACTTTTAACAATGTTTAAAAATATGGGTTACAATCAGAAAAGCAAATGTAGAAAATAAATACGCGTTTAAATTTCAATTTGAAATAAGTAAAAATAACTGCTAAAATGTATGTTCACACATTGAAATAAATGCATTTTAGCTTTTCAGAGTTTGTAAAGTACTTTTCTACAATCAAATAAAATGTAGTCCTGGAAATTCACATCCAGATTTCAATTTTGAAAAGAATAATATAAATGGTAAAATGAAATTAACAACATAAAAAATAAATGCTTTTTTGAGAAATGTTTGAACATGGTTTCACATCTATGAAACAGCACATGTAAAAAGTACTTTTCTACAAGAAAGCAAAATGTACATCTGTAAATTCACTTCTACATTTAAATTTTAAAAAGAATAATATAAATGTTAAAATGAAGCTACAAACATTAAAATACATGCTTTTTTGAGAACTTTTTCAACTTTCTTTCACATCTATGAATTTACATGTTTACATTTTTATAGCCTTTGTAAAACTTTTAACAGTGTTTAAAAATATAGGTTACAACCTGAAAAGAAAATGTAGAAAAATAAATACGAGTTTAAATTTCAATTTGAAAAAAGTAAAAATAACTGCTAAAATGTATGTTCACACATTGAAATAAATGCATTTTAGGAAAAGATTAAACATACTTTTCTCATCTATGAACTTCATTGATAATATTTAAACAGTACATTTAAAACGTTTTTCAGTGTTCGTAAAGTACTTTTCTACAATTAAATAAAATGTAGATCTGGAAATTCACATCCAGATTTCAATTTTGAAAAGAATAATATAAATGGTAAAATGAAATTTCAAACATAAAAAATAAATGCTTTTTTGAGCAGTGTTTGAACATGATTTCACATCTATGAAACACCACATGTTAAAAGTACTTTTCTACAAGAAAGTAAAATGTACATCTGTAAATTCACTGCTATATTTCAATTTTAAAAAAGAATAACATAAATGTTAAAATGAAGCTACAATCATTAAAATACATGCTTTTTTGAGAAATGTTAAAACTTTCTTTCACATCTATGAATTTTCATGTTTACATGTTTATAGCCTTTGTAAAACTTTTAACATCGTTTAAAAATATGGGTTACAACCCGAAAAGCAAATGTAGAAAAATAAATACGCGTTTAAATTTCAATTTGAAAAAAGTAAAAATAACTGCTAAAATGAATGTTCACACATTGAAATAAATGCATTTTAGGAAAAGATTAAACATACTTTTCTCATCTATGAACTTCATTGATAATATTTAAACAGTACATTTAAAATGTTTTTAAGTGTTTGTAAAGTAGTTTTCTACAATCATATAAAATGTCGATCTGGAAATTCACATCGAGATTTCAATTTTGAAAAGAATAATATAAATGGTAAAATGAAATTACAAACATAAAAAATAAATGCTTTTTTGAGCAATGTTTGAACATGGTTTCAAATCTATGAAACAGCACATGTAAAAAGTACTTTTCTACAAGAAAGCAAAATGTACTTCTGTAAATTCACTGCTACATTTCAATTTTAAAAAAGAATAACATAAATGTCAAAATGAAGCTACAATCATTAAAATAAATGCTTTTTTGAGAAATGTTAAAACTTTCTTTCACATCTATGAATTCTCATGTTTACATGTTTATAGCCTTTGTAAAACTTTTAACAATGTTTAAAAATATGTGTTACAACCAGAAAAGCAAATGTAGAAAAATAAATACGCGTTTAAATTTCAATTTGAAAAAAGTAAAAATAACTGCTAAAATGTATGTTCACACATTGAAATAAATGCATTTTAGCTTTTCAGAGTTTGTAAAGTACTTTTCTACAATCAAATAAAATGTAGTCCTGGAAATTCACATCCAGATTTCAATTTTGAAAAGAATAATATAAATGGTAAAATGAAATTTAAAACATAAAAAATAAATGCTTTTCTGAGCAATGTTTGAACATGGTTTCACATCTATGAAACAGCACATGTAAAAAGTACTTTTCTACAAGAAAGCAAAATGTACTTCTGTAAATTCACTGCTACATTTCAATTTTAAAAAAGAATAACATAAATGTTAAAATGAAGCTACAATCATTAAAATACATGCTTTTTTGAGAAATGTTAAAACTTTCTTTCACATCTATGAATTCTCATGTTTACATGTTTATAGCCTTTGTAAAACTTTTAACAATGTTTAAAAATATGGGTTACAACCAGAAAAGCAAATGTAGAAAAATAAATACGAGTTTAAATTTCAATTTGAAAAAAGTAAAAATAACTGCTAAAATGAATGTTCACACATTGAAATAAATGCATTTTAGGAAAAGATTAAACATACTTTTCTCATCTATGAACTTCATTGATTTTAAACAGTACATTTAAAACGATTTTCAGTGTTCGTAAAGTACTTTTCTACAATTAAATAAAATGTAGATCTGGAAATTCACATCCAGATTTGAATTTTGAAAAGAATAATATAAATGGTAAAATGAAATTTCAAACATAAAAAATAAATGCTTTTTTGAGCAATGTTTGAACATGATTTCACATCTATGAAACAGCACATGTTAAAAGTACTTTTCTACAAGAAAGTAAAATGTACATCTGTAAATTCAGTTCTACATTTCAATTTTAAAAAGAATAACGTAAATGTTAAAATGAAGCTACAAACATTAAAATACATGCTTTTTTGTGAAATTTTTCAACTTTCTTTCACATCTATGAATTTTCTGTGTTTAAATATTTACAGCCTTTGTAAATCATTTAACAAATTTTAAAAATATAGTTTAAAACCAGAAAAGCAAATGTAGAAAAATAAATACGCGTTTAAATTTCAATTTGAAAAAAGTAAAAATAACTGCTAAAATGAATGTTCACACATTGAAATAAATGCATTTTAGGAAAAGGTTAAACATACTTTTCTCATCTATGAACTTCATTGATAATATTTAAACAGTACATTTAAAACGTTTTTCAGTGTTCGTAAAGTACTTTTCTACAATCAAATAAAATGTAGATCTGGAAATTCACATCCAGATTTCAATTTTGAAAAGAATAATATAAATGGTAAAATGAAATTTAAAACATAAAAAATAAATGCCTTTTTGAGCAATATTTGAACATGGTTTCACATCTATGAAACAGCACATGTTAAAAGTACTTTTCTACAAGAAAGCAAAATGTACATCTGTAAATTCACTGCTACATTTCAATTTTAAAAAAGAATAACATAAATGTCAAAATGAAGCTACAATCATTAAAATAAATGCTTTTCTGAGAAATGTTAAAACTTTCTTTCACATCTATGAATTTTCATGTTTAAATATTTACAGCCTTTGTAAAACATTTAACAAAGTTTAAAAATATAGTTTACAACCTGAAAAGAAAATGTAGAAAAATAAATACGCGTTTAAATTTCAATTTGAAAAAAGTTAAAATAACTGCTAAAATGTATGTTCACACATTGAAATAAATGCATTTTAGGAAAAGATTAAACATACTTTTCTTATCTATGAACTTCATTGATAATATTTAAACAGTACATTTAAAATGTTTTTAAGTGTTTGTAAAGTAGTTTTCTACAATCATATAAAATGTCGATCTGGAAATTCACATCGAGATTTCAATTTTGAAAAGAATAATATAAATGGTAAAATGAAATTACAAACATAAAAAATAAATGCTTTTTTGAGCAATGTTTGAACATGGTTTCAAATCTATGAAACAGCACATGTAAAAAGTACTTTTCTACAAGAAAGCAAAATGTACTTCTGTAAATTCACTGCTACATTTCAATTTTAAAAAAGAATAACATAAATGTCAAAATGAAGCTACAATCATTAAAATAAATGCTTTTTTGAGAAATGTTAAAACTTTCTTTCACATCTATGAATTCTCATGTTTACATGTTTATAGCCTTTGTAAAACTTTTAACAATGTTTAAAAATATGTGTTACAACCAGAAAAGCAAATGTAGAAAAATAAATACGCGTTTAAATTTCAATTTGAAAAAAGTAAAAATAACTGCTAAAATGTATGTTCACACATTGAAATAAATGCATTTTAGCTTTTCAGAGTTTGTAAAGTACTTTTCTACAATCAAATAAAATGTAGTCCTGGAAATTCACATCCAGATTTCAATTTTGAAAAGAATAATATAAATGGTAAAATGAAATTTAAAACATAAAAAATAAATGCTTTTCTGAGCAATGTTTGAACATGGTTTCACATCTATGAAACAGCACATGTAAAAAGTACTTTTCTACAAGAAAGCAAAATGTACTTCTGTAAATTCACTGCTACATTTCAATTTTAAAAAAGAATAACATAAATGTTAAAATGAAGCTACAATCATTAAAATACATGCTTTTTTGAGAAATGTTAAAACTTTCTTTCACATCTATGAATTCTCATGTTTACATGTTTATAGCCTTTGTAAAACTTTTAACAATGTTTAAAAATATGGGTTACAACCAGAAAAGCAAATGTAGAAAAATAAATACGAGTTTAAATTTCAATTTGAAAAAAGTAAAAATAACTGCTAAAATGAATGTTCACACATTGAAATAAATGCATTTTAGGAAAAGATTAAACATACTTTTCTCATCTATGAACTTCATTGATTTTAAACAGTACATTTAAAACGATTTTCAGTGTTCGTAAAGTACTTTTCTACAATTAAATAAAATGTAGATCTGGAAATTCACATCCAGATTTGAATTTTGAAAAGAATAATATAAATGGTAAAATGAAATTTCAAACATAAAAAATAAATGCTTTTTTGAGCAATGTTTGAACATGATTTCACATCTATGAAACAGCACATGTTAAAAGTACTTTTCTACAAGAAAGTAAAATGTACATCTGTAAATTCAGTTCTACATTTCAATTTTAAAAAGAATAACGTAAATGTTAAAATGAAGCTACAAACATTAAAATACATGCTTTTTTGTGAAATTTTTCAACTTTCTTTCACATCTATGAATTTTCTGTGTTTAAATATTTACAGCCTTTGTAAATCATTTAACAAATTTTAAAAATATAGTTTAAAACCAGAAAAGAAAATATAGAAAAATAAATACGCGTTTAAATTTCAATTTGAAAAAAGTAAAAATAACTGCTAAAATGTATGTTCACACATTGAAATAAATGCATTTTAGGAAATGATTAAACATACTTTTCTCATCTATGAACTTCATTGATAATATTTAAACAGTAAATTTAAAACGTTTTTCAGAGTTTGTAAAGTACTTTTCTACAATCAAATATAATGTAGTCCAGGAAATTCACATCCAGATTTCAATTTTGAAAAGAATAATATAAATGGTAAAATGAAATTTAAAACATAAAAAATAAATGCTTTTTTGAGCAATGTTTGAACATGGTTTCACATCTATGAAACAGCACATGTTAAAAGTACTTTTCTACAAGAAAGCAAAATGTACATCTGTAAATTCACTGCTACATTTCAATTTTAAAAAAGAATAACATAAATGTTAAAATGAAGCTACAATCATTAAAATACATGCTTTTTTGAGAAATGTTAAAACTTTCTTCACATCTATGAATTTTCATGTTTACATATTTATAGCCTTTGTAAAACCATGAACAATGTTTAACAATATGGGTTAGAACCAGAAAAGCAAGTGAAGAAAAATAAATATGCATTTAAATTTCTTTTTGAAAAAGTAAAAATAACTGCTAAAATGAATGTTCACACATTGAAATAAATGCATTTTAGAAAAAGATAAAACATAGTTTTCTCATCTATGAACATCATTGTTAATAAATAAACAGTACATTTAAAACGTTTTTCAGAGGTTGTAAAGTACTTTTCTACAGGCATATAGAATGTAGATCTGGAAATTCACATCCAGATTTCAATTTTGAAAAGAATAATATAAATGGTAAAATGAAATTAACAACATAAAAAATAAATGCTTTTTTGAGAAATGTTTGAACATGGTTTCACATCCATGGAACAGCACAGGTAAAAAGTACTTTTCTACAAGAAAGCAAAATGTACATCTGTAAATCCACTGCTACATTTCAATTTTAAAAAAGAATAACGTAAATGTTAAAATGAAGCTACAAACATTAAAATACATGCTTTTTTGAGAAATTTTTCAACTTTCTTTCACATCTATAAATTTTCTTTGTTTAAATATTTACAGCCTTTGTAAAACATTTAATAAAGTTTAAAAATATAGTTTACAACCAGAAAAGAAAATATAGAAAAATAAATACGCGTTTAAATTTCAATTTGAAAAAAGTAAAAATAACTGCTAAAATGTATGTTCACACATTGAAATAAATGCATTTTAGGAAAAGATTAAACATACTTTTCTCATCTATGAACTTCATTGATAATATTTAAACAGTAAATTTAAAACGTTTTTCAGAGTTTGTAAAGTACTTTTCTACAATCAAATAAAATGTAGTCCTGGAAATTCACATCGAGATTTCAATTTTGAAAAGAATAATATAAATGGTAAAATGAAATTTACAACATAAAAAATAAATGCTTTTTTGAGCAATGTTTGAACATGGTTTCACATCTATGAGACAGCACATGTTAAAAGTACTTTTCTACAAGAAAGCAAAATGTACATCTGTAAATTCACTGCTACATTTCAATTTTAAAAAAGAATAACATAAATGTTAAAATGAAGTTACAATCATTAAAATACATGCTTTTTTGAGAAATGTTAAAACTTTCTTCACATCTATGAATTTTCATGTTTACATACTTATAGCCTTTGTAAAAAGATTAACAATGTTTAACAATATGGGTTAGAACCAGAAAAGCAAATGTAGAAAAATAAATACGAGTTTAAATTTCAATTTGAAAAAAGTAAAAATAACTGCTAAAATGAATGTTCACACATTGAAATAAATGCATTTTAGGAAAAGATTAAACATACTTTTCTCATCTATGAACTTCATTGATAATATTTAAACAGTACATTTAAAACGTTTTTCAGTGTTCGTACTTTTCTACAATTAAATAAAATGTAGATCTGGAAATTCACATCCAGATTTGAATTTTGAAAAGAATAATATAAATGGTAAAATGAAATTTCAAACATAAAATATAAATGCTTTTTTGAGCAATGTTTGAACATGATTTCACATCTATGAAACAGCACATGTTAAAAGTACTTTTCTACAAGAAAGTAAAATGTACATCTGTAAATTCACTGCTATATTTCAATTTTAAAAAAGAATAACATAAATGTTAAAATGAAGCTACAATCATTAAAATACATGCTTTTTTGAGAAATGTTAAAACTTTCTTTCACATCTATGAATTTTCATGTTTACATGTTTATAGCCTTTGTACAATTTTTAACAACGTTTAAAAATATGGGTTACAACCAGAAAAGCAAATGTAGAAAAATAAATACGCTTTTAAATTTCAATTTGAAAAAAGTAAAAATAACTGCTAAAATGAATTTTCACACATTGAAATAAATGCATTTTAGGAAAAGATTAAACATACTTTTCTCATCTATGTACTTCATTGATAATATATAAACAGTACATCTAAAACGTTTTTCAGAGGTTGTAAAGTACTTTTCTACAGGCATATAGAATGTAGATATGGAAATTCACATCCAGATTTCAATTTGAAAAGAATAATATAAATGGTAAAATGAAATTAACAACATAAAAAATAAATGCTTTTTTGAGAAATGTTTGAACATGGTTTCACATCTATGAAACAGCACATGTAAAAAGTACTTTTCTACAAGAAAGCAAAATGTACATCTGTAAATTCAGTTCTACATTTCAATTTTTAAAAGAATAACGTAAATGTTAAAATGAAGCTACAAACATTAAAATACATGCTTTTTTGTGAAATTTTTCAACTTTCTTTCACATCTATGAATTCTCATGTTTACATGTTTATAGCCTTTGTAAAACTTTTAACAATGTTTAAAAATATGGGTTACAACCAGAAAAGCAAATGTAGAAAAATAAATACGAGTTTAAATTTCAATTTGAAAAAAGTAAAAATAACTGCTAAAATGAATGTTCACACATTGAAATAAATGCATTTTAGGAAAAGATTAAACATACTTTTCTCATCTATGAACTTCATTGATTTTAAACAGTACATTTAAAACGTTTTTCAGTGTTCGTAAAGTACTTTTCTACAATTAAATAAAATGTAGATCTGGAAATTCACATCCAGATTTGAATTTTGAAAAGAATAATATAAATGGTAAAATGAAATTTCAAACATAAAAAATAAATGCTTTTTTGAGCAATGTTTGAACATGATTTCACATCTATGAAACAGCACATGTTAAAAGTACTTTTCTACAAGAAAGTAAAATGTACATCTGTAAATTCACTGCTATATTTCAATTTTAAAAAAGAATAACATAAATGTTAAAATGAAGCTACAATCATTAAAATACATGCTTTTTTGAGAAATGTTAAAACTTTCTTTCACATCTATGAATTTTCATGTTTACATGTTTATAGCCTTTGTAAAATTTTTAACAACGTTTAAAAATATGGGTTACAACCAGAAAAGCAAATGTAGAAAAATAAATACGCTTTTAAATTTCAATTTGAAAAAAGTAAAAATAACTGCTAAAATGAATTTTCACACATTGAAATAAATGCATTTTAGGAAAAGATTAAACATACTTTTCTCATCTATGTACTTCATTGATAATATATAAACAGTACATCTAAAACGTTTTTCAGAGGTTGTAAAGTACTTTTCTACAGGCATATAGAATGTAGATCTGGAAATTCACATCCAGATTTCAATTTTGAAAAGAATAATATAAATGGTAAAATGAAATTAACAACATAAAAAATAAATGCTTTTTTGAGAAATGTTTGAACATGGTTTCACATCTATGAAACAGCACATGTAAAAAGTACTTTTCTACAAGAAAGCAAAATGTACATCTGTAAATTCAGTTCTACATTTCAATTTTAAAAAGAATAACGTAAATGTTAAAATGAAGCTACAAACATTAAAATACATGCTTTTTTGTGAAATTTTTCAACTTTCTTTCACATCTATGAATTTTCTGTGTTTAAATATTTACAGCCTTTGTAAATCATTTAACAAAGTTTAAAAATATAGTTTACAACCAGAAAAGAAAATATAGAAAAATAAATACGCGTTTAAATTTCAATTTGAAAAAAGTAAAAATAACTGCTAAAATGTATGTTCACACATTGAAATAAATGCATTTTAGGAAAAGATTAAACATACTTTTCTCATCTATGAACTTCATTGATAATATTTAAACAGTAAATTTAAAACGTTTTTCAGAGTTTGTAAAGTACTTTTCTACAATCAAATAAAATGTAGTCCAGGAAATTCACATCCAGATTTCAATTTTGAAAAGAATAATATAAATGGTAAAATGAAATTTAAAACATAAAAAATAAATGCTTTTTTGAGCAATGTTTGAACATGGTTTCACATCTATGAAACAGCACATGTTAAAAGTACTTTTCTACAAGAAAGCAAAATGTACATCTGTAAATTCACTGCTACATTTCAATTTTAAAAAAGAATAACATAAATGTTAAAATGAAGCTACAATCATTAAAATACATGCTTTTTTGAGAAATGTTAAAACTTTCTTCACATCTATGAATTTTCATGTTTACATATTTATAGCCTTTGTAAAACCATTAACAATGTTTAACAATATGGTTTAGAACCAGAAAAGCAAGTGAAGAAAAATAAATATGCATTTAAATTTCTTTTTGAAAAAGTAAAAATAACTGCTAAAATGAATGTTCACACATTGAAATAAATGCATTTTAGAAAAAGATAAAACATAGTTTTCTCATCTATGAACATCATTGTTAATAAATAAACAGTACATTTAAAACGTTTTTCAGAGGTTGTAAAGTACTTTTCTACAGGCATATAGAATGTAGATCTGGAAATTCACATCCAGATTTCAATTTTGAAAAGAATAATATAAATGGTAAAATGAAATTAACAACATAAAAAATAAATGCTTTTTTGAGAAATGTTTGAACATGGTTTCACATCCATGGAACAGCACAGGTAAAAAGTACTTTTCTACAAGAAAGCAAAATGTACATCTGTAAATCCACTGCTACATTTCAATTTTAAAAAAGAATAACGTAAATGTTAAAATGAAGCTACAAACATTAAAATACATGCTTTTTTGAGAAATTTTTCAACTTTCTTTCACATCTATAAATTTTCTTTGTTTAAATATTTACAGCCTTTGTAAAACATTTAATAAAGTTTAAAAATATAGTTTACAACCAGAAAAGAAAATATAGAAAAATAAATACGCGTTTAAATTTCAATTTGAAAAAAGTCAAAATAACTGCTAACATGTATGTTCACACATTGAAATAAATGCATTTTAGCTTTTCAGAGTTTGTAAAGTACTTTTCTACAATCAAATAAAATGTAGTCCTGGAAATTCACATCCAGATTTCAATTTTGAAAAGAATAATATAAATGGTAAAATGAAATTACAAACATAAAAAACAAATGCTTTTTTGAGCAATGTTTGAACATGGTTTCACATCTATGAAACAGCACATGTAAAAAGTACTTTTCTACAAGAAAGCAAAATGTACATCTGTAAATTCACTTCTACATTTAAATTTTAAAATGAATAATATAAATGTTAAAATGAAGCTACAAACATTAAAATACATGCTTTTTTGAGAAATTTTTCAACTTTCTTTCACATCTATGAATTTTCATGTTTACATGTTTATAGCCTTTGTAAAACTTTTAACAGTGTTTAAAAATATAGGTTACAACCAGAAAAGCAAATGTAGAAAAATAAATACGCGTTTAAATTTCAATTTGAAAAAAGTAAAAATAACTGCTAAAATGAATGTTCACACATTGAAATAAATGCATTTTAGGAAAAGATTAAACATACTTTTCTCATCTATGAAGTTCATTGATAATATTTAAACAGTACATTTAAAACGTTTTTCAGTGTTCGTAAAGTACTTTTCTACAATTAAATAAAATATAGATCTGGAAATTCACATCCAGATTTCAATTTTGAAAAGAATAATATAAATGGTAAAATGAAATTTCAAACATAAAAAATAAATGCTTTTTTGAGCAGTGTTTGAACATGATTTCACATCTATGAAACAGCACATGTTAAAAGTACTTTTCTACAAGAAAGTAAAATGTACATCTGTAAATTCACTGCTATATTTCAATTTTAAAAAAGAATAACATAAATGTTAAAATGAAGCTACAATCATTAAAATACATGCTTTTTTGAGAAATGTTAAAACTTTCTTCACATCTATGAATTTTCATGTTTACATATTTATAGCCTTTGTAAAACCATTAACAATGTTTAACAATATGGGTTAGAACCAGAAAAGCAAATGAAGAAAAATAAATATGCATTTAAATTTCTTTTAGAAAAAGGAAAAATAACTGCTAAAATGAATGTTCACACATTGAAATAAATGCATTTTAGGAAAAGATTAAACATACTTTTCTCATCTATGAACTTCATTGATAATATTTAAAGAGTACATTTAAAACGTTTTTCAGTGTTCGTAAAGTACTTTTCTACAATCAAATAAAATGTAGATCTGGAAATTCACATCCAGATTTCAATTTTGAAAAGAATAATATAAATGGTAAAATGAAATTTCAAACATAAAAAAAAAATGCTTTTTTGAGCAACATTTGAACATGGTTTCACATCTATGAAACAGCACATGTTAAAAGTACTTTTCTACAAGAAAGCAAAATGTACATCTGTAAATTCACTGCTACATTTCAATTTTAAAAAAAGAATAACATAAATGTTAAAATGAAGCTACAATCATTAAAATACATGCTTTTCTGAGAAATGTTAAAACTTTCTTTCACATCTATGAATTTTAATGTTTAAATATTTACAGCCTTTGTAAAACATTTAACAAAGTTTAAAAATATAGTTTACAACCTGAAAAGAAAATGTAGAAAAATAAATACGCGTTTAAATTTCAATTTGAAAAAAGTTAAAATAACTGCTAAAATGTATGTTCACACATTGAAATAAATGCATTTTAGGAAAAGTTTAAACATACTTTTCTCATCTATGAACTTCATTGATAATATTTAAACAGTACATTTAAAATGTTTTTAAGTGTTTGTAAAGTAGTTTTCTACAATCATATAAAATGTCGATCTGGAAATTCACATCGAGATTTCAATTTTGAAAAGAATAATATAAATGGTAAAATGAAATTACAAACATAAAAAATAAATGCTTTTTTGAGCAATGTTTGAACATGGTTTCAAATCTATGAAACAGCACATGTAAAAAGTACTTTCCTACAAGAAAGCAAAATGTACTTCTGTAAATTCACTGCTACATTTCAATTTTAAAAAAGAATAACATAAATGTTAAAATGAAGTTACAATCATTAAAATACATGCTTTTTTGAGAAATGTTAAAACTTTCTTCACATCTATGAATTTTCATGTTTACATATTTATAGCCTTTGTAAAAAGATTAACAATGTTTAACAATATGGGTTAGAACCAGAAAAGCAAATGTAGGAAAATAAATACGCGTTTAAATTTCAATTTGAAAAAAGTAAAAATAACTGCTAAAATGAATGTTCACACATTGAAATAAATGCATTTTAGGAAAAGATTAAACATGCATTTCTCATCTATGAACTTCATTGATAATAAATAAACAGTACATTTAAAACGTTTTTCAGAGGTTGTAAAGTACTTTTCAACAAGCAAATGAAATGTAGTCCTGGAAATTCACATCCAGATTTTAATTTTCAAAAGAATAATATAAATGGTAAAATGAAATTACCAACTTAAAAAATAAATCATTTTTTGAGAAATCTTTGAACATGGTTTCACATCTATGAAACAGCACATGTAAAAAGTACTTTACTACAAGAAAGTAAAATGTACATCTGTAAATTCACTGCTACATTTCAATTTTAAAAAAGAATAACATAAATGTTAAAATGAAGCTACAATCATTAAAATACATGCTTTTTTGAGAAATGTTAAAACTTTCTTTCAGATCTATGAATTTTCATGTTTACATGTTTATAGCCTTTGTAAAACTTTTAACAACGTTTAAAAATATGGGTTACAACCAGAAAAGCAAATGTAGAAAAATAAATACGCGTTTAAATTTCAATTTGAAAAAAGTAAAAATAACTGCTAAAATGAATGTTCACACATTGAAATAAATGCATTTTAGGAAAAGGTTAAACATACTTTTCTCATCTATGAACTTCATTGATAATATTTAAACAGTACATTTAAAACGTTTTTCAGTGTTCGTAAAGTACTTTTCTACAATCAAATAAAATGTAGATCTGGAAATTCACATCCAGATTTCAATTTTGAAAAGAATAATATAAATGGTAAAATTAAATTTAAAACATAAAAAATAAATGCCTTTTTGAGCAATATTTGAACATGGTTTCACATCTATGAAACAGCACATGTTAAAAGTACTTTTCTACAAGAAAGCAAAATGTACATCTGTAAATTCACTGCTACATTTCAATTTTAAAAAAGAATAACATAAATGTCAAAATGAAGCTACAATCATTAAAATAAATGCTTTTCTGAGAAATGTTAAAACTTTCTTTCACATCTATGAATTTTCATGTTTAAATATTTACAGCCTTTGTAAAACATTTAACAAAGTTTAAAAATATAGTTTACAACCTGAAAAGAAAATGTAGAAAAATAAATACGCGTTTAAATTTCAATTTGAAAAAAGTTAAAATAACTGCTAAAATGTATGTTCACACATTGAAATAAATGCATTTTAGGAAAAGATTAAACATACTTTTCTTATCTATGAACTTCATTGATAATATTTAAACAGTACATTTAAAATGTTTTTAAGTGTTTGTAAAGTAGTTTTCTACAATCATATAAAATGTCGATCTGGAAATTCACATCGAGATTTCAATTTTGAAAAGAATAATATAAATGGTAAAATGAAATTACAAACATAAAAAATAAATGCTTTTTTGAGCAATGTTTGAACATGGTTTCAAATCTATGAAACAGCACATGTAAAAACTACTTTTCTACAAGAAAGCAAAATGTACTTCTGTAAATTCACTGCTACATTTCAATTTTAAAAAAGAATAACATAAATGTCAAAATGAATGTCAAAAATCATTAAAATAAATGCTTTTTTGAGAAATGTTAAAACTTTCTTTCACATCTATGAATTCTCATGTTTACATGTTTATAGCCTTTGTAAAACTTTTAACAATGTTTAAAAATATGGGTTACAATCAGAAAAGCAAATGTAGAAAATAAATACGCGTTTAAATTTCAATTTGAAATAAGTAAAAATAACTGCTAAAATGTATGTTCACACATTGAAATAAATGCATTTTAGCTTTTCAGAGTTTGTAAAGTACTTTTCTACAATCAAATAAAATGTAGTCCTGGAAATTCACATCCAGATTTCAATTTTGAAAAGAATAATATAAATGGTAAAATGAAATTACAAACATAAAAAACAAATGCTTTTTTGAGCAATGTTTGAACATGGTTTCACATCTATGAAACAGCACATGTAAAAAGTACTTTTCTACAAGAAAGCAAAATGTACATCTGTAAATTCACTTCTACATTTAAATTTTAAAAAGAATAATATAAATGTTAAAATGAAGCTACAAACATTAAAATACATGCTTTTTTGAGAACTTTTTCAACTTTCTTTCACATCTATGAATTTACATGTTTACATTTTTATAGCCTTTGTAAAACTTTTAACAGTGTTTAAAAATATAGGTTACAACCTGAAAAGAAAATGTAGAAAAATAAATACGCGTTTAAATTTCAATTTGAAAAAAGTAAAAATAACTGCTAAAATGTATGTTCACACATTGAAATAAATGCATTTTGAAAAGATTAAACATACTTTTCTCATCTATGAACTTCATTGATAATATTTAAACAGTACATTTAAAACGTTTTTCAGTGTTCGTAAAGTACTTTTCTACAATTAAATAAAATGTAGATCTGGAAATTCACATCCAGATTTCAATTTTGAAAAGAATAATATAAATGGTAAAATGAAATTTCAAACATAAAAAATAAATGCTTTTTTGAGCAGTGTTTGAACATGATTTCACATCTATGAAACACCACATGTTAAAAGTACTTTTCTACAAGAAAGTAAAATGTACATCTGTAAATTCACTGCTATATTTCAATTTTAAAAAAGAATAACATAAATGTTAAAATGAAGCTACAATCATTAAAATACATGCTTTTTTGAGAAATGTTAAAACTTTCTTTCACATCTATGAATTTTCATGTTTACATGTTTATAGCCTTTGTAAAACTTTTAACATCGTTTAAAAATATGGGTTACAACCCGAAAAGCAAATGTAGAAAAATAAATACGCGTTTAAATTTCAATTTGAAAAAAGTAAAAATAACTGCTAAAATGAATGTTCACACATTGAAATAAATGCATTTTAGGAAAAGATTAAACATACTTTTCTCATCTATGAACTTCATTGATAATATTTAAACAGTACATTTAAAATGTTTTTAAGTGTTTGTAAAGTAGTTTTGTACAATCATATAAAATGTCGATCTGGAAATTCACATCGAGATTTCAATTTTGAAAAGAATAATATAAATGGTAAAATGAAATTACAAACATAAAAAAGAAATGCTTTTTTGAGCAATGTTTGAACATGGTTTCAAATCTATGAAACAGCACATGTAAAAAGTACTTTTCTACAAGAAAGCAAAATGTACTTCTGTAAATTCACTGCTACATTTCAATTTTAAAAAAGAATAACATAAATGTCAAAATGAAGCTACAATCATTAAAATAAATGCTTTTTTGAGAAATGTTAAAACTTTCTTTCACATCTATGAATTCTCATGTTTACATGTTTATAGCCTTTGTAAAACTTTTAACAATGTTTAAAAATATGTGTTACAACCAGAAAAGCAAATGTAGAAAAATAAATACGCGTTTAAATTTCAATTTGAAAAAAGTAAAAATAACTGCTAAAATGTATGTTCACACATTGAAATAAATGCATTTTAGCTTTTCAGAGTTTGTAAAGTACTTTTCTACAATCAAATAAAATGTAGTCCTGGAAATTCACATCCAGATTTCAATTTTGAAAAGAATAATATAAATGGTAAAATGAAATTTAAAACATAAAAAATAAATGCTTTTCTGAGCAATGTTTGAACATGGTTTCACATCTATGAAACAGCACATGTAAAAAGTACTTTTCTACAAGAAAGCAAAATGTACTTCTGTAAATTCACTGCTACATTTCAATTTTAAAAAAGAATAACATAAATGTTAAAATGAAGCTACAATCATTAAAATACATGCTTTTTTGAGAAATGTTAAAACTTTCTTTCACATCTATGAATTCTCATGTTTACATGTTTATAGCCTTTGTAAAACTTTTAACAATGTTTAAAAATATGGGTTACAACCAGAAAAGCAAATGTAGAAAAATAAATACGAGTTTAAATTTCAATTTGAAAAAAGTAAAAATAACTGCTAAAATGAATGTTCACACATTGAAATAAATGCATTTTAGGAAAAGATTAAACATACTTTTCTCATCTATGAACTTCATTGATTTTAAACAGTACATTTAAAACGTTTTTCAGTGTTCGTAAAGTACTTTTCTACAATTAAATAAAATGTAGATCTGGAAATTCACATCCAGATTTGAATTTTGAAAAGAATAATATAAATGGTAAAATGAAATTTCAAACATAAAAAATAAATGCTTTTTTGAGCAATGTTTGAACATGATTTCACATCTATGAAACAGCACATGTTAAAAGTACTTTTCTACAAGAAAGTAAAATGTACATCTGTAAATTCAGTTCTACATTTCAATTTTAAAAAGAATAACGTAAATGTTAAAATGAAGCTACAAACATTAAAATACATGCTTTTTTGTGAAATTTTTCAACTTTCTTTCACATCTATGAATTTTCTGTGTTTAAATATTTACAGCCTTTGTAAATCATTTAACAAATTTTAAAAATATAGTTTACAACCAGAAAAGAAAATATAGAAAAATAAATACGCGTTTAAATTTCAATTTGAAAAAAGTAAAAATAACTGCTAAAATGTATGTTCACACATTGAAATAAATGCATTTTAGGAAATGATTAAACATACTTTTCTCATCTATGAACTTCATTGATAATATTTAAACAGTAAATTTAAAACGTTTTTCAGAGTTTGTAAAGTACTTTTCTACAATCAAATATAATGTAGTCCAGGAAATTCACATCCAGATTTCAATTTTGAAAAGAATAATATAAATGGTAAAATGAAATTTAAAACATAAAAAATAAATGCTTTTTTGAGCAATGTTTGAACATGGTTTCACATCTATGAAACAGCACATGTTAAAAGTACTTTTCTACAAGAAAGCAAAATGTACATCTGTAAATTCACTGCTACATTTCAATTTTAAAAAAGAATAACATAAATGTTAAAATGAAGCTACAATCATTAAAATACATGCTTTTTTGAGAAATGTTAAAACTTTCTTCACATCTATGAATTTTCATGTTTACATATTTATAGCCTTTGTAAAACCATTAACAATGTTTAACAATATGGGTTAGAACCAGAAAAGCAAGTGAAGAAAAATAAATATGCATTTAAATTTCTTTTTGAAAAAGTAAAAATAACTGCTAAAATGAATGTTCACACATTGAAATAAATGCATTTTAGAAAAAGATAAAACATAGTTTTCTCATCTATGAACATCATTGTTAATAAATAAACAGTACATTTAAAACGTTTTTCAGAGGTTGTAAAGTACTTTTCTACAGGCATATAGAATGTAGATCTGGAAATTCACATCCAGATTTCAATTTTGAAAAGAATAATATAAATGGTAAAATGAAATTAACAACATAAAAAATAAATGCTTTTTTGAGAAATGTTTGAACATGGTTTCACATCCATGGAACAGCACAGGTAAAAAGTACTTTTCTACAAGAAAGCAAAATGTACATCTGTAAATCCACTGCTACATTTCAATTTTAAAAAAGAATAACGTAAATGTTAAAATGAAGCTACAAACATTAAAATACATGCTTTTTTGAGAAATTTTTCAACTTTCTTTCACATCTATAAATTTTCTTTGTTTAAATATTTACAGCCTTTGTAAAACATTTAATAAAGTTTAAAAATATAGTTTACAACCAGAAAAGAAAATATAGAAAAATAAATACGCGTTTAAATTTCAATTTGAAAAAAGTAAAAATAACTGCTAAAATGTATGTTCACACATTGAAATAAATGCATTTTAGGAAAAGATTAAACATACTTTTCTCATCTATGAACTTCATTGATAATATTTAAACAGTAAATTTAAAACGTTTTTCAGAGTTTGTAAAGTACTTTTCTACAATCAAATAAAATGTAGTCCTGGAAATTCACATCGAGATTTCAATTTTGAAAAGAATAATATAAATGGTAAAATGAAATTTACAACATAAAAAATAAATGCTTTTTTGAGCAATGTTTGAACATGGTTTCACATCTATGAGACAGCACATGTTAAAAGTACTTTTCTACAAGAAAGCAAAATGTACATCTGTAAATTCACTGCTACATTTCAATTTTAAAAAAGAATAACATAAATGTTAAAATGAAGTTACAATCATTAAAATACATGCTTTTTTGAGAAATGTTAAAACTTTCTTTCACATCTATGAATTTTCATGTTTACATACTTATAGCCTTTGTAAAAAGATTAACAATGTTTAACAATATGGGTTAGAACCAGAAAAGC
This sequence comes from Narcine bancroftii, assembly GCF_036971445.1. NCBI lineage: Eukaryota > Metazoa > Chordata > Chondrichthyes > Torpediniformes > Narcinidae > Narcine > Narcine bancroftii. The sequence goes on from NC_091470.1 coordinate 208,990,833, forward strand.
AAATGTAGAAAAATAAATACGAGTTTAAATTTCAATTTGAAAAAAGTAAAAATAACTGCTAAAATGAATGTTCACACATTGAAATAAATGCATTTTAGGAAAAGATTAAACATACTTTTCTCATCTATGAACTTCATTGATTTTAAACAGTACATTTAAAACGTTTTTCAGTGTTCGTAAAGTACTTTTCTACAATTAAATAAAATGTAGATCTGGAAATTCACATCCAGATTTGAATTTTGAAAAGAATAATATAAATGGTAAAATGAAATTTCAAACATAAAAAATAAATGCTTTTTTGAGCAATGTTTGAACATGATTTCACATCTATGAAACAGCACATGTTAAAAGTACTTTTCTACAAGAAAGTAAAATGTACATCTGTAAATTCACTGCTATATTTCAATTTTAAAAAAGAATAACATAAATGTTAAAATGAAGCTACAATCATTAAAATACATGCTTTTTTGAGAAATGTTAAAACTTTCTTTCACATCTATGAATTTTCATGTTTACATGTTTATAGCCTTTGTAAAATTTTTAACAACGTTTAAAAATATGGGTTACAACCAGAAAAGCAAATGTAGAAAAATAAATACGCTTTTAAATTTCAATTTGAAAAAAGTAAAAATAACTGCTAAAATGAATTTTCACACATTGAAATAAATGCATTTTAGGAAAAGATTAAACATACTTTTCTCATCTATGTACTTCATTGATAATATATAAACAGTACATCTAAAACGTTTTTCAGAGGTTGTAAAGTACTTTTCTACAGGCATATAGAATGTAGATCTGGAAATTCACATCCAGATTTCAATTTTGAAAAGAATAATATAAATGGTAAAATGAAATTAACAACATAAAAAATAAATGCTTTTTTGAGAAATGTTTGAACATGGTTTCACATCTATGAAACAGCACATGTAAAAAGTACTTTTCTACAAGAAAGCAAAATGTACATCTGTAAATTCAGTTCTACATTTCAATTTTAAAAAGAATAACGTAAATGTTAAAATGAAGCTACAAACATTAAAATACATGCTTTTTTGTGAAATTTTTCAACTTTCTTTCACATCTATGAATTTTCTGTGTTTAAATATTTACAGCCTTTGTAAATCATTTAACAAAGTTTAAAAATATAGTTTACAACCAGAAAAGAAAATATAGAAAAATAAATACGCGTTTAAATTTCAATTTGAAAAAAGTAAAAATAACTGCTAAAATGTATGTTCACACATTGAAATAAATGCATTTTAGGAAAAGATTAAACATACTTTTCTCATCTATGAACTTCATTGATAATATTTAAACAGTAAATTTAAAACGTTTTTCAGAGTTTGTAAAGTACTTTTCTACAATCAAATAAAATGTAGTCCAGGAAATTCACATCCAGATTTCAATTTTGAAAAGAATAATATAAATGGTAAAATGAAATTTAAAATATAAAAAATAAATGCTTTTTTGAGCAATGTTTGAACATGGTTTCACATCTATGAAACAGCACATGTTAAAAGTAGTTTTCTACAAGAAAGCAAAATGTACATCTGTAAATTCACTGCTACATTTCAATTTTAAAAAAGAATAACATAAATGTTAAAATGAAGCTACAATCATTAAAATACATGCTTTTTTGAGAAATGTTAAAACTTTCTTCACATCTATGAATTTTCATGTTTACATATTTATAGCCTTTGTAAAACCATTAACAATGTTTAACAATATGGGTTAGAACCAGAAAAGCAAATGAAGAAAAATAAATATGCATTTAAATTTCTTTTAGAAAAAGTAAAAATAACTGCTAAAATGAATGTTCACACATTGAAATAAATGCATTTTAGGAAAAGATTAAACATACTTTTCTCATCTATGAACTTCATTGATAATATTTAAAGAGTACATTTAAAACGTTTTTCAGTGTTCGTAAAGTACTTTTCTACAATCAAATAAAATGTAGATCTGGAAATTCACATCCAGATTTCAATTTTGAAAAGAATAATATAAATGGTAAAATGAAATTTCAAACATAAAAAAAAAATGCTTTTTTGAGCAACATTTGAACATGGTTTCACATCTATGAAACAGCACATGTTAAAAGTACTTTTCTACAAGAAAGCAAAATGTACATCTGTAAATTCACTGCTACATTTCAATTTTAAAAAAAGAATAACATAAATGTTAAAATGAAGCTACAATCATTAAAATACATGCTTTTCTGAGAAATGTTAAAACTTTCTTTCACATCTATGAATTTTAATGTTTAAATATTTACAGCCTTTGTAAATCATTTAACAAAGTTTAAAAATATAGTTTACAACCAGAAAAGAAAATATAGAAAAATAAATACGCTTTTAAATTTCAATTTGAAAAAAGTAAAAATAACTGCTAAAATGAATTTTCACACATTGAAATAAATGCATTTTAGGAAAAGATTAAACATACTTTTCTCATCTATGAACTTCATTGATAATATTTAAACAGTAAATTTAAAACGTTTTTCAGAGTTTGTAAAGTACTTTTCTACAATCAAATAAAATGTAGTCCAGGAAATTCACATCCAGATTTCAATTTTGAAAAGAATAATATAAATGGTAAAATGAAATTTAAAATATAAAAAATAAATGCTTTTTTGAGCAATGTTTGAACATGGTTTCACATCTATGAAACAGCACATGTTAAAAGTAGTTTTCTACAAGAAAGCAAAATGTACTTCTGTAAATTCACTGCTACATTTCAATTTTAAAAAAGAATAACATAAATGTTAAAATGAAGCTACAATCATTAAAATACATGCTTTTTTGAGAAATGTTAAAACTTTCTTTCACATCTATGAATTCTCATGTTTACATGTTTATAGCCTTTGTAAAACTTTTAACAATGTTTAAAAATATGGGTTACAACCAGAAAAGCAAATGTAGAAAAATAAATACGAGTTTAAATTTCAATTTGAAAAAAGTAAAAATAACTGCTAAAATGAATGTTCACACATTGAAATAAATGCATTTTAGGAAAAGATTAAACATACTTTTCTCATCTATGAACTTCATTGATTTTAAACAGTACATTTAAAACGTTTTTCAGTGTTCGTAAAGTACTTTTCTACAATTAAATAAAATGTAGATCTGGAAATTCACATCCAGATTTGAATTTTGAAAAGAATAATATAAATGGTAAAATGAAATTTCAAACATAAAAAATAAATGCTTTTTTGAGCAATGTTTGAACATGATTTCACATCTATGAAACAGCACATGTTAAAAGTACTTTTCTACAAGAAAGTAAAATGTACATCTGTAAATTCAGTTCTACATTTCAATTTTAAAAAGAATAACGTAAATGTTAAAATGAAGCTACAAACATTAAAATACATGCTTTTTTGTGAAATTTTTCAACTTTCTTTCACATCTATGAATTTTCTGTGTTTAAATATTTACAGCCTTTGTAAATCATTTAACAAATTTTAAAAATATAGTTTACAACCAGAAAAGAAAATATAGAAAAATAAATACGCGTTTAAATTTCAATTTGAAAAAAGTAAAAATAACTGCTAAAATGTATGTTCACACATTGAAATAAATGCATTTTAGGAAATGATTAAACATACTTTTCTCATCTATGAACTTCATTGATAATATTTAAACAGTAAATTTAAAACGTTTTTCAGAGTTTGTAAAGTACTTTTCTACAATCAAATATAATGTAGTCCAGGAAATTCACATCCAGATTTCAATTTTGAAAAGAATAATATAAATGGTAAAATGAAATTTAAAACATAAAAAATAAATGCTTTTTTGAGCAATGTTTGAACATGGTTTCACATCTATGAAACAGCACATGTTAAAAGTACTTTTCTACAAGAAAGCAAAATGTACATCTGTAAATTCACTGCTACATTTCAATTTTAAAAAAGAATAACATAAATGTTAAAATGAAGCTACAATCATTAAAATACATGCTTTTTTGAGAAATGTTAAAACTTTCTTCACATCTATGAATTTTCATGTTTACATATTTATAGCCTTTGTAAAACCATTAACAATGTTTAACAATATGGGTTAGAACCAGAAAAGCAAGTGAAGAAAAATAAATATGCATTTAAATTTCTTTTTGAAAAAGTAAAAATAACTGCTAAAATGAATGTTCACACATTGAAATAAATGCATTTTAGAAAAAGATAAAACATAGTTTTCTCATCTATGAACATCATTGTTAATAAATAAACAGTACATTTAAAACGTTTTTCAGAGGTTGTAAAGTACTTTTCTACAGGCATATAGAATGTAGATCTGGAAATTCACATCCAGATTTCAATTTTGAAAAGAATAATATAAATGGTAAAATGAAATTAACAACATAAAAAATAAATGCTTTTTTGAGAAATGTTTGAACATGGTTTCACATCCATGGAACAGCACAGGTAAAAAGTACTTTTCTACAAGAAAGCAAAATGTACATCTGTAAATCCACTGCTACATTTCAATTTTAAAAAAGAATAACGTAAATGTTAAAATGAAGCTACAAACATTAAAATACATGCTTTTTTGAGAAATTTTTCAACTTTCTTTCACATCTATAAATTTTCTTTGTTTAAATATTTACAGCCTTTGTAAAACATTTAATAAAGTTTAAAAATATAGTTTACAACCAGAAAAGAAAATATAGAAAAATAAATACGCGTTTAAATTTCAATTTGAAAAAAGTAAAAATAACTGCTAAAATGTATGTTCACACATTGAAATAAATGCATTTTAGGAAAAGATTAAACATACTTTTCTCATCTATGAACTTCATTGATAATATTTAAACAGTAAATTTAAAACGTTTTTCAGAGTTTGTAAAGTACTTTTCTACAATCAAATAAAATGTAGTCCTGGAAATTCACATCGAGATTTCAATTTTGAAAAGAATAATATAAATGGTAAAATGAAATTTACAACATAAAAAATAAATGCTTTTTTGAGCAATGTTTGAACATGGTTTCACATCTATGAGACAGCACATGTTAAAAGTACTTTTCTACAAGAAAGCAAAATGTACATCTGTAAATTCACTGCTACATTTCAATTTTAAAAAAGAATAACATAAATGTTAAAATGAAGTTACAATCATTAAAATACATGCTTTTTTGAGAAATGTTAAAACTTTCTTTCACATCTATGAATTTTCATGTTTACATACTTATAGCCTTTGTAAAAAGATTAACAATGTTTAACAATATGGGTTAGAACCAGAAAAGCAAATGTAGAAAAATAAATACGAGTTTAAATTTCAATTTGAAAAAAGTAAAAATAACTGCTAAAATGAATGTTCACACATTGAAATAAATGCATTTTAGGAAAAGATTAAACATACTTTTCTCATCTATGAACTTCATTGATTTTAAACAGTACATTTAAAACGTTTTTCAGTGTTCGTAAAGTACTTTTCTACAATTAAATAAAATGTAGATCTGGAAATTCACATCCAGATTTGAATTTTGAAAAGAATAATATAAATGGTAAAATGAAATTTCAAACATAAAAAATAAATGCTTTTTTGAGCAATGTTTGAACATGATTTCACATCTATGAAACAGCACATGTTAAAAGTACTTTTCTACAAGAAAGTAAAATGTACATCTGTAAATTCACTGCTATATTTCAATTTTAAAAAAGAATAACATAAATGTTAAAATGAAGCTACAATCATTAAAATACATGCTTTTTTGAGAAATGTTAAAACTTTCTTTCACATCTATGAATTTTCATGTTTACATGTTTATAGCCTTTGTAAAATTTTTAACAACGTTTAAAAATATGGGTTACAACCAGAAAAGCAAATGTAGAAAAATAAATACGCTTTTAAATTTCAATTTGAAAAAAGTAAAAATAACTGCTAAAATGAATTTTCACACATTGAAATAAATGCATTTTAGGAAAAGATTAAACATACTTTTCTCATCTATGTACTTCATTGATAATATATAAACAGTACATCTAAAACGTTTTTCAGAGGTTGTAAAGTACTTTTCTACAGGCATATAGAATGTAGATCTGGAAATTCACATCCAGATTTCAATTTTGAAAAGAATAATATAAATGGTAAAATGAAATTAACAACATAAAAAATAAATGCTTTTTTGAGAAATGTTTGAACATGGTTTCACATCTATGAAACAGCACATGTAAAAAGTACTTTTCTACAAGAAAGCAAAATGTACATCTGTAAATTCAGTTCTACATTTCAATTTTAAAAAGAATAACGTAAATGTTAAAATGAAGCTACAAACATTAAAATACATGCTTTTTTGTGAAATTTTTCAACTTTCTTTCACATCTATGAATTTTCTGTGTTTAAATATTTACAGCCTTTGTAAATCATTTAACAAAGTTTAAAAATATAGTTTACAACCAGAAAAGAAAATATAGAAAAATAAATACGCGTTTAAATTTCAATTTGAAAAAAGTAAAAATAACTGCTAAAATGTATGTTCACACATTGAAATAAATGCATTTTAGGAAAAGATTAAACATACTTTTCTCATCTATGAACTTCATTGATAATATTTAAACAGTAAATTTAAAACGTTTTTCAGAGTTTGTAAAGTACTTTTCTACAATCAAATAAAATGTAGTCCAGGAAATTCACATCCAGATTTCAATTTTGAAAAGAATAATATAAATGGTAAAATGAAATTTAAAATATAAAAAATAAATGCTTTTTTGAGCAATGTTTGAACATGGTTTCACATCTATGAAACAGCACATGTTAAAAGTAGTTTTCTACAAGAAAGCAAAATGTACATCTGTAAATTCACTGCTACATTTCAATTTTAAAAAAGAATAACATAAATGTTAAAATGAAGCTACAATCATTAAAATACATGCTTTTTTGAGAAATGTTAAAACTTTCTTCACATCTATGAATTTTCATGTTTACATATTTATAGCCTTTGTAAAACCATTAACAATGTTTAACAATATGGGTTAGAACCAGAAAAGCAAATGAAGAAAAATAAATATGCATTTAAATTTCTTTTAGAAAAAGTAAAAATAACTGCTAAAATGAATGTTCACACATTGAAATAAATGCATTTTAGGAAAAGATTAAACATACTTTTCTCATCTATGAACTTCATTGATAATATTTAAAGAGTACATTTAAAACGTTTTTCAGTGTTCGTAAAGTACTTTTCTACAATCAAATAAAATGTAGATCTGGAAATTCACATCCAGATTTCAATTTTGAAAAGAATAATATAAATGGTAAAATGAAATTTCAAACATAAAAAAAAAATGCTTTTTTGAGCAACATTTGAACATGGTTTCACATCTATGAAACAGCACATGTTAAAAGTACTTTTCTACAAGAAAGCAAAATGTACATCTGTAAATTCACTGCTACATTTCAATTTTAAAAAAAGAATAACATAAATGTTAAAATGAAGCTACAATCATTAAAATACATGCTTTTCTGAGAAATGTTAAAACTTTCTTTCACATCTATGAATTTTAATGTTTAAATATTTACAGCCTTTGTAAAACATTTAACAAAGTTTAAAAATATAGTTTACAACCTGAAAAGAAAATGTAGAAAAATAAATACGCGTTTAAATTTCAATTTGAAAAAAGTTAAAATAACTGCTAAAATGTATGTTCACACATTGAAATAAATGCATTTTAGGAAAAGTTTAAACATACTTTTCTCATCTATGAACTTCATTGATAATATTTAAACAGTACATTTAAAATGTTTTTAAGTGTTTGTAAAGTAGTTTTCTACAATCATATAAAATGTCGATCTGGAAATTCACATCGAGATTTCAATTTTGAAAAGAATAATATAAATGGTAAAATGAAATTACAAACATAAAAAATAAATGCTTTTTTGAGCAATGTTTGAACATGGTTTCAAATCTATGAAACAGCACATGTAAAAAGTACTTTCCTACAAGAAAGCAAAATGTACTTCTGTAAATTCACTGCTACATTTCAATTTTAAAAAAGAATAACATAAATGTTAAAATGAAGTTACAATCATTAAAATACATGCTTTTTTGAGAAATGTTAAAACTTTCTTCACATCTATGAATTTTCATGTTTACATATTTATAGCCTTTGTAAAAAGATTAACAATGTTTAACAATATGGGTTAGAACCAGAAAAGCAAATGTAGGAAAATAAATACGCGTTTAAATTTCAATTTGAAAAAAGTAAAAATAACTGCTAAAATGAATGTTCACACATTGAAATAAATGCATTTTAGGAAAAGATTAAACATGCATTTCTCATCTATGAACTTCATTGATAATAAATAAACAGTACATTTAAAACGTTTTTCAGAGGTTGTAAAGTACTTTTCAACAAGCAAATGAAATGTAGTCCTGGAAATTCACATCCAGATTTTAATTTTCAAAAGAATAATATAAATGGTAAAATGAAATTACCAACTTAAAAAATAAATCATTTTTTGAGAAATCTTTGAACATGGTTTCACATCTATGAAACAGCACATGTAAAAAGTACTTTACTACAAGAAAGTAAAATGTACATCTGTAAATTCACTGCTACATTTCAATTTTAAAAAAGAATAACATAAATGTTAAAATGAAGCTACAATCATTAAAATACATGCTTTTTTGAGAAATGTTAAAACTTTCTTTCAGATCTATGAATTTTCATGTTTACATGTTTATAGCCTTTGTAAAACTTTTAACAACGTTTAAAAATATGGGTTACAACCAGAAAAGCAAATGTAGAAAAATAAATACGCGTTTAAATTTCAATTTGAAAAAAGTAAAAATAACTGCTAAAATGAATGTTCACACATTGAAATAAATGCATTTTAGGAAAAGGTTAAACATACTTTTCTCATCTATGAACTTCATTGATAATATTTAAACAGTACATTTAAAACGTTTTTCAGTGTTCGTAAAGTACTTTTCTACAATCAAATAAAATGTAGATCTGGAAATTCACATCCAGATTTCAATTTTGAAAAGAATAATATAAATGGTAAAATTAAATTTAAAACATAAAAAATAAATGCCTTTTTGAGCAATATTTGAACATGGTTTCACATCTATGAAACAGCACATGTTAAAAGTACTTTTCTACAAGAAAGCAAAATGTACATCTGTAAATTCACTGCTACATTTCAATTTTAAAAAAGAATAACATAAATGTCAAAATGAAGCTACAATCATTAAAATAAATGCTTTTCTGAGAAATGTTAAAACTTTCTTTCACATCTATGAATTTTCATGTTTAAATATTTACAGCCTTTGTAAAACATTTAACAAAGTTTAAAAATATAGTTTACAACCTGAAAAGAAAATGTAGAAAAATAAATACGCGTTTAAATTTCAATTTGAAAAAAGTTAAAATAACTGCTAAAATGTATGTTCACACATTGAAATAAATGCATTTTAGGAAAAGATTAAACATACTTTTCTTATCTATGAACTTCATTGATAATATTTAAACAGTACATTTAAAATGTTTTTAAGTGTTTGTAAAGTAGTTTTCTACAATCATATAAAATGTCGATCTGGAAATTCACATCGAGATTTCAATTTTGAAAAGAATAATATAAATGGTAAAATGAAATTACAAACATAAAAAATAAATGCTTTTTTGAGCAATGTTTGAACATGGTTTCAAATCTATGAAACAGCACATGTAAAAAGTACTTTTCTACAAGAAAGCAAAATGTACTTCTGTAAATTCACTGCTACATTTCAATTTTAAAAAAGAATAACATAAATGTCAAAATGAATGTCAAAAATCATTAAAATAAATGCTTTTTTGAGAAATGTTAAAACTTTCTTTCACATCTATGAATTCTCATGTTTACATGTTTATAGCCTTTGTAAAACTTTTAACAATGTTTAAAAATATGGGTTACAATCAGAAAAGCAAATGTAGAAAATAAATACGCGTTTAAATTTCAATTTGAAATAAGTAAAAATAACTGCTAAAATGTATGTTCACACATTGAAATAAATGCATTTTAGCTTTTCAGAGTTTGTAAAGTACTTTTCTACAATCAAATAAAATGTAGTCCTGGAAATTCACATCCAGATTTCAATTTTGAAAAGAATAATATAAATGGTAAAATGAAATTACAAACATAAAAAACAAATGCTTTTTTGAGCAATGTTTGAACATGGTTTCACATCTATGAAACAGCACATGTAAAAAGTACTTTTCTACAAGAAAGCAAAATGTACATCTGTAAATTCACTTCTACATTTAAATTTTAAAAAGAATAATATAAATGTTAAAATGAAGCTACAAACATTAAAATACATGCTTTTTTGAGAACTTTTTCAACTTTCTTTCACATCTATGAATTTACATGTTTACATTTTTATAGCCTTTGTAAAACTTTTAACAGTGTTTAAAAATATAGGTTACAACCTGAAAAGAAAATGTAGAAAAATAAATACGCGTTTAAATTTCAATTTGAAAAAAGTAAAAATAACTGCTAAAATGTATGTTCACACATTGAAATAAATGCATTTTGAAAAGATTAAACATACTTTTCTCATCTATGAACTTCATTGATAATATTTAAACAGTACATTTAAAACGTTTTTCAGTGTTCGTAAAGTACTTTTCTACAATTAAATAAAATGTAGATCTGGAAATTCACATCCAGATTTCAATTTTGAAAAGAATAATATAAATGGTAAAATGAAATTTCAAACATAAAAAATAAATGCTTTTTTGAGCAGTGTTTGAACATGATTTCACATCTATGAAACACCACATGTTAAAAGTACTTTTCTACAAGAAAGTAAAATGTACATCTGTAAATTCACTGCTATATTTCAATTTTAAAAAAGAATAACATAAATGTTAAAATGAAGCTACAATCATTAAAATACATGCTTTTTTGAGAAATGTTAAAACTTTCTTTCACATCTATGAATTTTCATGTTTACATGTTTATAGCCTTTGTAAAACTTTTAACATCGTTTAAAAATATGGGTTACAACCCGAAAAGCAAATGTAGAAAAATAAATACGCGTTTAAATTTCAATTTGAAAAAAGTAAAAATAACTGCTAAAATGAATGTTCACACATTGAAATAAATGCATTTTAGGAAAAGATTAAACATACTTTTCTCATCTATGAACTTCATTGATAATATTTAAACAGTACATTTAAAATGTTTTTAAGTGTTTGTAAAGTAGTTTTGTACAATCATATAAAATGTCGATCTGGAAATTCACATCGAGATTTCAATTTTGAAAAGAATAATATAAATGGTAAAATGAAATTACAAACATAAAAAAGAAATGCTTTTTTGAGCAATGTTTGAACATGGTTTCAAATCTATGAAACAGCACATGTAAAAAGTACTTTTCTACAAGAAAGCAAAATGTACTTCTGTAAATTCACTGCTACATTTCAATTTTAAAAAAGAATAACATAAATGTCAAAATGAAGCTACAATCATTAAAATAAATGCTTTTTTGAGAAATGTTAAAACTTTCTTTCACATCTATGAATTCTCATGTTTACATGTTTATAGCCTTTGTAAAACTTTTAACAATGTTTAAAAATATGTGTTACAACCAGAAAAGCAAATGTAGAAAAATAAATACGCGTTTAAATTTCAATTTGAAAAAAGTAAAAATAACTGCTAAAATGTATGTTCACACATTGAAATAAATGCATTTTAGCTTTTCAGAGTTTGTAAAGTACTTTTCTACAATCAAATAAAATGTAGTCCTGGAAATTCACATCCAGATTTCAATTTTGAAAAGAATAATATAAATGGTAAAATGAAATTTAAAACATAAAAAATAAATGCTTTTCTGAGCAATGTTTGAACATGGTTTCACATCTATGAAACAGCACATGTAAAAAGTACTTTTCTACAAGAAAGCAAAATGTACTTCTGTAAATTCACTGCTACATTTCAATTTTAAAAAAGAATAACATAAATGTTAAAATGAAGCTACAATCATTAAAATACATGCTTTTTTGAGAAATGTTAAAACTTTCTTTCACATCTATGAATTCTCATGTTTACATGTTTATAGCCTTTGTAAAACTTTTAACAATGTTTAAAAATATGGGTTACAACCAGAAAAGCAAATGTAGAAAAATAAATACGAGTTTAAATTTCAATTTGAAAAAAGTAAAAATAACTGCTAAAATGAATGTTCACACATTGAAATAAATGCATTTTAGGAAAAGATTAAACATACTTTTCTCATCTATGAACTTCATTGATTTTAAACAGTACATTTAAAACGTTTTTCAGTGTTCGTAAAGTACTTTTCTACAATTAAATAAAATGTAGATCTGGAAATTCACATCCAGATTTGAATTTTGAAAAGAATAATATAAATGGTAAAATGAAATTTCAAACATAAAAAATAAATGCTTTTTTGAGCAATGTTTGAACATGATTTCACATCTATGAAACAGCACATGTTAAAAGTACTTTTCTACAAGAAAGTAAAATGTACATCTGTAAATTCAGTTCTACATTTCAATTTTAAAAAGAATAACGTAAATGTTAAAATGAAGCTACAAACATTAAAATACATGCTTTTTTGTGAAATTTTTCAACTTTCTTTCACATCTATGAATTTTCTGTGTTTAAATATTTACAGCCTTTGTAAATCATTTAACAAATTTTAAAAATATAGTTTACAACCAGAAAAGAAAATATAGAAAAATAAATACGCGTTTAAATTTCAATTTGAAAAAAGTAAAAATAACTGCTAAAATGTATGTTCACACATTGAAATAAATGCATTTTAGGAAATGATTAAACATACTTTTCTCATCTATGAACTTCATTGATAATATTTAAACAGTAAATTTAAAACGTTTTTCAGAGTTTGTAAAGTACTTTTCTACAATCAAATATAATGTAGTCCAGGAAATTCACATCCAGATTTCAATTTTGAAAAGAATAATATAAATGGTAAAATGAAATTTAAAACATAAAAAATAAATGCTTTTTTGAGCAATGTTTGAACATGGTTTCACATCTATGAAACAGCACATGTTAAAAGTACTTTTCTACAAGAAAGCAAAATGTACATCTGTAAATTCACTGCTACATTTCAATTTTAAAAAAGAATAACATAAATGTTAAAATGAAGCTACAATCATTAAAATACATGCTTTTTTGAGAAATGTTAAAACTTTCTTCACATCTATGAATTTTCATGTTTACATATTTATAGCCTTTGTAAAACCATTAACAATGTTTAACAATATGGGTTAGAACCAGAAAAGCAAGTGAAGAAAAATAAATATGCATTTAAATTTCTTTTTGAAAAAGTAAAAATAACTGCTAAAATGAATGTTCACACATTGAAATAAATGCATTTTAGAAAAAGATAAAACATAGTTTTCTCATCTATGAACATCATTGTTAATAAATAAACAGTACATTTAAAACGTTTTTCAGAGGTTGTAAAGTACTTTTCTACAGGCATATAGAATGTAGATCTGGAAATTCACATCCAGATTTCAATTTTGAAAAGAATAATATAAATGGTAAAATGAAATTAACAACATAAAAAATAAATGCTTTTTTGAGAAATGTTTGAACATGGTTTCACATCCATGGAACAGCACAGGTAAAAAGTACTTTTCTACAAGAAAGCAAAATGTACATCTGTAAATCCACTGCTACATTTCAATTTTAAAAAAGAATAACGTAAATGTTAAAATGAAGCTACAAACATTAAAATACATGCTTTTTTGAGAAATTTTTCAACTTTCTTTCACATCTATAAATTTTCTTTGTTTAAATATTTACAGCCTTTGTAAAACATTTAATAAAGTTTAAAAATATAGTTTACAACCAGAAAAGAAAATATAGAAAAATAAATACGCGTTTAAATTTCAATTTGAAAAAAGTAAAAATAACTGCTAAAATGTATGTTCACACATTGAAATAAATGCATTTTAGGAAAAGATTAAACATACTTTTCTCATCTATGAACTTCATTGATAATATTTAAACAGTAAATTTAAAACGTTTTTCAGAGTTTGTAAAGTACTTTTCTACAATCAAATAAAATGTAGTCCTGGAAATTCACATCGAGATTTCAATTTTGAAAAGAATAATATAAATGGTAAAATGAAATTTACAACATAAAAAATAAATGCTTTTTTGAGCAATGTTTGAACATGGTTTCACATCTATGAGACAGCACATGTTAAAAGTACTTTTCTACAAGAAAGCAAAATGTACATCTGTAAATTCACTGCTACATTTCAATTTTAAAAAAGAATAACATAAATGTTAAAATGAAGTTACAATCATTAAAATACATGCTTTTTTGAGAAATGTTAAAACTTTCTTTCACATCTATGAATTTTCATGTTTACATACTTATAGCCTTTGTAAAAAGATTAACAATGTTTAACAATATGGGTTAGAACCAGAAAAGCAAATGTAGAAAAATAAATACGAGTTTAAATTTCAATTTGAAAAAAGTAAAAATAACTGCTAAAATGAACGTTCACACATTGAAATAAATGCATTTTAGGAAAAGATTAAACATACTTTTCTCATCTATGAACTTCATTGATAATATTTAAACAGTACATTTAAAACGTTTTTCAGTGTTCGTACTTTTCTACAATTAAATAAAATGTAGATCTGGAAATTCACATCCAGATTTGAATTTTGAAAAGAATAATATAAATGGTAAAATGAAATTTCAAACATAAAATATAAATGCTTTTTTGAGCAATGTTTGAACATGATTTCACATCTATGAAACAGCACATGTTAAAAGTACTTTTCTACAAGAAAGTAAAATGTACATCTGTAAATTCACTGCTATATTTCAATTTTAAAAAAGAATAACATAAATGTTAAAATGAAGCTACAATCATTAAAATACATGCTTTTTTGAGAAATGTTAAAACTTTCTTTCACATCTATGAATTTTCATGTTTACATGTTTATAGCCTTTGTACAATTTTTAACAACGTTTAAAAATATGGGTTACAACCAGAAAAGCAAATGTAGAAAAATAAATACGCTTTTAAATTTCAATTTGAAAAAAGTAAAAATAACTGCTAAAATGAATTTTCACACATTGAAATAAATGCATTTTAGGAAAAGATTAAACATACTTTTCTCATCTATGTACTTCATTGATAATATATAAACAGTACATCTAAAACGTTTTTCAGAGGTTGTAAAGTACTTTTCTACAGGCATATAGAATGTAGATATGGAAATTCACATCCAGATTTCAATTTGAAAAGAATAATATAAATGGTAAAATGAAATTAACAACATAAAAAATAAATGCTTTTTTGAGAAATGTTTGAACATGGTTTCACATCTATGAAACAGCACATGTAAAAAGTACTTTTCTACAAGAAAGCAAAATGTACATCTGTAAATTCAGTTCTACATTTCAATTTTTAAAAGAATAACGTAAATGTTAAAATGAAGCTACAAACATTAAAATACATGCTTTTTTGTGAAATTTTTCAACTTTCTTTCACATCTATGAATTCTCATGTTTACATGTTTATAGCCTTTGTAAAACTTTTAACAATGTTTAAAAATATGGGTTACAACCAGAAAAGCAAATGTAGAAAAATAAATACGAGTTTAAATTTCAATTTGAAAAAAGTAAAAATAACTGCTAAAATGAATGTTCACACATTGAAATAAATGCATTTTAGGAAAAGATTAAACATACTTTTCTCATCTATGAACTTCATTGATTTTAAACAGTACATTTAAAACGTTTTTCAGTGTTCGTAAAGTACTTTTCTACAATTAAATAAAATGTAGATCTGGAAATTCACATCCAGATTTGAATTTTGAAAAGAATAATATAAATGGTAAAATGAAATTTCAAACATAAAAAATAAATGCTTTTTTGAGCAATGTTTGAACATGATTTCACATCTATGAAACAGCACATGTTAAAAGTACTTTTCTACAAGAAAGTAAAATGTACATCTGTAAATTCACTGCTATATTTCAATTTTAAAAAAGAATAACATAAATGTTAAAATGAAGCTACAATCATTAAAATACATGCTTTTTTGAGAAATGTTAAAACTTTCTTTCACATCTATGAATTTTCATGTTTACATGTTTATAGCCTTTGTAAAATTTTTAACAACGTTTAAAAATATGGGTTACAACCAGAAAAGCAAATGTAGAAAAATAAATACGCTTTTAAATTTCAATTTGAAAAAAGTAAAAATAACTGCTAAAATGAATTTTCACACATTGAAATAAATGCATTTTAGGAAAAGATTAAACATACTTTTCTCATCTATGTACTTCATTGATAATATATAAACAGTACATCTAAAACGTTTTTCAGAGGTTGTAAAGTACTTTTCTACAGGCATATAGAATGTAGATCTGGAAATTCACATCCAGATTTCAATTTTGAAAAGAATAATATAAATGGTAAAATGAAATTAACAACATAAAAAATAAATGCTTTTTTGAGAAATGTTTGAACATGGTTTCACATCTATGAAACAGCACATGTAAAAAGTACTTTTCTACAAGAAAGCAAAATGTACATCTGTAAATTCAGTTCTACATTTCAATTTTAAAAAGAATAACGTAAATGTTAAAATGAAGCTACAAACATTAAAATACATGCTTTTTTGTGAAATTTTTCAACTTTCTTTCACATCTATGAATTTTCTGTGTTTAAATATTTACAGCCTTTGTAAATCATTTAACAAAGTTTAAAAATATAGTTTACAACCAGAAAAGAAAATATAGAAAAATAAATACGCGTTTAAATTTCAATTTGAAAAAAGTAAAAATAACTGCTAAAATGTATGTTCACACATTGAAATAAATGCATTTTAGGAAAAGATTAAACATACTTTTCTCATCTATGAACTTCATTGATAATATTTAAACAGTAAATTTAAAACGTTTTTCAGAGTTTGTAAAGTACTTTTCTACAATCAAATAAAATGTAGTCCAGGAAATTCACATCCAGATTTCAATTTTGAAAAGAATAATATAAATGGTAAAATGAAATTTAAAACATAAAAAATAAATGCTTTTTTGAGCAATGTTTGAACATGGTTTCACATCTATGAAACAGCACATGTTAAAAGTACTTTTCTACAAGAAAGCAAAATGTACATCTGTAAATTCACTGCTACATTTCAATTTTAAAAAAGAATAACATAAATGTTAAAATGAAGCTACAATCATTAAAATACATGCTTTTTTGAGAAATGTTAAAACTTTCTTCACATCTATGAATTTTCATGTTTACATATTTATAGCCTTTGTAAAACCATTAACAATGTTTAACAATATGGGTTAGAACCAGAAAAGCAAGTGAAGAAAAATAAATATGCATTTAAATTTCTTTTTGAAAAAGTAAAAATAACTGCTAAAATGAATGTTCACACATTGAAATAAATGCATTTTAGAAAAAGATAAAACATAGTTTTCTCATCTATGAACATCATTGTTAATAAATAAACAGTACATTTAAAACGTTTTTCAGAGGTTGTAAAGTACTTTTCTACAGGCATATAGAATGTAGATCTGGAAATTCACATCCAGATTTCAATTTTGAAAAGAATAATATAAATGGTAAAATGAAATTAACAACATAAAAAATAAATGCTTTTTTGAGAAATGTTTGAACATGGTTTCACATCCATGGAACAGCACAGGTAAAAAGTACTTTTCTACAAGAAAGGAAAATGTACATCTGTAAATCCACTGCTACATTTCAATTTTAAAAAAGAATAACGTAAATGTTAAAATGAAGCTACAAACATTAAAATACATGCTTTTTTGAGAAATTTTTCAACTTTCTTTCACATCTATAAATTTTCTTTGTTTAAATATTTACAGCCTTTGTAAAACATTTAATAAAGTTTAAAAATATAGTTTACAACCAGAAAAGAAAATATAGAAAAATAAATACGCGTTTAAATTTCAATTTGAAAAAAGTAAAAATAACTGCTAAAATGTATGTTCACACATTGAAATAAATGCATTTTAGGAAAAGATTAAACATACTTTTCTCATCTATGAACTTCATTGATAATATTTAAACAGTAAATTTAAAACGTTTTTCAGAGTTTGTAAAGTACTTTTCTACAATCAAATAAAATGTAGTCCTGGAAATTCACATCGAGATTTCAATTTTGAAAAGAATAATATAAATGGTAAAATGAAATTTACAACATAAAAAATAAATGCTTTTTTGAGCAATGTTTGAACATGGTTTCACATCTATGAGACAGCACATGTTAAAAGTACTTTTCTACAAGAAAGCAAAATGTACATCTGTAAATTCACTGCTACATTTCAATTTTAAAAAAGAATAACATAAATGTTAAAATGAAGTTACAATCATTAAAATACATGCTTTTTTGAGAAATGTTAAAACTTTCTTCACATCTATGAATTTTCATGTTTACATACTTATAGCCTTTGTAAAAAGATTAACAATGTTTAACAATATGGGTTAGAACCAGAAAAGCAAATGTAGAAAAATAAATACGAGTTTAAATTTCAATTTGAAAAAAGTAAAAATAACTGCTAAAATGAATGTTCACACATTGAAATAAATGCATTTTAGGAAAAGATTAAACATACTTTTCTCATCTATGAATTTCATTGATAATATTTAAACAGTACATTTAAAACGTTTTTCAGTGTTCGTAAAGTACTTTTCTACAATTAAATAAAATGTAGATCTGGAAATTCACATCCAGATTTGAATTTTGAAAAGAATAATATAAATGGTAAAATGAAATTTCAAACATAAAAAATAAATGCTTTTTTGAGCAATGTTTGAACATGATTTCACATCTATGAAACAGCACATGTTAAAAGTACTTTTCTACAAGAAAGTAAAATGTACATCTGTAAATTCACTGCTATATTTCAATTTTAAAAAAGAATAACATAAATGTTAAAATGAAGCTACAATCATTAAAATACATGCTTTTTTGAGAAATGTTAAAACTTTCTTTCACATCTATGAATTTTCATGTTTACATGTTTATAGCCTTTGTAAAATTTTTAACAACGTTTAAAAATATGGGTTACAACCAGAAAAGCAAATGTAGAAAAATAAATACGCTTTTAAATTTCAATTTGAAAAAAGTAAAAATAACTGCTAAAATGAATTTTCACACATTGAAATAAATGCATTTTAGGAAAAGATTAAACATACTTTTCTCATCTATGTACTTCATTGATAATATATAAACAGTACATCTAAAACGTTTTTCAGAGGTTGTAAAGTACTTTTCTACAGGCATATAGAATGTAGATATGGAAATTCACATCCAGATTTCAATTTGAAAAGAATAATATAAATGGTAAAATGAAATTAACAACATAAAAAATAAATGCTTTTTTGAGAAATGTTTGAACATGGTTTCACATCTATGAAACAGCACATGTAAAAAGTACTTTTCTACAAGAAAGCAAAATGTACATCTGTAAATTCAGTTCTACATTTCAATTTTTAAAAGAATAACGTAAATGTTAAAATGAAGCTACAAACATTAAAATACATGCTTTTTTGTGAAATTTTTCAACTTTCTTTCACATCTATGAATTCTCATGTTTACATGTTTATAGCCTTTGTAAAACTTTTAACAATGTTTAAAAATATGGGTTACAACCAGAAAAGCAAATGTAGAAAAATAAATACGAGTTTAAATTTCAATTTGAAAAAAGTAAAAATAACTGCTAAAATGAATGTTCACACATTGAAATAAATGCATTTTAGGAAAAGATTAAACATACTTTTCTCATCTATGAACTTCATTGATTTTAAACAGTACATTTAAAACGTTTTTCAGTGTTCGTAAAGTACTTTTCTACAATTAAATAAAATGTAGATCTGGAAATTCACATCCAGATTTGAATTTTGAAAAGAATAATATAAATGGTAAAATGAAATTTCAAACATAAAAAATAAATGCTTTTTTGAGCAATGTTTGAACATGATTTCACATCTATGAAACAGCACATGTTAAAAGTACTTTTCTACAAGAAAGTAAAATGTACATCTGTAAATTCACTGCTATATTTCAATTTTAAAAAAGAATAACATAAATGTTAAAATGAAGCTACAATCATTAAAATACATGCTTTTTTGAGAAATGTTAAAACTTTCTTTCACATCTATGAATTTTCATGTTTACATGTTTATAGCCTTTGTAAAATTTTTAACAACGTTTAAAAATATGGGTTACAACCAGAAAAGCAAATGTAGAAAAATAAATACGCTTTTAAATTTCAATTTGAAAAAAGTAAAAATAACTGCTAAAATGAATTTTCACACATTGAAATAAATGCATTTTAGGAAAAGATTAAACATACTTTTCTCATCTATGTACTTCATTGATAATATATAAACAGTACATCTAAAACGTTTTTCAGAGGTTGTAAAGTACTTTTCTACAGGCATATAGAATGTAGATCTGGAAATTCACATCCAGATTTCAATTTTGAAAAGAATAATATAAATGGTAAAATGAAATTAACAACATAAAAAATAAATGCTTTTTTGAGAAATGTTTGAACATGGTTTCACATCTATGAAACAGCACATGTAAAAAGTACTTTTCTACAAGAAAGCAAAATGTACATCTGTAAATTCAGTTCTACATTTCAATTTTAAAAAGAATAACGTAAATGTTAAAATGAAGCTACAAACATTAAAATACATGCTTTTTTGTGAAATTTTTCAACTTTCTTTCACATCTATGAATTTTCTGTGTTTAAATATTTACAGCCTTTGTAAATCATTTAACAAAGTTTAAAAATATAGTTTACAACCAGAAAAGAAAATATAGAAAAATAAATACGCGTTTAAATTTCAATTTGAAAAAAGTAAAAATAACTGCTAAAATGTATGTTCACACATTGAAATAAATGCATTTTAGGAAAAGATTAAACATACTTTTCTCATCTATGAACTTCATTGATAATATTTAAACAGTAAATTTAAAACGTTTTTCAGAGTTTGTAAAGTACTTTTCTACAATCAAATAAAATGTAGTCCAGGAAATTCACATCCAGATTTCAATTTTGAAAAGAATAATATAAATGGTAAAATGAAATTTAAAATATAAAAAATAAATGCTTTTTTGAGCAATGTTTGAACATGGTTTCACATCTATGAAACAGCACACGTTAAAAGTACTTTTCTACAAGAAAGCAAAATGTACATCTGTAAATTCACTGCTACATTTCAATTTTAAAAAAGAATAACATAAATGTTAAAATGAAGCTACAATCATTAAAATACATGCTTTTTTGAGAAATGTTAAAACTTTCTTCACATCTATGAATTTTCATGTTTACATATTTATAGCCTTTGTAAAACCATTAACAATGTTTAACAATATGGGTTAGAACCAGAAAAGCAAGTGAAGAAAAATAAATATGCATTTAAATTTCTTTTTGAAAAAGTAAAAATAACTGCTAAAATGAATGTTCACACATTGAAATAAATGCATTTTAGAAAAAGATAAAACATAGTTTTCTCATCTATGAACATCATTGTTAATAAATAAACAGTACATTTAAAACGTTTTTCAGAGGTTGTAAAGTACTTTTCTACAGGCATATAGAATGTAGATCTGGAAATTCACATCCAGATTTCAATTTTGAAAAGAATAATATAAATGGTAAAATGAAATTAACAACATAAAAAATAAATGCTTTTTTGAGAAATGTTTGAACATGGTTTCACATCCATGGAACAGCACAGGTAAAAAGTACTTTTCTACAAGAAAGCAAAATGTACATCTGTAAATCCACTGCTACATTTCAATTTTAAAAAAGAATAACGTAAATGTTAAAATGAAGCTACAAACATTAAAATACATGCTTTTTTGAGAAATTTTTCAACTTTCTTTCACATCTATAAATTTTCTTTGTTTAAATATTTACAGCCTTTGTAAAACATTTAATAAAGTTTAAAAATATAGTTTACAACCAGAAAAGAAAATATAGAAAAATAAATACGCGTTTAAATTTCAATTTGAAAAAAGTAAAAATAACTGCTAAAATGTATGTTCACACATTGAAATAAATGCATTTTAGGAAAAGATTAAACATACTTTTCTCATCTATGAACTTCATTGATAATATTTAAACAGTACATTTAAAACGTTTTTCAGTGTTCGTAAAGTACTTTTCTACAATCAAATAAAATGTAGTCCTGGAAATTCACATCGAGATTTCAATTTTGAAAAGAATAATATAAATGGTAAAATGAAATTTACAACATAAAAAATAAATGCTTTTTTGAGCAATGTTTGAACATGGTTTCACATCTATGAGACAGCACATGTTAAAAGTACTTTTCTGCAAGAAAGTAAAATGTACATCTGTAAATTCACTGCTATATTTCAATTTTAAAAAAGAATAACATAAATGTTAAAATGAAGCTACAATCATTAAAATACATGCTTTTTTGAGAAATGTTAAAACTTTCTTTCACATCTATGAATTTTCATGTTTACATGTTTATAGCCTTTGTAAAATTTTTAACAACGTTTAAAAATATGGGTTACAACCAGAAAAGCAAATGTAGAAAAATAAATACGCTTTTAAATTTCAATTTGAAAAAAGTAAAAATAACTGCTAAAATGAATTTTCACACATTGAAATAAATGCATTTTAGGAAAAGATTAAACATACTTTTCTCATCTATGTACTTCATTGATAATATATAAACAGTACATCTAAAACGTTTTTCAGAGGTTGTAAAGTACTTTTCTACAGGCATATAGAATGTAGATATGGAAATTCACATCCAGATTTCAATTTGAAAAGAATAATATAAATGGTAAAATGAAATTAACAACATAAAAAATAAATGCTTTTTTGAGAAATGTTTGAACATGGTTTCACATCTATGAAACAGCACATGTAAAAAGTACTTTTCTACAAGAAAGCAAAATGTACATCTGTAAATTCAGTTCTACATTTCAATTTTTAAAAGAATAACGTAAATGTTAAAATGAAGCTACAAACATTAAAATACATGCTTTTTTGTGAAATTTTTCAACTTTCTTTCACATCTATGAATTCTCATGTTTACATGTTTATAGCCTTTGTAAAACTTTTAACAATGTTTAAAAATATGGGTTACAACCAGAAAAGCAAATGTAGAAAAATAAATACGAGTTTAAATTTCAATTTGAAAAAAGTAAAAATAACTGCTAAAATGAATGTTCACACATTGAAATAAATGCATTTTAGGAAAAGATTAAACATACTTTTCTCATCTATGAACTTCATTGATTTTAAACAGTACATTTAAAACGTTTTTCAGTGTTCGTAAAGTACTTTTCTACAATTAAATAAAATGTAGATCTGGAAATTCACATCCAGATTTGAATTTTGAAAAGAATAATATAAATGGTAAAATGAAATTTCAAACATAAAAAATAAATGCTTTTTTGAGCAATGTTTGAACATGATTTCACATCTATGAAACAGCACATGTTAAAAGTACTTTTCTACAAGAAAGTAAAATGTACATCTGTAAATTCACTGCTATATTTCAATTTTAAAAAAGAATAACATAAATGTTAAAATGAAGCTACAATCATTAAAATACATGCTTTTTTGAGAAATGTTAAAACTTTCTTTCACATCTATGAATTTTCATGTTTACATGTTTATAGCCTTTGTAAAATTTTTAACAACGTTTAAAAATATGGGTTACAACCAGAAAAGCAAATGTAGAAAAATAAATACGCTTTTAAATTTCAATTTGAAAAAAGTAAAAATAACTGCTAAAATGAATTTTCACACATTGAAATAAATGCATTTTAGGAAAAGATTAAACATACTTTTCTCATCTATGTACTTCATTGATAATATATAAACAGTACATCTAAAACGTTTTTCAGAGGTTGTAAAGTACTTTTCTACAGGCATATAGAATGTAGATCTGGAAATTCACATCCAGATTTCAATTTTGAAAAGAATAATATAAATGGTAAAATGAAATTAACAACATAAAAAATAAATGCTTTTTTGAGAAATGTTTGAACATGGTTTCACATCTATGAAACAGCACATGTAAAAAGTACTTTTCTACAAGAAAGCAAAATGTACATCTGTAAATTCAGTTCTACATTTCAATTTTAAAAAGAATAACGTAAATGTTAAAATGAAGCTACAAACATTAAAATACATGCTTTTTTGTGAAATTTTTCAACTTTCTTTCACATCTATGAATTTTCTGTGTTTAAATATTTACAGCCTTTGTAAATCATTTAACAAAGTTTAAAAATATAGTTTACAACCAGAAAAGAAAATATAGAAAAATAAATACGCGTTTAAATTTCAATTTGAAAAAAGTAAAAATAACTGCTAAAATGTATGTTCACACATTGAAATAAATGCATTTTAGGAAAAGATTAAACATACTTTTCTCATCTATGAACTTCATTGATAATATTTAAACAGTAAATTTAAAACGTTTTTCAGAGTTTGTAAAGTACTTTTCTACAATCAAATAAAATGTAGTCCAGGAAATTCACATCCAGATTTCAATTTTGAAAAGAATAATATAAATGGTAAAATGAAATTTAAAACATAAAAAATAAATGCTTTTTTGAGCAATGTTTGAACATGGTTTCACATCTATGAAACAGCACATGTTAAAAGTACTTTTCTACAAGAAAGCAAAATGTACATCTGTAAATTCACTGCTACATTTCAATTTTAAAAAAGAATAACATAAATGTTAAAATGAAGCTACAATCATTAAAATACATGCTTTTTTGAGAAATGTTAAAACTTTCTTCACATCTATGAATTTTCATGTTTACATATTTATAGCCTTTGTAAAACCATTAACAATGTTTAACAATATGGGTTAGAACCAGAAAAGCAAGTGAAGAAAAATAAATATGCATTTAAATTTCTTTTTGAAAAAGTAAAAATAACTGCTAAAATGAATGTTCACACATTGAAATAAATGCATTTTAGAAAAAGATAAAACATAGTTTTCTCATCTATGAACATCATTGTTAATAAATAAACAGTACATTTAAAACGTTTTTCAGAGGTTGTAAAGTACTTTTCTACAGGCATATAGAATGTAGATCTGGAAATTCACATCCAGATTTCAATTTTGAAAAGAATAATATAAATGGTAAAATGAAATTAACAACATAAAAAATAAATGCTTTTTTGAGAAATGTTTGAACATGGTTTCACATCCATGGAACAGCACAGGTAAAAAGTACTTTTCTACAAGAAAGCAAAATGTACATCTGTAAATCCACTGCTACATTTCAATTTTAAAAAAGAATAACGTAAATGTTAAAATGAAGCTACAAACATTAAAATACATGCTTTTTTGAGAAATTTTTCAACTTTCTTTCACATCTATAAATTTTCTTTGTTTAAATATTTACAGCCTTTGTAAAACATTTAATAAAGTTTAAAAATATAGTTTACAACCAGAAAAGAAAATATAGAAAAATAAATACGCGTTTAAATTTCAATTTGAAAAAAGTAAAAATAACTGCTAAAATGTATGTTCACACATTGAAATAAATGCATTTTAGGAAAAGATTAAACATACTTTTCTCATCTATGAACTTCATTGATAATATTTAAACAGTAAATTTAAAACGTTTTTCAGAGTTTGTAAAGTACTTTTCTACAATCAAATAAAATGTAGTCCTGGAAATTCACATCGAGATTTCAATTTTGAAAAGAATAATATAAATGGTAAAATGAAATTTACAACATAAAAAATAAATGCTTTTTTGAGCAATGTTTGAACATGGTTTCACATCTATGAGACAGCACATGTTAAAAGTACTTTTCTACAAGAAAGCAAAATGTACATCTGTAAATTCACTGCTACATTTCAATTTTAAAAAAGAATAACATAAATGTTAAAATGAAGTTACAATCATTAAAATACATGCTTTTTTGAGTAATGTTAAAACTTTCTTCACATCTATGAATTTTCATGTTTACATACTTATAGCCTTTGTAAAAAGATTAACAATGTTTAACAATATGGGTTAGAACCAGAAAAGCAAATGTAGAAAAATAAATACGAGTTTAAATTTCAATTTGAAAAAAGTAAAAATAACTGCTAAAATGAATGTTCACACATTGAAATAAATGCATTTTAGGAAAAGATTAAACATACTTTTCTCATCTATGAACTTCATTGATAATATTTAAACAGTACATTTAAAACGTTTTTCAGTGTTCGTAAAGTACTTTTCTACAATTAAATAAAATGTAGATCTGGAAATTCACATCCAGATTTGAATTTTGAAAAGAATAATATAAATGGTAAAATGAAATTTCAAACATAAAAAATAAATGCTTTTTTGAGCAATGTTTGAACATGATTTCACATCTATGAAACAGCACATGTTAAAAGTACTTTTCTACAAGAAAGTAAAATGTACATCTGTAAATTCACTGCTATATTTCAATTTTAAAAAAGAATAACATAAATGTTAAAATGAAGCTACAATCATTAAAATACATGCTTTTTTGAGAAATGTTAAAACTTTCTTTCACATCTATGAATTTTCATGTTTACATGTTTATAGCCTTTGTAAAATTTTTAACAACGTTTAAAAATATGGGTTACAACCAGAAAAGCAAATGTAGAAAAATAAATACGCTTTTAAATTTCAATTTGAAAAAAGTAAAAATAACTGCTAAAATGAATTTTCACACATTGAAATAAATGCATTTTAGGAAAAGATTAAACATACTTTTCTCATCTATGTACTTCATTGATAATATATAAACAGTACATCTAAAACGTTTTTCAGAGGTTGTAAAGTACTTTTCTACAGGCATATAGAATGTAGATATGGAAATTCACATCCAGATTTCAATTTGAAAAGAATAATATAAATGGTAAAATGAAATTAACAACATAAAAAATAAATGCTTTTTTGAGAAATGTTTGAACATGGTTTCACATCTATGAAACAGCACATGTAAAAAGTACTTTTCTACAAGAAAGCAAAATGTACATCTGTAAATTCAGTTCTACATTTCAATTTTTAAAAGAATAACGTAAATGTTAAAATGAAGCTACAAACATTAAAATACATGCTTTTTTGTGAAATTTTTCAACTTTCTTTCACATCTATGAATTCTCATGTTTACATGTTTATAGCCTTTGTAAAACTTTTAACAATGTTTAAAAATATGGGTTACAACCAGAAAAGCAAATGTAGAAAAATAAATACGAGTTTAAATTTCAATTTGAAAAAAGTAAAAATAACTGCTAAAATGAATGTTCACACATTGAAATAAATGCATTTTAGGAAAAGATTAAACATACTTTTCTCATCTATGAACTTCATTGATTTTAAACAGTACATTTAAAACGTTTTTCAGTGTTCGTAAAGTACTTTTCTACAATTAAATAAAATGTAGATCTGGAAATTCACATCCAGATTTGAATTTTGAAAAGAATAATATAAATGGTAAAATGAAATTTCAAACATAAAAAATAAATGCTTTTTTGAGCAATGTTTGAACATGATTTCACATCTATGAAACAGCACATGTTAAAAGTACTTTTCTACAAGAAAGTAAAATGTACATCTGTAAATTCACTGCTATATTTCAATTTTAAAAAAGAATAACATAAATGTTAAAATGAAGCTACAATCATTAAAATACATGCTTTTTTGAGAAATGTTAAAACTTTCTTTCACATCTATGAATTTTCATGTTTACATGTTTATAGCCTTTGTAAAATTTTTAACAACGTTTAAAAATATGGGTTACAACCAGAAAAGCAAATGTAGAAAAATAAATACGCTTTTAAATTTCAATTTGAAAAAAGTAAAAATAACTGCTAAAATGAATTTTCACACATTGAAATAAATGCATTTTAGGAAAAGATTAAACATACTTTTCTCATCTATGTACTTCATTGATAATATATAAACAGTACATCTAAAACGTTTTTCAGAGGTTGTAAAGTACTTTTCTACAGGCATATAGAATGTAGATCTGGAAATTCACATCCAGATTTCAATTTTGAAAAGAATAATATAAATGGTAAAATGAAATTAACAACATAAAAAATAAATGCTTTTTTGAGAAATGTTTGAACATGGTTTCACATCTATGAAACAGCACATGTAAAAAGTACTTTTCTACAAGAAAGCAAAATGTACATCTGTAAATTCAGTTCTACATTTCAATTTTAAAAAGAATAACGTAAATGTTAAAATGAAGCTACAAACATTAAAATACATGCTTTTTTGTGAAATTTTTCAACTTTCTTTCACATCTATGAATTTTCTGTGTTTAAATATTTACAGCCTTTGTAAATCATTTAACAAAGTTTAAAAATATAGTTTACAACCAGAAAAGAAAATATAGAAAAATAAATACGCGTTTAAATTTCAATTTGAAAAAAGTAAAAATAACTGCTAAAATGTATGTTCACACATTGAAATAAATGCATTTTAGGAAAAGATTAAACATACTTTTCTCATCTATGAACTTCATTGATAATATTTAAACAGTAAATTTAAAACGTTTTTCAGAGTTTGTAAAGTACTTTTCTACAATCAAATAAAATGTAGTCCAGGAAATTCACATCCAGATTTCAATTTTGAAAAGAATAATATAAATGGTAAAATGAAATTTAAAACATAAAAAATAAATGCTTTTTTGAGCAATGTTTGAACATGGTTTCACATCTATGAAACAGCACATGTTAAAAGTACTTTTCTACAAGAAAGCAAAATGTACATCTGTAAATTCACTGCTACATTTCAATTTTAAAAAAGAATAACATAAATGTTAAAATGAAGCTACAATCATTAAAATACATGCTTTTTTGAGAAATGTTAAAACTTTCTTCACATCTATGAATTTTCATGTTTACATATTTATAGCCTTTGTAAAACCATTAACAATGTTTAACAATATGGGTTAGAACCAGAAAAGCAAGTGAAGAAAAATAAATATGCATTTAAATTTCTTTTTGAAAAAGTAAAAATAACTGCTAAAATGAATGTTCACACATTGAAATAAATGCATTTTAGAAAAAGATAAAACATAGTTTTCTCATCTATGAACATCATTGTTAATAAATAAACAGTACATTTAAAACGTTTTTCAGAGGTTGTAAAGTACTTTTCTACAGGCATATAGAATGTAGATCTGGAAATTCACATCCAGATTTCAATTTTGAAAAGAATAATATAAATGGTAAAATGAAATTAACAACATAAAAAATAAATGCTTTTTTGAGAAATGTTTGAACATGGTTTCACATCCATGGAACAGCACAGGTAAAAAGTACTTTTCTACAAGAAAGCAAAATGTACATCTGTAAATCCACTGCTACATTTCAATTTTAAAAAAGAATAACGTAAATGTTAAAATGAAGCTACAAACATTAAAATACATGCTTTTTTGAGAAATTTTTCAACTTTCTTTCACATCTATAAATTTTCTTTGTTTAAATATTTACAGCCTTTGTAAAACATTTAATAAAGTTTAAAAATATAGTTTACAACCAGAAAAGAAAATATAGAAAAATAAATACGCGTTTAAATTTCAATTTGAAAAAAGTAAAAATAACTGCTAAAATGTATGTTCACACATTGAAATAAATGCATTTTAGGAAAAGATTAAACATACTTTTCTCATCTATGAACTTCATTGATAATATTTAAACAGTAAATTTAAAACGTTTTTCAGAGTTTGTAAAGTACTTTTCTACAATCAAATAAAATGTAGTCCTGGAAATTCACATCGAGATTTCAATTTTGAAAAGAATAATATAAATGGTAAAATGAAATTTACAACATAAAAAATAAATGCTTTTTTGAGCAATGTTTGAACATGGTTTCACATCTATGAGACAGCACATGTTAAAAGTACTTTTCTACAAGAAAGCAAAATGTACATCTGTAAATTCACTGCTACATTTCAATTTTAAAAAAGAATAACATAAATGTTAAAATGAAGTTACAATCATTAAAATACATGCTTTTTTGAGAAATGTTAAAACTTTCTTCACATCTATGAATTTTCATGTTTACATACTTATAGCCTTTGTAAAAAGATTAACAATGTTTAACAATATGGGTTAGAACCAGAAAAGCAAATGTAGAAAAATAAATACGAGTTTAAATTTCAATTTGAAAAAAGTAAAAATAACTGCTAAAATGAATGTTCACACATTGAAATAAATGCATTTTAGGAAAAGATTAAACATACTTTTCTCATCTATGAACTTCATTGATAATATTTAAACAGTACATTTAAAACGTTTTTCAGTGTTCGTAAAGTACTTTTCTACAATTAAATAAAATGTAGATCTGGAAATTCACATCCAGATTTGAATTTTGAAAAGAATAATATAAATGGTAAAATGAAATTTCAAACATAAAAAATAAATGCTTTTTTGAGCAATGTTTGAACATGATTTCACATCTATGAAACAGCACATGTTAAAAGTACTTTTCTACAAGAAAGTAAAATGTACATCTGTAAATTCACTGCTATATTTCAATTTTAAAAAAGAATAACATAAATGTTAAAATGAAGCTACAATCATTAAAATACATGCTTTTTTGAGAAATGTTAAAACTTTCTTTCACATCTATGAATTTTCATGTTTACATGTTTATAGCCTTTGTAAAATTTTTAACAACGTTTAAAAATATGGGTTACAACCAGAAAAGCAAATGTAGAAAAATAAATACGCTTTTAAATTTCAATTTGAAAAAAGTAAAAATAACTGCTAAAATGAATTTTCACACATTGAAATAAATGCATTTTAGGAAAAGATTAAACATACTTTTCTCATCTATGTACTTCATTGATAATATATAAACAGTACATCTAAAACGTTTTTCAGAGGTTGTAAAGTACTTTTCTACAGGCATATAGAATGTAGATATGGAAATTCACATCCAGATTTCAATTTGAAAAGAATAATATAAATGGTAAAATGAAATTAACAACATAAAAAATAAATGCTTTTTTGAGAAATGTTTGAACATGGTTTCACATCTATGAAACAGCACATGTAAAAAGTACTTTTCTACAAGAAAGCAAAATGTACATCTGTAAATTCAGTTCTACATTTCAATTTTTAAAAGAATAACGTAAATGTTAAAATGAAGCTACAAACATTAAAATACATGCTTTTTTGTGAAATTTTTCAACTTTCTTTCACATCTATGAATTCTCATGTTTACATGTTTATAGCCTTTGTAAAACTTTTAACAATGTTTAAAAATATGGGTTACAACCAGAAAAGCAAATGTAGAAAAATAAATACGAGTTTAAATTTCAATTTGAAAAAAGTAAAAATAACTGCTAAAATGAATGTTCACACATTGAAATAAATGCATTTTAGGAAAAGATTAAACATACTTTTCTCATCTATGAACTTCATTGATTTTAAACAGTACATTTAAAACGTTTTTCAGTGTTCGTAAAGTACTTTTCTACAATTAAATAAAATGTAGATCTGGAAATTCACATCCAGATTTGAATTTTGAAAAGAATAATATAAATGGTAAAATGAAATTTCAAACATAAAAAATAAATGCTTTTTTGAGCAATGTTTGAACATGATTTCACATCTATGAAACAGCACATGTTAAAAGTACTTTTCTACAAGAAAGTAAAATGTACATCTGTAAATTCACTGCTATATTTCAATTTTAAAAAAGAATAACATAAATGTTAAAATGAAGCTACAATCATTAAAATACATGCTTTTTTGAGAAATGTTAAAACTTTCTTTCACATCTATGAATTTTCATGTTTACATGTTTATAGCCTTTGTAAAATTTTTAACAACGTTTAAAAATATGGGTTACAACCAGAAAAGCAAATGTAGAAAAATAAATACGCTTTTAAATTTCAATTTGAAAAAAGTAAAAATAACTGCTAAAATGAATTTTCACACATTGAAATAAATGCATTTTAGGAAAAGATTAAACATACTTTTCTCATCTATGTACTTCATTGATAATATATAAACAGTACATCTAAAACGTTTTTCAGAGGTTGTAAAGTACTTTTCTACAGGCATATAGAATGTAGATCTGGAAATTCACATCCAGATTTCAATTTTGAAAAGAATAATATAAATGGTAAAATGAAATTAACAACATAAAAAATAAATGCTTTTTTGAGAAATGTTTGAACATGGTTTCACATCTATGAAACAGCACATGTAAAAAGTACTTTTCTACAAGAAAGCAAAATGTACATCTGTAAATTCAGTTCTACATTTCAATTTTAAAAAGAATAACGTAAATGTTAAAATGAAGCTACAAACATTAAAATACATGCTTTTTTGTGAAATTTTTCAACTTTCTTTCACATCTATTAATTTTCTGTGTTTAAATATTTACAGCCTTTGTAAATCATTTAACAAAGTTTAAAAATATAGTTTACAACCAGAAAAGAAAATATAGAAAAATAAATACGCGTTTAAATTTCAATTTGAAAAAAGTAAAAATAACTGCTAAAATGTATGTTCACACATTGAAATAAATGCATTTTAGGAAAAGATTAAACATACTTTTCTCATCTATGAACTTCATTGATAATATTTAAACAGTAAATTTAAAACGTTTTTCAGAGTTTGTAAAGTACTTTTCTACAATCAAATAAAATGTAGTCCAGGAAATTCACATCCAGATTTCAATTTTGAAAAGAATAATATAAATGGTAAAATGAAATTTAAAACATAAAAAATAAATGCTTTTTTGAGCAATGTTTGAACATGGTTTCACATCTATGAAACAGCACATGTTAAAAGTACTTTTCTACAAGAAAGCAAAATGTACATCTGTAAATTCACTGCTACATTTCAATTTTAAAAAAGAATAACATAAATGTTAAAATGAAGCTACAATCATTAAAATACATGCTTTTTTGAGAAATGTTAAAACTTTCTTCACATCTATGAATTTTCATGTTTACATATTTATAGCCTTTGTAAAACCATTAACAATGTTTAACAATATGGGTTAGAACCAGAAAAGCAAGTGAAGAAAAATAAATATGCATTTAAATTTCTTTTTGAAAAAGTAAAAATAACTGCTAAAATGAATGTTCACACATTGAAATAAATGCATTTTAGAAAAAGATAAAACATAGTTTTCTCATCTATGAACATCATTGTTAATAAATAAACAGTACATTTAAAACGTTTTTCAGAGGTTGTAAAGTACTTTTCTACAGGCATATAGAATGTAGATCTGGAAATTCACATCCAGATTTCAATTTTGAAAAGAATAATATAAATGGTAAAATGAAATTAACAACATAAAAAATAAATGCTTTTTTGAGAAATGTTTGAACATGGTTTCACATCCATGGAACAGCACAGGTAAAAAGTACTTTTCTACAAGAAAGCAAAATGTACATCTGTAAATCCACTGCTACATTTCAATTTTAAAAAAGAATAACGTAAATGTTAAAATGAAGCTACAAACATTAAAATACATGCTTTTTTGAGAAATTTTTCAACTTTCTTTCACATCTATAAATTTTCTTTGTTTAAATATTTACAGCCTTTGTAAAACATTTAATAAAGTTTAAAAATATAGTTTACAACCAGAAAAGAAAATATAGAAAAATAAATACGCGTTTAAATTTCAATTTGAAAAAAGTAAAAATAACTGCTAAAATGTATGTTCACACATTGAAATAAATGCATTTTAAGAAAAGATTAAACATACTTTTCTCATCTATGAACTTCATTGATAATATTTAAACAGTAAATTTAAAACGTTTTTCAGAGTTTGTAAAGTACTTTTCTACAATCAAATAAAATGTAGTCCTGGAAATTCACATCGAGATTTCAATTTTGAAAAGAATAATATAAATGGTAAAATGAAATTTACAACATAAAAAATAAATGCTTTTTTGAGCAATGTTTGAACATGGTTTCACATCTATGAGACAGCACATGTTAAAAGTACTTTTCTACAAGAAAGCAAAATGTACATCTGTAAATTCACTGCTACATTTCAATTTTAAAAAAGAATAACATAAATGTTAAAATGAAGTTACAATCATTAAAATACATGCTTTTTTGAGAAATGTTAAAACTTTCTTCACATCTATGAATTTTCATGTTTACATACTTATAGCCTTTGTAAAAAGATTAACAATGTTTAACAATATGGGTTAGAACCAGAAAAGCAAATGTAGAAAAATAAATACGAGTTTAAATTTCAATTTGAAAAAAGTAAAAATAACTGCTAAAATGAATGTTCACACATTGAAATAAATGCATTTTAGGAAAAGATTAAACATACTTTTCTCATCTATGAACTTCATTGATAATATTTAAACAGTACATTTAAAACGTTTTTCAGTGTTCGTAAAGTACTTTTCTACAATTAAATAAAATGTAGATCTGGAAATTCACATCCAGATTTGAATTTTGAAAAGAATAATATAAATGGTAAAATGAAATTTCAAACATAAAAAATAAATGCTTTTTTGAGCAATGTTTGAACATGATTTCACATCTATGAAACAGCACATGTTAAAAGTACTTTTCTACAAGAAAGTAAAATGTACATCTGTAAATTCACTGCTATATTTCAATTTTAAAAAAGAATAACATAAATGTTAAAATGAAGCTACAATCATTAAAATACATGCTTTTTTGAGAAATGTTAAAACTTTCTTTCACATCTATGAATTTTCATGTTTACATGTTTATAGCCTTTGTAAAATTTTTAACAACGTTTAAAAATATGGGTTACAACCAGAAAAGCAAATGTAGAAAAATAAATACGCTTTTAAATTTCAATTTGAAAAAAGTAAAAATAACTGCTAAAATGAATTTTCACACATTGAAATAAATGCATTTTAGGAAAAGATTAAACATACTTTTCTCATCTATGTACTTCATTGATAATATATAAACAGTACATCTAAAACGTTTTTCAGAGGTTGTAAAGTACTTTTCTACAGGCATATAGAATGTAGATATGGAAATTCACATCCAGATTTCAATTTGAAAAGAATAATATAAATGGTAAAATGAAATTAACAACATAAAAAATAAATGCTTTTTTGAGAAATGTTTGAACATGGTTTCACATCTATGAAACAGCACATGTAAAAAGTACTTTTCTACAAGAAAGCAAAATGTACATCTGTAAATTCAGTTCTACATTTCAATTTTTAAAAGAATAACGTAAATGTTAAAATGAAGCTACAAACATTAAAATACATGCTTTTTTGTGAAATTTTTCAACTTTCTTTCACATCTATGAATTCTCATGTTTACATGTTTATAGCCTTTGTAAAACTTTTAACAATGTTTAAAAATATGGGTTAGAACCAGAAAAGCAAATGTAGAAAAATAAATACGAGTTTAAATTTCAATTTGAAAAAAGTAAAAATAACTGCTAAAATGAATGTTCACACATTGAAATAAATGCATTTTAGGAAAAGATTAAACATACTTTTCTCATCTATGAACTTCATTGATTTTAAACAGTACATTTAAAACGTTTTTCAGTGTTCGTAAAGTACTTTTCTACAATTAAATAAAATGTAGATCTGGAAATTCACATCCAGATTTGAATTTTGAAAAGAATAATATAAATGGTAAAATGAAATTTCAAACATAAAAAATAAATGCTTTTTTGAGCAATGTTTGAACATGATTTCACATCTATGAAACAGCACATGTTAAAAGTACTTTTCTACAAGAAAGTAAAATGTACATCTGTAAATTCACTGCTATATTTCAATTTTAAAAAAGAATAACATAAATGTTAAAATGAAGCTACAATCATTAAAATACATGCTTTTTTGAGAAATGTTAAAACTTTCTTTCACATCTATGAATTTTCATGTTTACATGTTTATAGCCTTTGTAAAATTTTTAACAACGTTTAAAAATATGGGTTACAACCAGAAAAGCAAATGTAGAAAAATAAATACGCTTTTAAATTTCAATTTGAAAAAAGTAAAAATAACTGCTAAAATGAATTTTCACACATTGAAATAAATGCATTTTAGGAAAAGATTAAACATACTTTTCTCATCTATGTACTTCATTGATAATATATAAACAGTACATCT
This sequence comes from Narcine bancroftii, assembly GCF_036971445.1. Lineage (NCBI taxonomy): Eukaryota > Metazoa > Chordata > Chondrichthyes > Torpediniformes > Narcinidae > Narcine > Narcine bancroftii. Next base: position 209,026,929 of record NC_091470.1, read on the forward strand.
AAAACGTTTTTCAGAGGTTGTAAAGTACTTTTCTACAGGCATATAGAATGTAGATCTGGAAATTCACATCCAGATTTCAATTTTGAAAAGAATAATATAAATGGTAAAATGAAATTAACAACATAAAAAATAAATGCTTTTTTGAGAAATGTTTGAACATGGTTTCACATCTATGAAACAGCACATGTAAAAAGTACTTTTCTACAAGAAAGCAAAATGTACATCTGTAAATTCAGTTCTACATTTCAATTTTAAAAAGAATAACGTAAATGTTAAAATGAAGCTACAAACATTAAAATACATGCTTTTTTGTGAAATTTTTCAACTTTCTTTCACATCTATGAATTCTCATGTTTACATGTTTATAGCCTTTGTAAAACTTTTAACAATGTTTAAAAATATGGGTTACAACCAGAAAAGCAAATGTAGAAAAATAAATACGAGTTTAAATTTCAATTTGAAAAAAGTAAAAATAACTGCTAAAATGAATGTTCACACATTGAAATAAATGCATTTTAGGAAAAGATTAAACATACTTTTCTCATCTATGAACTTCATTGATTTTAAACAGTACATTTAAAACGTTTTTCAGTGTTCGTAAAGTACTTTTCTACAATTAAATAAAATGTAGATCTGGAAATTCACATCCAGATTTGAATTTTGAAAAGAATAATATAAATGGTAAAATGAAATTTCAAACATAAAAAATAAATGCTTTTTTGAGCAATGTTTGAACATGATTTCACATCTATGAAACAGCACATGTTAAAAGTACTTTTCTACAAGAAAGTAAAATGTACATCTGTAAATTCACTGCTATATTTCAATTTTAAAAAAGAATAACATAAATGTTAAAATGAAGCTACAATCATTAAAATACATGCTTTTTTGAGAAATGTTAAAACTTTCTTTCACATCTATGAATTTTCATGTTTACATGTTTATAGCCTTTGTAAAATTTTTAACAACGTTTAAAAATATGGGTTACAACCAGAAAAGCAAATGTAGAAAAATAAATACGCTTTTAAATTTCAATTTGAAAAAAGTAAAAATAACTGCTAAAATGAATTTTCACACATTGAAATAAATGCATTTTAGGAAAAGATTAAACATACTTTTCTCATCTATGTACTTCATTGATAATATATAAACAGTACATCTAAAACGTTTTTCAGAGGTTGTAAAGTACTTTTCTACAGGCATATAGAATGTAGATCTGGAAATTCACATCCAGATTTCAATTTTGAAAAGAATAATATAAATGGTAAAATGAAATTAACAACATAAAAAATAAATGCTTTTTTGAGAAATGTTTGAACATGGTTTCACATCTATGAAACAGCACATGTAAAAAGTACTTTTCTACAAGAAAGCAAAATGTACATCTGTAAATTCAGTTCTACATTTCAATTTTAAAAAGAATAACGTAAATGTTAAAATGAAGCTACAAACATTAAAATACATGCTTTTTTGTGAAATTTTTCAACTTTCTTTCACATCTATGAATTTTCTGTGTTTAAATATTTACAGCCTTTGTAAATCATTTAACAAAGTTTAAAAATATAGTTTACAACCAGAAAAGAAAATATAGAAAAATAAATACGCGTTTAAATTTCAATTTGAAAAAAGTAAAAATAACTGCTAAAATGTATGTTCACACATTGAAATAAATGCATTTTAGGAAAAGATTAAACATACTTTTCTCATCTATGAACTTCATTGATAATATTTAAACAGTAAATTTAAAACGTTTTTCAGAGTTTGTAAAGTACTTTTCTACAATCAAATAAAATGTAGTCCAGGAAATTCACATCCAGATTTCAATTTTGAAAAGAATAATATAAATGGTAAAATGAAATTTAAAACATAAAAAATAAATGCTTTTTTGAGCAATGTTTGAACATGGTTTCACATCTATGAAACAGCACATGTTAAAAGTACTTTTCTACAAGAAAGCAAAATGTACATCTGTAAATTCACTGCTACATTTCAATTTTAAAAAAGAATAACATAAATGTTAAAATGAAGCTACAATCATTAAAATACATGCTTTTTTGAGAAATGTTAAAACTTTCTTCACATCTATGAATTTTCATGTTTACATATTTATAGCCTTTGTAAAACCATTAACAATGTTTAACAATATGGGTTAGAACCAGAAAAGCAAGTGAAGAAAAATAAATATGCATTTAAATTTCTTTTTGAAAAAGTAAAAATAACTGCTAAAATGAATGTTCACACATTGAAATAAATGCATTTTAGAAAAAGATAAAACATAGTTTTCTCATCTATGAACATCATTGTTAATAAATAAACAGTACATTTAAAACGTTTTTCAGAGGTTGTAAAGTACTTTTCTACAGGCATATAGAATGTAGATCTGGAAATTCACATCCAGATTTCAATTTTGAAAAGAATAATATAAATGGTAAAATGAAATTAACAACATAAAAAATAAATGCTTTTTTGAGAAATGTTTGAACATGGTTTCACATCCATGGAACAGCACAGGTAAAAAGTACTTTTCTACAAGAAAGCAAAATGTACATCTGTAAATCCACTGCTACATTTCAATTTTAAAAAAGAATAACGTAAATGTTAAAATGAAGCTACAAACATTAAAATACATGCTTTTTTGAGAAATTTTTCAACTTTCTTTCACATCTATAAATTTTCTTTGTTTAAATATTTACAGCCTTTGTAAAACATTTAATAAAGTTTAAAAATATAGTTTACAACCAGAAAAGAAAATATAGAAAAATAAATACGCGTTTAAATTTCAATTTGAAAAAAGTAAAAATAACTGCTAAAATGTATGTTCACACATTGAAATAAATGCATTTTAGGAAAAGATTAAACATACTTTTCTCATCTATGAACTTCATTGATAATATTTAAACAGTAAATTTAAAACGTTTTTCAGAGTTTGTAAAGTACTTTTCTACAATCAAATAAAATGTAGTCCTGGAAATTCACATCGAGATTTCAATTTTGAAAAGAATAATATAAATGGTAAAATGAAATTTACAACATAAAAAATAAATGCTTTTTTGAGCAATGTTTGAACATGGTTTCACATCTATGAGACAGCACATGTTAAAAGTACTTTTCTACAAGAAAGCAAAATGTACATCTGTAAATTCACTGCTACATTTCAATTTTAAAAAAGAATAACATAAATGTTAAAATGAAGTTACAATCATTAAAATACATGCTTTTTTGAGAAATGTTAAAACTTTCTTCACATCTATGAATTTTCATGTTTACATACTTATAGCCTTTGTAAAAAGATTAACAATGTTTAACAATATGGGTTAGAACCAGAAAAGCAAATGTAGAAAAATAAATACGAGTTTAAATTTCAATTTGAAAAAAGTAAAAATAACTGCTAAAATGAATGTTCACACATTGAAATAAATGCATTTTAGGAAAAGATTAAACATACTTTTCTCATCTATGAACTTCATTGATAATATTTAAACAGTACATTTAAAACGTTTTTCAGTGTTCGTAAAGTACTTTTCTACAATTAAATAAAATGTAGATCTGGAAATTCACATCCAGATTTGAATTTTGAAAAGAATAATATAAATGGTAAAATGAAATTTCAAACATAAAAAATAAATGCTTTTTTGAGCAATGTTTGAACATGATTTCACATCTATGAAACAGCACATGTTAAAAGTACTTTTCTACAAGAAAGTAAAATGTACATCTGTAAATTCACTGCTATATTTCAATTTTAAAAAAGAATAACATAAATGTTAAAATGAAGCTACAATCATTAAAATACATGCTTTTTTGAGAAATGTTAAAACTTTCTTTCACATCTATGAATTTTCATGTTTACATGTTTATAGCCTTTGTAAAATTTTTAACAACGTTTAAAAATATGGGTTACAACCAGAAAAGCAAATGTAGAAAAATAAATACGCTTTTAAATTTCAATTTGAAAAAAGTAAAAATAACTGCTAAAATGAATTTTCACACATTGAAATAAATGCATTTTAGGAAAAGATTAAACATACTTTTCTCATCTATGTACTTCATTGATAATATATAAACAGTACATCTAAAACGTTTTTCAGAGGTTGTAAAGTACTTTTCTACAGGCATATAGAATGTAGATATGGAAATTCACATCCAGATTTCAATTTGAAAAGAATAATATAAATGGTAAAATGAAATTAACAACATAAAAAATAAATGCTTTTTTGAGAAATGTTTGAACATGGTTTCACATCTATGAAACAGCACATGTAAAAAGTACTTTTCTACAAGAAAGCAAAATGTACATCTGTAAATTCAGTTCTACATTTCAATTTTTAAAAGAATAACGTAAATGTTAAAATGAAGCTACAAACATTAAAATACATGCTTTTTTGTGAAATTTTTCAACTTTCTTTCACATCTATGAATTCTCATGTTTACATGTTTATAGCCTTTGTAAAACTTTTAACAATGTTTAAAAATATGGGTTAGAACCAGAAAAGCAAATGTAGAAAAATAAATACGAGTTTAAATTTCAATTTGAAAAAAGTAAAAATAACTGCTAAAATGAATGTTCACACATTGAAATAAATGCATTTTAGGAAAAGATTAAACATACTTTTCTCATCTATGAACTTCATTGATTTTAAACAGTACATTTAAAACGTTTTTCAGTGTTCGTAAAGTACTTTTCTACAATTAAATAAAATGTAGATCTGGAAATTCACATCCAGATTTGAATTTTGAAAAGAATAATATAAATGGTAAAATGAAATTTCAAACATAAAAAATAAATTCTTTTTTGAGCAATGTTTGAACATGATTTCACATCTATGAAACAGCACATGTTAAAAGTACTTTTCTACAAGAAAGTAAAATGTACATCTGTAAATTCACTGCTATATTTCAATTTTAAAAAAGAATAACATAAATGTTAAAATGAAGCTACAATCATTAAAATACATGCTTTTTTGAGAAATGTTAAAACTTTCTTTCACATCTATGAATTTTCATGTTTACATGTTTATAGCCTTTGTAAAATTTTTAACAACGTTTAAAAATATGGGTTACAACCAGAAAAGCAAATGTAGAAAAATAAATACGCTTTTAAATTTCAATTTGAAAAAAGTAAAAATAACTGCTAAAATGAATTTTCACACATTGAAATAAATGCATTTTAGGAAAAGATTAAACATACTTTTCTCATCTATGTACTTCATTGATAATATATAAACAGTACATCTAAAACGTTTTTCAGAGGTTGTAAAGTACTTTTCTACAGGCATATAGAATGTAGATCTGGAAATTCACATCCAGATTTCAATTTTGAAAAGAATAATATAAATGGTAAAATGAAATTAACAACATAAAAAATAAATGCTTTTTTGAGAAATGTTTGAACATGGTTTCACATCTATGAAACAGCACATGTAAAAAGTACTTTTCTACAAGAAAGCAAAATGTACATCTGTAAATTCAGTTCTACATTTCAATTTTAAAAAGAATAACGTAAATGTTAAAATGAAGCTACAAACATTAAAATACATGCTTTCTTGTGAAATTTTTCAACTTTCTTTCACATCTATGAATTTTCTGTGTTTAAATATTTACAGCCTTTGTAAATCATTTAACAAAGTTTAAAAATATAGTTTACAACCAGAAAAGAAAATATAGAAAAATAAATACGCGTTTAAATTTCAATTTGAAAAAAGTAAAAATAACTGCTAAAATGTATGTTCACACATTGAAATAAATGCATTTTAGGAAAAGATTAAACATACTTTTCTCATCTATGAACTTCATTGATAATATTTAAACAGTAAATTTAAAACGTTTTTCAGAGTTTGTAAAGTACTTTTCTACAATCAAATAAAATGTAGTCCAGGAAATTCACATCCAGATTTCAATTTTGAAAAGAATAATATAAATGGTAAAATGAAATTTAAAACATAAAAAATAAATGCTTTTTTGAGCAATGTTTGAACATGGTTTCACATCTATGAAACAGCACATGTTAAAAGTACTTTTCTACAAGAAAGCAAAATGTACATCTGTAAATTCACTGCTACATTTCAATTTTAAAAAAGAATAACATAAATGTTAAAATGAAGCTACAATCATTAAAATACATGCTTTTTTGAGAAATGTTAAAACTTTCTTCACATCTATGAATTTTCATGTTTACATATTTATAGCCTTTGTAAAACCATTAACAATGTTTAACAATATGGGTTAGAACCAGAAAAGCAAGTGAAGAAAAATAAATATGCATTTAAATTTCTTTTTGAAAAAGTAAAAATAACTGCTAAAATGAATGTTCACACATTGAAATAAATGCATTTTAGAAAAAGATAAAACATAGTTTTCTCATCTATGAACATCATTGTTAATAAATAAACAGTACATTTAAAACGTTTTTCAGAGGTTGTAAAGTACTTTTCTACAGGCATATAGAATGTAGATCTGGAAATTCACATCCAGATTTCAATTTTGAAAAGAATAATATAAATGGTAAAATGAAATTAACAACATAAAAAATAAATGCTTTTTTGAGAAATGTTTGAACATGGTTTCACATCCATGGAACAGCACAGGTAAAAAGTACTTTTCTACAAGAAAGCAAAATGTACATCTGTAAATCCACTGCTACATTTCAATTTTAAAAAAGAATAACGTAAATGTTAAAATGAAGCTACAAACATTAAAATACATGCTTTTTTGAGAAATTTTTCAACTTTCTTTCACATCTATAAATTTTCTTTGTTTAAATATTTACAGCCTTTGTAAAACATTTAATAAAGTTTAAAAATATAGTTTACAACCAGAAAAGAAAATATAGAAAAATAAATACGCGTTTAAATTTCAATTTGAAAAAAGTAAAAATAACTGCTAAAATGTATGTTCACACATTGAAATAAATGCATTTTAGGAAAAGATTAAACATACTTTTCTCATCTATGAACTTCATTGATAATATTTAAACAGTAAATTTAAAACGTTTTTCAGAGTTTGTAAAGTACTTTTCTACAATCAAATAAAATGTAGTCCTGGAAATTCACATCGAGATTTCAATTTTGAAAAGAATAATATAAATGGTAAAATGAAATTTACAACATAAAAAATAAATGCTTTTTTGAGCAATGTTTGAACATGGTTTCACATCTATGAGACAGCACATGTTAAAAGTACTTTTCTACAAGAAAGCAAAATGTACATCTGTAAATTCACTGCTACATTTCAATTTTAAAAAAGAATAACATAAATGTTAAAATGAAGTTACAATCATTAAAATACATGCTTTTTTGAGAAATGTTAAAACTTTCTTCACATCTATGAATTTTCATGTTTACATACTTATAGCCTTTGTAAAAAGATTAACAATGTTTAACAATATGGGTTAGAACCAGAAAAGCAAATGTAGAAAAATAAATACGAGTTTAAATTTCAATTTGAAAAAAGTAAAAATAACTGCTAAAATGAATGTTCACACATTGAAATAAATGCATTTTAGGAAAAGATTAAACATACTTTTCTCATCTATGAACTTCATTGATAATATTTAAACAGTACATTTAAAACGTTTTTCAGTGTTCGTAAAGTACTTTTCTACAATTAAATAAAATGTAGATCTGGAAATTCACATCCAGATTTGAATTTTGAAAAGAATAATATAAATGGTAAAATGAAATTTCAAACATAAAAAATAAATGCTTTTTTGAGCAATGTTTGAACATGATTTCACATCTATGAAACAGCACATGTTAAAAGTACTTTTCTACAAGAAAGTAAAATGTACATCTGTAAATTCACTGCTATATTTCAATTTTAAAAAAGAATAACATAAATGTTAAAATGAAGCTACAATCATTAAAATACATGCTTTTTTGAGAAATGTTAAAACTTTCTTTCACATCTATGAATTTTCATGTTTACATGTTTATAGCCTTTGTAAAATTTTTAACAACGTTTAAAAATATGGGTTACAAATAGAAAAGCAAATGTAGAAAAATAAATACGCTTTTAAATTTCAATTTGAAAAAAGTAAAAATAACTGCTAAAATGAATTTTCACACATTGAAATAAATGCATTTTAGGAAAAGATTAAACATACTTTTCTCATCTATGTACTTCATTGATAATATATAAACAGTACATCTAAAACGTTTTTCAGAGGTTGTAAAGTACTTTTCTACAGGCATATAGAATGTAGATATGGAAATTCACATCCAGATTTCAATTTGAAAAGAATAATATAAATGGTAAAATGAAATTAACAACATAAAAAATAAATGCTTTTTTGAGAAATGTTTGAACATGTTTTCACATCTATGAAACAGCACATGTAAAAAGTACTTTTCTACAAGAAAGCAAAATGTACATCTGTAAATTCAGTTCTACATTTCAATTTTTAAAAGAATAACGTAAATGTTAAAATGAAGCTACAAACATTAAAATACATGCTTTTTTGTGAAATTTTTCAACTTTCTTTCACATCTATGAATTCTCATGTTTACATGTTTATAGCCTTTGTAAAACTTTTAACAATGTTTAAAAATATGGGTTACAACCAGAAAAGCAAATGTAGAAAAATAAATACGAGTTTAAATTTCAATTTGAAAAAAGTAAAAATAACTGCTAAAATGAATGTTCACACATTGAAATAAATGCATTTTAGGAAAAGATTAAACATACTTTTCTCATCTATGAACTTCATTGATTTTAAACAGTACATTTAAAACGTTTTTCAGTGTTCGTAAAGTACTTTTCTACAATTAAATAAAATGTAGATCTGGAAATTCACATCCAGATTTGAATTTTGAAAAGAATAATATAAATGGTAAAATGAAATTTCAAACATAAAAAATAAATGCTTTTTTGAGCAATGTTTGAACATGATTTCACATCTATGAAACAGCACATGTTAAAAGTACTTTTCTACAAGAAAGTAAAATGTACATCTGTAAATTCACTGCTATATTTCAATTTTAAAAAAGAATAACATAAATGTTAAAATGAAGCTACAATCATTAAAATACATGCTTTTTTGAGAAATGTTAAAACTTTCTTTCACATCTATGAATTTTCATGTTTACATGTTTATAGCCTTTGTAAAATTTTTAACAACGTTTAAAAATATGGGTTACAACCAGAAAAGCAAATGTAGAAAAATAAATACGCTTTTAAATTTCAATTTGAAAAAAGTAAAAATAACTGCTAAAATGAATTTTCACACATTGAAATAAATGCATTTTAGGAAAAGATTAAACATACTTTTCTCATCTATGTACTTCATTGATAATATATAAACAGTACATCTAAAACGTTTTTCAGAGGTTGTAAAGTACTTTTCTACAGGCATATAGAATGTAGATCTGGAAATTCACATCCAGATTTCAATTTTGAAAAGAATAATATAAATGGTAAAATGAAATTAACAACATAAAAAATAAATGCTTTTTTGAGAAATGTTTGAACATGGTTTCACATCTATGAAACAGCACATGTAAAAAGTACTTTTCTACAAGAAAGCAAAATGTACATCTGTAAATTCAGTTCTACATTTCAATTTTTAAAAGAATAACGTAAATGTTAAAATGAAGCTACAAACATTAAAATACATGCTTTTTTGTGAAATTTTTCAACTTTCTTTCACATCTATGAATTCTCATGTTTACATGTTTATAGCCTTTGTAAAACTTTTAACAATGTTTAAAAATATGGGTTAGAACCAGAAAAGCAAATGTAGAAAAATAAATACGAGTTTAAATTTCAATTTGAAAAAAGTAAAAATAACTGCTAAAATGAATGTTCACACATTGAAATAAATGCATTTTAGGAAAAGATTAAACATACTTTTCTCATCTATGAACTTCATTGATTTTAAACAGTACATTTAAAACGTTTTTCAGTGTTCGTAAAGTACTTTTCTACAATTAAATAAAATGTAGATCTGGAAATTCACATCCAGATTTGAATTTTGAAAAGAATAATATAAATGGTAAAATGAAATTTCAAACATAAAAAATAAATGCTTTTTTGAGCAATGTTTGAACATGATTTCACATCTATGAAACAGCACATGTTAAAAGTACTTTTCTACAAGAAAGTAAAATGTACATCTGTAAATTCACTGCTATATTTCAATTTTAAAAAAGAATAACATAAATGTTAAAATGAAGCTACAATCATTAAAATACATGCTTTTTTGAGAAATGTTAAAACTTTCTTTCACATCTATGAATTTTCATGTTTACATGTTTATAGCCTTTGTAAAATTTTTAACAACGTTTAAAAATATGGGTTACAACCAGAAAAGCAAATGTAGAAAAATAAATACGCTTTTAAATTTCAATTTGAAAAAAGTAAAAATAACTGCTAAAATGAATTTTCACACATTGAAATAAATGCATTTTAGGAAAAGATTAAACATACTTTTCTCATCTATGTACTTCATTGATAATATATAAACAGTACATCTAAAACGTTTTTCAGAGGTTGTAAAGTACTTTTCTACAGGCATATAGAATGTAGATCTGGAAATTCACATCCAGATTTCAATTTTGAAAAGAATAATATAAATGGTAAAATGAAATTAACAACATAAAAAATAAATGCTTTTTTGAGAAATGTTTGAACATGGTTTCACATCTATGAAACAGCACATGTAAAAAGTACTTTTCTACAAGAAAGCAAAATGTACATCTGTAAATTCAGTTCTACATTTCAATTTTAAAAAGAATAACGTAAATGTTAAAATGAAGCTACAAACATTAAAATACATGCTTTTTTGTGAAATTTTTCAACTTTCTTTCACATCTATGAATTCTCATGTTTACATGTTTATAGCCTTTGTAAAACTTTTAACAATGTTTAAAAATATGGGTTACAACCAGAAAAGCAAATGTAGAAAAATAAATACGAGTTTAAATTTCAATTTGAAAAAAGTAAAAATAACTGCTAAAATGAATGTTCACACATTGAAATAAATGCATTTTAGGAAAAGATTAAACATACTTTTCTCATCTATGAACTTCATTGATTTTAAACAGTACATTTAAAACGTTTTTCAGTGTTCGTAAAGTACTTTTCTACAATTAAATAAAATGTAGATCTGGAAATTCACATCCAGATTTGAATTTTGAAAAGAATAATATAAATGGTAAAATGAAATTTCAAACATAAAAAATAAATGCTTTTTTGAGCAATGTTTGAACATGATTTCACATCTATGAAACAGCACATGTTAAAAGTACTTTTCTACAAGAAAGTAAAATGTACATCTGTAAATTCACTGCTATATTTCAATTTTAAAAAAGAATAACATAAATGTTAAAATGAAGCTACAATCATTAAAATACATGCTTTTTTGAGAAATGTTAAAACTTTCTTTCACATCTATGAATTTTCATGTTTACATGTTTATAGCCTTTGTAAAATTTTTAACAACGTTTAAAAATATGGGTTACAACCAGAAAAGCAAATGTAGAAAAATAAATACGCTTTTAAATTTCAATTTGAAAAAAGTAAAAATAACTGCTAAAATGAATTTTCACACATTGAAATAAATGCATTTTAGGAAAAGATTAAACATACTTTTCTCATCTATGTACTTCATTGATAATATATAAACAGTACATCTAAAACGTTTTTCAGAGGTTGTAAAGTACTTTTCTACAGGCATATAGAATGTAGATCTGGAAATTCACATCCAGATTTCAATTTTGAAAAGAATAATATAAATGGTAAAATGAAATTAACAACATAAAAAATAAATGCTTTTTTGAGAAATGTTTGAACATGGTTTCACATCTATGAAACAGCACATGTAAAAAGTACTTTTCTACAAGAAAGCAAAATGTACATCTGTAAATTCAGTTCTACATTTCAATTTTAAAAAGAATAACGTAAATGTTAAAATGAAGCTACAAACATTAAAATACATGCTTTTTTGTGAAATTTTTCAACTTTCTTTCACATCTATAAATTTTCTTTGTTTAAATATTTACAGCCTTTGTAAAACATTTAATAAAGTTTAAAAATATAGTTTACAACCAGAAAAGAAAATATAGAAAAATAAATACGCGTTTAAATTTCAATTTGAAAAAAGTAAAAATAACTGCTAAAATGTATGTTCACACATTGAAATAAATGCATTTTAAGAAAAGATTAAACATACTTTTCTCATCTATGAACTTCATTGATAATATTTAAACAGTAAATTTAAAACGTTTTTCAGAGTTTGTAAAGTACTTTTCTACAATCAAATAAAATGTAGTCCTGGAAATTCACATCGAGATTTCAATTTTGAAAAGAATAATATAAATGGTAAAATGAAATTTACAACATAAAAAATAAATGCTTTTTTGAGCAATGTTTGAACATGGTTTCACATCTATGAGACAGCACATGTTAAAAGTACTTTTCTACAAGAAAGCAAAATGTACATCTGTAAATTCACTGCTACATTTCAATTTTAAAAAAGAATAACATAAATGTTAAAATGAAGTTACAATCATTAAAATACATGCTTTTTTGAGAAATGTTAAAACTTTCTTCACATCTATGAATTTTCATGTTTACATACTTATAGCCTTTGTAAAAAGATTAACAATGTTTAACAATATGGGTTAGAACCAGAAAAGCAAATGTAGAAAAATAAATACGAGTTTAAATTTCAATTTGAAAAAAGTAAAAATAACTGCTAAAATGAATGTTCACACATTGAAATAAATGCATTTTAGGAAAAGATTAAACATACTTTTCTCATCTATGAACTTCATTGATAATATTTAAACAGTACATTTAAAACGTTTTTCAGTGTTCGTAAAGTACTTTTCTACAATTAAATAAAATGTAGATCTGGAAATTCACATCCAGATTTGAATTTTGAAAAGAATAATATAAATGGTAAAATGAAATTTCAAACATAAAAAATAAATGCTTTTTTGAGCAATGTTTGAACATGATTTCACATCTATGAAACAGCACATGTTAAAAGTACTTTTCTACAAGAAAGTAAAATGTACATCTGTAAATTCACTGCTATATTTCAATTTTAAAAAAGAATAACATAAATGTTAAAATGAAGCTACAATCATTAAAATACATGCTTTTTTGAGAAATGTTAAAACTTTCTTTCACATCTATGAATTTTCATGTTTACATGTTTATAGCCTTTGTAAAATTTTTAACAACGTTTAAAAATATGGGTTACAACCAGAAAAGCAAATGTAGAAAAATAAATACGCTTTTAAATTTCAATTTGAAAAAAGTAAAAATAACTGCTAAAATGAATTTTCACACATTGAAATAAATGCATTTTAGGAAAAGATTAAACATACTTTTCTCATCTATGTACTTCATTGATAATATATAAACAGTACATCTAAAACGTTTTTCAGAGGTTGTAAAGTACTTTTCTACAGGCATATAGAATGTAGATATGGAAATTCACATCCAGATTTCAATTTGAAAAGAATAATATAAATGGTAAAATGAAATTAACAACATAAAAAATAAATGCTTTTTTGAGAAATGTTTGAACATGTTTTCACATCTATGAAACAGCACATGTAAAAAGTACTTTTCTACAAGAAAGCAAAATGTACATCTGTAAATTCAGTTCTACATTTCAATTTTTAAAAGAATAACGTAAATGTTAAAATGAAGCTACAAACATTAAAATACATGCTTTTTTGTGAAATTTTTCAACTTTCTTTCACATCTATGAATTCTCATGTTTACATGTTTATAGCCTTTGTAAAACTTTTAACAATGTTTAAAAATATGGGTTACAACCAGAAAAGCAAATGTAGAAAAATAAATACGAGTTTAAATTTCAATTTGAAAAAAGTAAAAATAACTGCTAAAATGAATGTTCACACATTGAAATAAATGCATTTTAGGAAAAGATTAAACATACTTTTCTCATCTATGAACTTCATTGATTTTAAACAGTACATTTAAAACGTTTTTCAGTGTTCGTAAAGTACTTTTCTACAATTAAATAAAATGTAGATCTGGAAATTCACATCCAGATTTGAATTTTGAAAAGAATAATATAAATGGTAAAATGAAATTTCAAACATAAAAAATAAATGCTTTTTTGAGCAATGTTTGAACATGATTTCACATCTATGAAACAGCACATGTTAAAAGTACTTTTCTACAAGAAAGTAAAATGTACATCTGTAAATTCACTGCTATATTTCAATTTTAAAAAAGAATAACATAAATGTTAAAATGAAGCTACAATCATTAAAATACATGCTTTTTTGAGAAATGTTAAAACTTTCTTTCACATCTATGAATTTTCATGTTTACATGTTTATAGCCTTTGTAAAATTTTTAACAACGTTTAAAAATATGGGTTACAACCAGAAAAGCAAATGTAGAAAAATAAATACGCTTTTAAATTTCAATTTGAAAAAAGTAAAAATAACTGCTAAAATGAATTTTCACACATTGAAATAAATGCATTTTAGGAAAAGATTAAACATACTTTTCTCATCTATGTACTTCATTGATAATATATAAACAGTACATCTAAAACGTTTTTCAGAGGTTGTAAAGTACTTTTCTACAGGCATATAGAATGTAGATCTGGAAATTCACATCCAGATTTCAATTTTGAAAAGAATAATATAAATGGTAAAATGAAATTAACAACATAAAAAATAAATGCTTTTTTGAGAAATGTTTGAACATGGTTTCACATCTATGAAACAGCACATGTAAAAAGTACTTTTCTACAAGAAAGCAAAATGTACATCTGTAAATTCAGTTCTACATTTCAATTTTAAAAAGAATAACGTAAATGTTAAAATGAAGCTACAAACATTAAAATACATGCTTTTTTGTGAAATTTTTCAACTTTCTTTCACATCTATGAATTTTCTGTGTTTAAATATTTACAGCCTTTGTAAATCATTTAACAAAGTTTAAAAATATAGTTTACAACCAGAAAAGAAAATATAGAAAAATAAATACGCGTTTAAATTTCAATTTGAAAAAAGTAAAAATAACTGCTAAAATGTATGTTCACACATTGAAATAAATGCATTTTAGGAAAAGATTAAACATACTTTTCTCATCTATGAACTTCATTGATAATATTTAAACAGTAAATTTAAAACGTTTTTCAGAGTTTGTAAAGTACTTTTCTACAATCAAATAAAATGTAGTCCAGGAAATTCACATCCAGATTTCAATTTTGAAAAGAATAATATAAATGGTAAAATGAAATTTAAAACATAAAAAATAAATGCTTTTTTGAGCAATGTTTGAACATGGTTTCACATCTATGAAACAGCACATGTTAAAAGTACTTTTCTACAAGAAAGCAAAATGTACATCTGTAAATTCACTGCTACATTTCAATTTTAAAAAAGAATAACATAAATGTTAAAATGAAGCTACAATCATTAAAATACATGCTTTTTTGAGAAATGTTAAAACTTTCTTCACATCTATGAATTTTCATGTTTACATATTTATAGCCTTTGTAAAACCATTAACAATGTTTAACAATATGGGTTAGAACCAGAAAAGCAAGTGAAGAAAAATAAATATGCATTTAAATTTCTTTTTGAAAAAGTAAAAATAACTGCTAAAATGAATGTTCACACATTGAAATAAATGCATTTTAGAAAAAGATAAAACATAGTTTTCTCATCTATGAACATCATTGTTAATAAATAAACAGTACATTTAAAACGTTTTTCAGAGGTTGTAAAGTACTTTTCTACAGGCATATAGAATGTAGATCTGGAAATTCACATCCAGATTTCAATTTTGAAAAGAATAATATAAATGGTAAAATGAAATTAACAACATAAAAAATAAATGCTTTTTTGAGAAATGTTTGAACATGGTTTCACATCCATGGAACAGCACAGGTAAAAAGTACTTTTCTACAAGAAAGCGAAATGTACATCTGTAAATCCACTGCTACATTTCAATTTTAAAAAAGAATAACGTAAATGTTAAAATGAAGCTACAAACATTAAAATACATGCTTTTTTGAGAAATTTTTCAACTTTCTTTCACATCTATAAATTTTCTTTGTTTAAATATTTACAGCCTTTGTAAAACATTTAATAAAGTTTAAAAATATAGTTTACAACCAGAAAAGAAAATATAGAAAAATAAATACGCGTTTAAATTTCAATTTGAAAAAAGTAAAAATAACTGCTAAAATGTATGTTCACACATTGAAATAAATGCATTTTAAGAAAAGATTAAACATACTTTTCTCATCTATGAACTTCATTGATAATATTTAAACAGTAAATTTAAAACGTTTTTCAGAGTTTGTAAAGTACTTTTCTACAATCAAATAAAATGTAGTCCTGGAAATTCACATCGAGATTTCAATTTTGAAAAGAATAATATAAATGGTAAAATGAAATTTACAACATAAAAAATAAATGCTTTTTTGAGCAATGTTTGAACATGGTTTCACATCTATGAGACAGCACATGTTAAAAGTACTTTTCTACAAGAAAGCAAAATGTACATCTGTAAATTCACTGCTACATTTCAATTTTAAAAAAGAATAACATAAATGTTAAAATGAAGTTACAATCATTAAAATACATGCTTTTTTGAGAAATGTTAAAACTTTCTTCACATCTATGAATTTTCATGTTTACATACTTATAGCCTTTGTAAAAAGATTAACAATGTTTAACAATATGGGTTAGAACCAGAAAAGCAAATGTAGAAAAATAAATACGAGTTTAAATTTCAATTTGAAAAAAGTAAAAATAACTGCTAAAATGAATGTTCACACATTGAAATAAATGCATTTTAGGAAAAGATTAAACATACTTTTCTCATCTATGAACTTCATTGATAATATTTAAACAGTACATTTAAAACGTTTTTCAGTGTTCGTAAAGTACTTTTCTACAATTAAATAAAATGTAGATCTGGAAATTCACATCCAGATTTGAATTTTGAAAAGAATAATATAAATGGTAAAATGAAATTTCAAACATAAAAAATAAATGCTTTTTTGAGCAATGTTTGAACATGATTTCACATCTATGAAACAGCACATGTTAAAAGTACTTTTCTACAAGAAAGTAAAATGTACATCTGTAAATTCACTGCTATATTTCAATTTTAAAAAAGAATAACATAAATGTTAAAATGAAGCTACAATCATTAAAATACATGCTTTTTTGAGAAATGTTAAAACTTTCTTTCACATCTATGAATTTTCATGTTTACATGTTTATAGCCTTTGTAAAATTTTTAACAACGTTTAAAAATATGGGTTACAACCAGAAAAGCAAATGTAGAAAAATAAATACGCTTTTAAATTTCAATTTGAAAAAAGTAAAAATAACTGCTAAAATGAATTTTCACACATTGAAATAAATGCATTTTAGGAAAAGATTAAACATACTTTTCTCATCTATGTACTTCATTGATAATATATAAACAGTACATCTAAAACGTTTTTCAGAGGTTGTAAAGTACTTTTCTACAGGCATATAGAATGTAGATATGGAAATTCACATCCAGATTTCAATTTGAAAAGAATAATATAAATGGTAAAATGAAATTAACAACATAAAAAATAAATGCTTTTTTGAGAAATGTTTGAACATGGTTTCACATCTATGAAACAGCACATGTAAAAAGTACTTTTCTACAAGAAAGCAAAATGTACATCTGTAAATTCAGTTCTACATTTCAATTTTTAAAAGAATAACGTAAATGTTAAAATGAAGCTACAAACATTAAAATACATGCTTTTTTGTGAAATTTTTCAACTTTCTTTCACATCTATGAATTCTCATGTTTACATGTTTATAGCCTTTGTAAAACTTTTAACAATGTTTAAAAATATGGGTTAGAACCAGAAAAGCAAATGTAGAAAAATAAATACGAGTTTAAATTTCAATTTGAAAAAAGTAAAAATAACTGCTAAAATGAATGTTCACACATTGAAATAAATGCATTTTAGGAAAAGATTAAACATACTTTTCTCATCTATGAACTTCATTGATTTTAAACAGTACATTTAAAACGTTTTTCAGTGTTCGTAAAGTACTTTTCTACAATTAAATAAAATGTAGATCTGGAAATTCACATCCAGATTTGAATTTTGAAAAGAATAATATAAATGGTAAAATGAAATTTCAAACATAAAAAATAAATGCTTTTTTGAGCAATGTTTGAACATGATTTCACATCTATGAAACAGCACATGTTAAAAGTACTTTTCTACAAGAAAGTAAAATGTACATCTGTAAATTCACTGCTATATTTCAATTTTAAAAAAGAATAACATAAATGTTAAAATGAAGCTACAATCATTAAAATACATGCTTTTTTGAGAAATGTTAAAACTTTCTTTCACATCTATGAATTTTCATGTTTACATGTTTATAGCCTTTGTAAAATTTTTAACAACGTTTAAAAATATGGGTTACAACCAGAAAAGCAAATGTAGAAAAATAAATACGCTTTTAAATTTCAATTTGAAAAAAGTAAAAATAACTGCTAAAATGAATTTTCACACATTGAAATAAATGCATTTTAGGAAAAGATTAAACATACTTTTCTCATCTATGTACTTCATTGATAATATATAAACAGTACATCTAAAACGTTTTTCAGAGGTTGTAAAGTACTTTTCTACAGGCATATAGAATGTAGATCTGGAAATTCACATCCAGATTTCAATTTTGAAAAGAATAATATAAATGGTAAAATGAAATTAACAACATAAAAAATAAATGCTTTTTTGAGAAATGTTTGAACATGGTTTCACATCTATGAAACAGCACATGTAAAAAGTACTTTTCTACAAGAAAGCAAAATGTACATCTGTAAATTCAGTTCTACATTTCAATTTTAAAAAGAATAACGTAAATGTTAAAATGAAGCTACAAACATTAAAATACATGCTTTTTTGTGAAATTTTTCAACTTTCTTTCACATCTATGAATTCTCATGTTTACATGTTTATAGCCTTTGTAAAACTTTTAACAATGTTTAAAAATATGGGTTACAACCAGAAAAGCAAATGTAGAAAAATAAATACGAGTTTAAATTTCAATTTGAAAAAAGTAAAAATAACTGCTAAAATGAATGTTCACACATTGAAATAAATGCATTTTAGGAAAAGATTAAACATACTTTTCTCATCTATGAACTTCATTGATTTTAAACAGTACATTTAAAACGTTTTTCAGTGTTCGTAAAGTACTTTTCTACAATTAAATAAAATGTAGATCTGGAAATTCACATCCAGATTTGAATTTTGAAAAGAATAATATAAATGGTAAAATGAAATTTCAAACATAAAAAATAAATGCTTTTTTGAGCAATGTTTGAACATGATTTCACATCTATGAAACAGCACATGTTAAAAGTACTTTTCTACAAGAAAGTAAAATGTACATCTGTAAATTCACTGCTATATTTCAATTTTAAAAAAGAATAACATAAATGTTAAAATGAAGCTACAATCATTAAAATACATGCTTTTTTGAGAAATGTTAAAACTTTCTTTCACATCTATGAATTTTCATGTTTACATGTTTATAGCCTTTGTAAAATTTTTAACAACGTTTAAAAATATGGGTTACAACCAGAAAAGCAAATGTAGAAAAATAAATACGCTTTTAAATTTCAATTTGAAAAAAGTAAAAATAACTGCTAAAATGAATTTTCACACATTGAAATAAATGCATTTTAGGAAAAGATTAAACATACTTTTCTCATCTATGTACTTCATTGATAATATATAAACAGTACATCTAAAACGTTTTTCAGAGGTTGTAAAGTACTTTTCTACAGGCATATAGAATGTAGATCTGGAAATTCACATCCAGATTTCAATTTTGAAAAGAATAATATAAATGGTAAAATGAAATTAACAACATAAAAAATAAATGCTTTTTTGAGAAATGTTTGAACATGGTTTCACATCTATGAAACAGCACATGTAAAAAGTACTTTTCTACAAGAAAGCAAAATGTACATCTGTAAATTCAGTTCTACATTTCAATTTTAAAAAGAATAACGTAAATGTTAAAATGAAGCTACAAACATTAAAATACATGCTTTTTTGTGAAATTTTTCAACTTTCTTTCACATCTATGAATTTTCTGTGTTTAAATATTTACAGCCTTTGTAAATCATTTAACAAAGTTTAAAAATATAGTTTACAACCAGAAAAGAAAATATAGAAAAATAAATACGCGTTTAAATTTCAATTTGAAAAAAGTAAAAATAACTGCTAAAATGTATGTTCACACATTGAAATAAATGCATTTTAGGAAAAGATTAAACATACTTTTCTCATCTATGAACTTCATTGATAATATTTAAACAGTAAATTTAAAACGTTTTTCAGAGTTTGTAAAGTACTTTTCTACAATCAAATAAAATGTAGTCCAGGAAATTCACATCCAGATTTCAATTTTGAAAAGAATAATATAAATGGTAAAATGAAATTTAAAACATAAAAAATAAATGCTTTTTTGAGCAATGTTTGAACATGGTTTCACATCTATGAAACAGCACATGTTAAAAGTACTTTTCTACAAGAAAGCAAAATGTACATCTGTAAATTCACTGCTACATTTCAATTTTAAAAAAGAATAACATAAATGTTAAAATGAAGCTACAATCATTAAAATACATGCTTTTTTGAGAAATGTTAAAACTTTCTTCACATCTATGAATTTTCATGTTTACATATTTATAGCCTTTGTAAAACCATTAACAATGTTTAACAATATGGGTTAGAACCAGAAAAGCAAGTGAAGAAAAATAAATATGCATTTAAATTTCTTTTTGAAAAAGTAAAAATAACTGCTAAAATGAATGTTCACACATTGAAATAAATGCATTTTAGAAAAAGATAAAACATAGTTTTCTCATCTATGAACATCATTGTTAATAAATAAACAGTACATTTAAAACGTTTTTCAGAGGTTGTAAAGTACTTTTCTACAGGCATATAGAATGTAGATCTGGAAATTCACATCCAGATTTCAATTTTGAAAAGAATAATATAAATGGTAAAATGAAATTAACAACATAAAAAATAAATGCTTTTTTGAGAAATGTTTGAACATGGTTTCACATCCATGGAACAGCACAGGTAAAAAGTACTTTTCTACAAGAAAGCAAAATGTACATCTGTAAATCCACTGCTACATTTCAATTTTAAAAAAGAATAACGTAAATGTTAAAATGAAGCTACAAACATTAAAATACATGCTTTTTTGAGAAATTTT
This sequence comes from Narcine bancroftii, assembly GCF_036971445.1. Classification (NCBI taxonomy): domain Eukaryota; kingdom Metazoa; phylum Chordata; class Chondrichthyes; order Torpediniformes; family Narcinidae; genus Narcine; species Narcine bancroftii. The sequence goes on from NC_091470.1 coordinate 209,048,186, forward strand.
TCAACTTTCTTTCACATCTATAAATTTTCTTTGTTTAAATATTTACAGCCTTTGTAAAACATTTAATAAAGTTTAAAAATATAGTTTACAACCAGAAAAGAAAATATAGAAAAATAAATACGCGTTTAAATTTCAATTTGAAAAAAGTAAAAATAACTGCTAAAATGTATGTTCACACATTGAAATAAATGCATTTTAGGAAAAGATTAAACATACTTTTCTCATCTATGAACTTCATTGATAATATTTAAACAGTAAATTTAAAACGTTTTTCAGAGTTTGTAAAGTACTTTTCTACAATCAAATAAAATGTAGTCCTGGAAATTCACATCGAGATTTCAATTTTGAAAAGAATAATATAAATGGTAAAATGAAATTTACAACATAAAAAATAAATGCTTTTTTGAGCAATGTTTGAACATGGTTTCACATCTATGAGACAGCACATGTTAAAAGTACTTTTCTACAAGAAAGCAAAATGTACATCTGTAAATTCACTGCTACATTTCAATTTTAAAAAAGAATAACATAAATGTTAAAATGAAGTTACAATCATTAAAATACATGCTTTTTTGAGAAATGTTAAAACTTTCTTCACATCTATGAATTTTCATGTTTACATACTTATAGCCTTTGTAAAAAGATTAACAATGTTTAACAATATGGGTTAGAACCAGAAAAGCAAATGTAGAAAAATAAATACGAGTTTAAATTTCAATTTGAAAAAAGTAAAAATAACTGCTAAAATGAATGTTCACACATTGAAATAAATGCATTTTAGGAAAAGATTAAACATACTTTTCTCATCTATGAACTTCATTGATAATATTTAAACAGTACATTTAAAACGTTTTTCAGTGTTCGTAAAGTACTTTTCTACAATTAAATAAAATGTAGATCTGGAAATTCACATCCAGATTTGAATTTTGAAAAGAATAATATAAATGGTAAAATGAAATTTCAAACATAAAAAATAAATGCTTTTTTGAGCAATGTTTGAACATGATTTCACATCTATGAAACAGCACATGTTAAAAGTACTTTTCTACAAGAAAGTAAAATGTACATCTGTAAATTCACTGCTATATTTCAATTTTAAAAAAGAATAACATAAATGTTAAAATGAAGCTACAATCATTAAAATACATGCTTTTTTGAGAAATGTTAAAACTTTCTTTCACATCTATGAATTTTCATGTTTACATGTTTATAGCCTTTGTAAAATTTTTAACAACGTTTAAAAATATGGGTTACAACCAGAAAAGCAAATGTAGAAAAATAAATACGCTTTTAAATTTCAATTTGAAAAAAGTAAAAATAACTGCTAAAATGAATTTTCACACATTGAAATAAATGCATTTTAGGAAAAGATTAAACATACTTTTCTCATCTATGTACTTCATTGATAATATATAAACAGTACATCTAAAACGTTTTTCAGAGGTTGTAAAGTACTTTTCTACAGGCATATAGAATGTAGATATGGAAATTCACATCCAGATTTCAATTTGAAAAGAATAATATAAATGGTAAAATGAAATTAACAACATAAAAAATAAATGCTTTTTTGAGAAATGTTTGAACATGGTTTCACATCTATGAAACAGCACATGTAAAAAGTACTTTTCTACAAGAAAGCAAAATGTACATCTGTAAATTCAGTTCTACATTTCAATTTTAAAAAGAATAACGTAAATGTTAAAATGAAGCTACAAACATTAAAATACATGCTTTTTTGTGAAATTTTTCAACTTTCTTTCACATCTATGAATTCTCATGTTTACATGTTTATAGCCTTTGTAAAACTTTTAACAATGTTTAAAAATATGGGTTAGAACCAGAAAAGCAAATGTAGAAAAATAAATACGAGTTTAAATTTCAATTTGAAAAAAGTAAAAATAACTGCTAAAATGAATGTTCACACATTGAAATAAATGCATTTTAGGAAAAGATTAAACATACTTTTCTCATCTATGAACTTCATTGATTTTAAACAGTACATTTAAAACGTTTTTCAGTGTTCGTAAAGTACTTTTCTACAATTAAATAAAATGTAGATCTGGAAATTCACATCCAGATTTGAATTTTGAAAAGAATAATATAAATGGTAAAATGAAATTTCAAACATAAAAAATAAATTCTTTTTTGAGCAATGTTTGAACATGATTTCACATCTATGAAACAGCACATGTTAAAAGTACTTTTCTACAAGAAAGTAAAATGTACATCTGTAAATTCACTGCTATATTTCAATTTTAAAAAAGAATAACATAAATGTTAAAATGAAGCTACAATCATTAAAATACATGCTTTTTTGAGAAATGTTAAAACTTTCTTTCACATCTATGAATTTTCATGTTTACATGTTTATAGCCTTTGTAAAATTTTTAACAACGTTTAAAAATATGGGTTACAACCAGAAAAGCAAATGTAGAAAAATAAATACGCTTTTAAATTTCAATTTGAAAAAAGTAAAAATAACTGCTAAAATGAATTTTCACACATTGAAATAAATGCATTTTAGGAAAAGATTAAACATACTTTTCTCATCTATGTACTTCATTGATAATATATAAACAGTACATCTAAAACGTTTTTCAGAGGTTGTAAAGTACTTTTCTACAGGCATATAGAATGTAGATCTGGAAATTCACATCCAGATTTCAATTTTGAAAAGAATAATATAAATGGTAAAATGAAATTAACAACATAAAAAATAAATGCTTTTTTGAGAAATGTTTGAACATGGTTTCACATCTATGAAACAGCACATGTAAAAAGTACTTTTCTACAAGAAAGCAAAATGTACATCTGTAAATTCAGTTCTACATTTCAATTTTAAAAAGAATAACGTAAATGTTAAAATGAAGCTACAAACATTAAAATACATGCTTTCTTGTGAAATTTTTCAACTTTCTTTCACATCTATGAATTTTCTGTGTTTAAATATTTACAGCCTTTGTAAATCATTTAACAAAGTTTAAAAATATAGTTTACAACCAGAAAAGAAAATATAGAAAAATAAATACGCGTTTAAATTTCAATTTGAAAAAAGTAAAAATAACTGCTAAAATGTATGTTCACACATTGAAATAAATGCATTTTAGGAAAAGATTAAACATACTTTTCTCATCTATGAACTTCATTGATAATATTTAAACAGTAAATTTAAAACGTTTTTCAGAGTTTGTAAAGTACTTTTCTACAATCAAATAAAATGTAGTCCAGGAAATTCACATCCAGATTTCAATTTTGAAAAGAATAATATAAATGGTAAAATGAAATTTAAAACATAAAAAATAAATGCTTTTTTGAGCAATGTTTGAACATGGTTTCACATCTATGAAACAGCACATGTTAAAAGTACTTTTCTACAAGAAAGCAAAATGTACATCTGTAAATTCACTGCTACATTTCAATTTTAAAAAAGAATAACATAAATGTTAAAATGAAGCTACAATCATTAAAATACATGCTTTTTTGAGAAATGTTAAAACTTTCTTCACATCTATGAATTTTCATGTTTACATATTTATAGCCTTTGTAAAACCATTAACAATGTTTAACAATATGGGTTAGAACCAGAAAAGCAAGTGAAGAAAAATAAATATGCATTTAAATTTCTTTTTGAAAAAGTAAAAATAACTGCTAAAATGAATGTTCACACATTGAAATAAATGCATTTTAGAAAAAGATAAAACATAGTTTTCTCATCTATGAACATCATTGTTAATAAATAAACAGTACATCTAAAACGTTTTTCAGAGGTTGTAAAGTACTTTTCTACAGGCATATAGAATGTAGATCTGGAAATTCACATCCAGATTTCAATTTTGAAAAGAATAATATAAATGGTAAAATGAAATTAACAACATAAAAAATAAATGCTTTTTTGAGAAATGTTTGAACATGGTTTCACATCCATGGAACAGCACAGGTAAAAAGTACTTTTCTACAAGAAAGCAAAATGTACATCTGTAAATCCACTGCTACATTTCAATTTTAAAAAAGAATAACGTAAATGTTAAAATGAAGCTACAAACATTAAAATACATGCTTTTTTGAGAAATTTTTCAACTTTCTTTCACATCTATAAATTTTCTTTGTTTAAATATTTACAGCCTTTGTAAAACATTTAATAAAGTTTAAAAATATAGTTTACAACCAGAAAAGCAAATGTAGAAAAATAAATACGAGTTTAAATTTCAATTTGAAAAAAGTAAAAATAACTGCTAAAATGAATGTTCACACATTGAAATAAATGCATTTTAGGAAAAGATTAAACATACTTTTCTCATCTATGAACTTCATTGATAATATTTAAACAGTACATTTAAAACGTTTTTCAGTGTTCGTAAAGTACTTTTCTACAATTAAATAAAATGTAGATCTGGAAATTCACATCCAGATTTGAATTTTGAAAAGAATAATATAAATGGTAAAATGAAATTTCAAACATAAAAAATAAATGCTTTTTTGAGCAATGTTTGAACATGATTTCACATCTATGAAACAGCACATGTTAAAAGTACTTTTCTACAAGAAAGTAAAATGTACATCTGTAAATTCACTGCTATATTTCAATTTTAAAAAAGAATAACATAAATGTTAAAATGAAGCTACAATCATTAAAATACATGCTTTTTTGAGAAATGTTAAAACTTTCTTTCACATCTATGAATTTTCATGTTTACATGTTTATAGCCTTTGTAAAATTTTTAACAACGTTTAAAAATATGGGTTACAACCAGAAAAGCAAATGTAGAAAAATAAATACGCTTTTAAATTTCAATTTGAAAAAAGTAAAAATAACTGCTAAAATGAATTTTCACACATTGAAATAAATGCATTTTAGGAAAAGATTAAACATACTTTTCTCATCTATGTACTTCATTGATAATATATAAACAGTACATCTAAAACGTTTTTCAGAGGTTGTAAAGTACTTTTCTACAGGCATATAGAATGTAGATATGGAAATTCACATCCAGATTTCAATTTGAAAAGAATAATATAAATGGTAAAATGAAATTAACAACATAAAAAATAAATGCTTTTTTGAGAAATGTTTGAACATGGTTTCACATCTATGAAACAGCACATGTAAAAAGTACTTTTCTACAAGAAAGCAAAATGTACATCTGTAAATTCAGTTCTACATTTCAATTTTTAAAAGAATAACGTAAATGTTAAAATGAAGCTACAAACATTAAAATACATGCTTTTTTGTGAAATTTTTCAACTTTCTTTCACATCTATGAATTCTCATGTTTACATGTTTATAGCCTTTGTAAAACTTTTAACAATGTTTAAAAATATGGGTTACAACCAGAAAAGCAAATGTAGAAAAATAAATACGAGTTTAAATTTCAATTTGAAAAAAGTAAAAATAACTGCTAAAATGAATGTTCACACATTGAAATAAATGCATTTTAGGAAAAGATTAAACATACTTTTCTCATCTATGAACTTCATTGATTTTAAACAGTACATTTAAAACGTTTTTCAGTGTTCGTAAAGTACTTTTCTACAATTAAATAAAATGTAGATCTGGAAATTCACATCCAGATTTGAATTTTGAAAAGAATAATATAAATGGTAAAATGAAATTTCAAACATAAAAAATAAATGCTTTTTTGAGCAATGTTTGAACATGATTTCACATCTATGAAACAGCACATGTTAAAAGTACTTTTCTACAAGAAAGTAAAATGTACATCTGTAAATTCACTGCTATATTTCAATTTTAAAAAAGAATAACATAAATGTTAAAATGAAGCTACAATCATTAAAATACATGCTTTTTTGAGAAATGTTAAAACTTTCTTTCACATCTATGAATTTTCATGTTTACATGTTTATAGCCTTTGTAAAATTTTTAACAACGTTTAAAAATATGGGTTACAACCAGAAAAGCAAATGTAGAAAAATAAATACGCTTTTAAATTTCAATTTGAAAAAAGTAAAAATAACTGCTAAAATGAATTTTCACACATTGAAATAAATGCATTTTAGGAAAAGATTAAACATACTTTTCTCATCTATGTACTTCATTGATAATATATAAACAGTACATCTAAAACGTTTTTCAGAGGTTGTAAAGTACTTTTCTACAGGCATATAGAATGTAGATCTGGAAATTCACATCCAGATTTCAATTTTGAAAAGAATAATATAAATGGTAAAATGAAATTAACAACATAAAAAATAAATGCTTTTTTGAGAAATGTTTGAACATGGTTTCACATCTATGAAACAGCACATGTAAAAAGTACTTTTCTACAAGAAAGCAAAATGTACATCTGTAAATTCAGTTCTACATTTCAATTTTAAAAAGAATAACGTAAATGTTAAAATGAAGCTACAAACATTAAAATACATGCTTTTTTGTGAAATTTTTCAACTTTCTTTCACATCTATGAATTTTCTGTGTTTAAATATTTACAGCCTTTGTAAATCATTTAACAAAGTTTAAAAATATAGTTTACAACCAGAAAAGAAAATATAGAAAAATAAATACGCGTTTAAATTTCAATTTGAAAAAAGTAAAAATAACTGCTAAAATGTATGTTCACACATTGAAATAAATGCATTTTAGGAAAAGATTAAACATACTTTTCTCATCTATGAACTTCATTGATAATATTTAAACAGTAAATTTAAAACGTTTTTCAGAGTTTGTAAAGTACTTTTCTACAATCAAATAAAATGTAGTCCAGGAAATTCACATCCAGATTTCAATTTTGAAAAGAATAATATAAATGGTAAAATGAAATTTAAAACATAAAAAATAAATGCTTTTTTGAGCAATGTTTGAACATGGTTTCACATCTATGAAACAGCACATGTTAAAAGTACTTTTCTACAAGAAAGCAAAATGTACATCTGTAAATTCACTGCAACATTTCAATTTTAAAAAAGAATAACATAAATGTTAAAATGAAGCTACAATCATTAAAATACATGCTTTTTTGAGAAATGTTAAAACTTTCTTCACATCTATGAATTTTCATGTTTACATATTTATAGCCTTTGTAAAACCATTAACAATGTTTAACAATATGGGTTAGAACCAGAAAAGCAAGTGAAGAAAAATAAATATGCATTTAAATTTCTTTTTGAAAAAGTAAAAATAACTGCTAAAATGAATGTTCACACATTGAAATAAATGCATTTTAGAAAAAGATAAAACATAGTTTTCTCATCTATGAACATCATTGTTAATAAATAAACAGTACATTTAAAACGTTTTTCAGAGGTTGTAAAGTACTTTTCTACAGGCATATAGAATGTAGATCTGGAAATTCACATCCAGATTTCAATTTTGAAAAGAATAATATAAATGGTAAAATGAAATTAACAACATAAAAAATAAATGCTTTTTTGAGAAATGTTTGAACATGGTTTCACATCCATGGAACAGCACAGGTAAAAAGTACTTTTCTACAAGAAAGCAAAATGTACATCTGTAAATCCACTGCTACATTTCAATTTTAAAAAAGAATAACGTAAATGTTAAAATGAAGCAACAAACATTAAAATACATGCTTTTTTGAGAAATTTTTCAACTTTCTTTCACATCTATAAATTTTCTTTGTTTAAATATTTACAGCCTTTGTAAAACATTTAATAAAGTTTAAAAATATAGTTTACAACCAGAAAAGAAAATATAGAAAAATAAATACGCGTTTAAATTTCAATTTGAAAAAAGTAAAAATAACTGCTAAAATGTATGTTCACACATTGAAATAAATGCATTTTAAGAAAAGATTAAACATACTTTTCTCATCTATGAACTTCATTGATAATATTTAAACAGTAAATTTAAAACGTTTTTCAGAGTTTGTAAAGTACTTTTCTACAATCAAATAAAATGTAGTCCTGGAAATTCACATCGAGATTTCAATTTTGAAAAGAATAATATAAATGGTAAAATGAAATTTACAACATAAAAAATAAATGCTTTTTTGAGCAATGTTTGAACATGGTTTCACATCTATGAGACAGCACATGTTAAAAGTACTTTTCTACAAGAAAGCAAAATGTACATCTGTAAATTCACTGCTACATTTCAATTTTAAAAAAGAATAACATAAATGTTAAAATGAAGTTACAATCATTAAAATACATGCTTTTTTGAGAAATGTTAAAACTTTCTTCACATCTATGAATTTTCATGTTTACATACTTATAGCCTTTGTAAAAAGATTAACAATGTTTAACAATATGGGTTAGAACCAGAAAAGCAAATGTAGAAAAATAAATACGAGTTTAAATTTCAATTTGAAAAAAGTAAAAATAACTGCTAAAATGAATGTTCACACATTGAAATAAATGCATTTTAGGAAAAGATTAAACATACTTTTCTCATCTATGAACTTCATTGATAATATTTAAACAGTACATTTAAAACGTTTTTCAGTGTTCGTAAAGTACTTTTCTACAATTAAATAAAATGTAGATCTGGAAATTCACATCCAGATTTGAATTTTGAAAAGAATAATATAAATGGTAAAATGAAATTTCAAACATAAAAAATAAATGCTTTTTTGAGCAATGTTTGAACATGATTTCACATCTATGAAACAGCACATGTTAAAAGTACTTTTCTACAAGAAAGTAAAATGTACATCTGTAAATTCACTGCTATATTTCAATTTTAAAAAAGAATAACATAAATGTTAAAATGAAGCTACAATCATTAAAATACATGCTTTTTTGAGAAATGTTAAAACTTTCTTTCACATCTATGAATTTTCATGTTTACATGTTTATAGCCTTTGTAAAATTTTTAAAAACGTTTAAAAATATGGGTTACAACCAGAAAAGCAAATGTAGAAAAATAAATACGCTTTTAAATTTCAATTTGAAAAAAGTAAAAATAACTGCTAAAATGAATTTTCACACATTGAAATAAATGCATTTTAGGAAAAGATTAAACATACTTTTCTCATCTATGTACTTCATTGATAATATATAAACAGTACATCTAAAACGTTTTTCAGAGGTTGTAAAGTACTTTTCTACAGGCATATAGAATGTAGATATGGAAATTCACATCCAGATTTCAATTTGAAAAGAATAATATAAATGGTAAAATGAAATTAACAACATAAAAAATAAATGCTTTTTTGAGAAATGTTTGAACATGGTTTCACATCTATGAAACAGCACATGTAAAAAGTACTTTTCTACAAGAAAGCAAAATGTACATCTGTAAATTCAGTTCTACATTTCAATTTTTAAAAGAATAACGTAAATGTTAAAATGAAGCTACAAACATTAAAATACATGCTTTTTTGTGAAATTTTTCAACTTTCTTTCACATCTATGAATTCTCATGTTTACATGTTTATAGCCTTTGTAAAACTTTTAACAATGTTTAAAAATATGGGTTAGAACCAGAAAAGCAAATGTAGAAAAATAAATACGAGTTTAAATTTCAATTTGAAAAAAGTAAAAATAACTGCTAAAATGAATGTTCACACATTGAAATAAATGCATTTTAGGAAAAGATTAAACATACTTTTCTCATCTATGAACTTCATTGATTTTAAACAGTACATTTAAAACGTTTTTCAGTGTTCGTAAAGTACTTTTCTACAATTAAATAAAATGTAGATCTGGAAATTCACATCCAGATTTGAATTTTGAAAAGAATAATATAAATGGTAAAATGAAATTTCAAACATAAAAAATAAATGCTTTTTTGAGCAATGTTTGAACATGATTTCACATCTATGAAACAGCACATGTTAAAAGTACTTTTCTACAAGAAAGTAAAATGTACATCTGTAAATTCACTGCTATATTTCAATTTTAAAAAAGAATAACATAAATGTTAAAATGAAGCTACAATCATTAAAATACATGCTTTTTTGAGAAATGTTAAAACTTTCTTTCACATCTATGAATTTTCATGTTTACATGTTTATAGCCTTTGTAAAATTTTTAACAACGTTTAAAAATATGGGTTACAACCAGAAAAGCAAATGTAGAAAAATAAATACGCTTTTAAATTTCAATTTGAAAAAAGTAAAAATAACTGCTAAAATGAATTTTCACACATTGAAATAAATGCATTTTAGGAAAAGATTAAACATACTTTTCTCATCTATGTACTTCATTGATAATATATAAACAGTACATCTAAAACGTTTTTCAGAGGTTGTAAAGTACTTTTCTACAGGCATATAGAATGTAGATCTGGAAATTCACATCCAGATTTCAATTTTGAAAAGAATAATATAAATGGTAAAATGAAATTAACAACATAAAAAATAAATGCTTTTTTGAGAAATGTTTGAACATGGTTTCACATCTATGAAACAGCACATGTAAAAAGTACTTTTCTACAAGAAAGCAAAATGTACATCTGTAAATTCAGTTCTACATTTCAATTTTAAAAAGAATAACGTAAATGTTAAAATGAAGCTACAAACATTAAAATACATGCTTTTTTGTGAAATTTTTCAACTTTCTTTCACATCTATGAATTTTCTGTGTTTAAATATTTACAGCCTTTGTAAATCATTTAACAAAGTTTAAAAATATAGTTTACAACCAGAAAAGAAAATATAGAAAAATAAATACGCGTTTAAATTTCAATTTGAAAAAAGTAAAAATAACTGCTAAAATGTATGTTCACACATTGAAATAAATGCATTTTAGGAAAAGATTAAACATACTTTTCTCATCTATGAACTTCATTGATAATATTTAAACAGTAAATTTAAAACGTTTTTCAGAGTTTGTAAAGTACTTTTCTACAATCAAATAAAATGTAGTCCAGGAAATTCACATCCAGATTTCAATTTTGAAAAGAATAATATAAATGGTAAAATGAAATTTAAAACATAAAAAATAAATGCTTTTTTGAGCAATGTTTGAACATGGTTTCACATCTATGAAACAGCACATGTTAAAAGTACTTTTCTACAAGAAAGCAAAATGTACATCTGTAAATTCACTGCTACATTTCAATTTTAAAAAAGAATAACATAAATGTTAAAATGAAGCTACAATCATTAAAATACATGCTTTTTTGAGAAATGTTAAAACTTTCTTCACATCTATGAATTTTCATGTTTACATATTTATAGCCTTTGTAAAACCATTAACAATGTTTAACAATATGGGTTAGAACCAGAAAAGCAAGTGAAGAAAAATAAATATGCATTTAAATTTCTTTTTGAAAAAGTAAAAATAACTGCTAAAATGAATGTTCACACATTGAAATAAATGCATTTTAGAAAAAGATAAAACATAGTTTTCTCATCTATGAACATCATTGTTAATAAATAAACAGTACATTTAAAACGTTTTTCAGAGGTTGTAAAGTACTTTTCTACAGGCATATAGAATGTAGATCTGGAAATTCACATCCAGATTTCAATTTTGAAAAGAATAATATAAATGGTAAAATGAAATTAACAACATAAAAAATAAATGCTTTTTTGAGAAATGTTTGAACATGGTTTCACATCCATGGAACAGCACAGGTAAAAAGTACTTTTCTACAAGAAAGCAAAATGTACATCTGTAAATCCACTGCTACATTTCAATTTTAAAAAAGAATAACGTAAATGTTAAAATGAAGCTACAAACATTAAAATACATGCTTTTTTGAGAAATTTTTCAACTTTCTTTCACATCTATAAATTTTCTTTGTTTAAATATTTACAGCCTTTGTAAAACATTTAATAAAGTTTAAAAATATAGTTTACAACCAGAAAAGAAAATATAGAAAAATAAATACGCGTTTAAATTTCAATTTGAAAAAAGTAAAAATAACTGCTAAAATGTATGTTCACACATTGAAATAAATGCATTTTAAGAAAAGATTAAACATACTTTTCTCATCTATGAACTTCATTGATAATATTTAAACAGTAAATTTAAAACGTTTTTCAGAGTTTGTAAAGTACTTTTCTACAATCAAATAAAATGTAGTCCTGGAAATTCACATCGAGATTTCAATTTTGAAAAGAATAATATAAATGGTAAAATGAAATTTACAACATAAAAAATAAATGATTTTTTGAGCAATGTTTGAACATGGTTTCACATCTATGAGACAGCACATGTTAAAAGTACTTTTCTACAAGAAAGCAAAATGTACATCTGTAAATTCACTGCTACATTTCAATTTTAAAAAAGAATAACATAAATGTTAAAATGAAGTTACAATCATTAAAATACATGCTTTTTTGAGAAATGTTAAAACTTTCTTCACATCTATGAATTTTCATGTTTACATACTTATAGCCTTTGTAAAAAGATTAACAATGTTTAACAATATGGGTTAGAACCAGAAAAGCAAATGTAGAAAAATAAATACGAGTTTAAATTTCAATTTGAAAAAAGTAAAAATAACTGCTAAAATGAATGTTCACACATTGAAATAAATGCATTTTAGGAAAAGATTAAACATACTTTTCTCATCTATGAACTTCATTGATAATATTTAAACAGTACATTTAAAACGTTTTTCAGTGTTCGTAAAGTACTTTTCTACAATTAAATAAAATGTAGATCTGGAAATTCACATCCAGATTTGAATTTTGAAAAGAATAATATAAATGGTAAAATGAAATTTCAAACATAAAAAATAAATGCTTTTTTGAGCAATGTTTGAACATGATTTCACATCTATGAAACAGCACATGTTAAAAGTACTTTTCTACAAGAAAGTAAAATGTACATCTGTAAATTCACTGCTATATTTCAATTTTAAAAAAGAATAACATAAATGTTAAAATGAAGCTACAATCATTAAAATACATGCTTTTTTGAGAAATGTTAAAACTTTCTTTCACATCTATGAATTTTCATGTTTACATGTTTATAGCCTTTGTAAAATTTTTAACAACGTTTAAAAATATGGGTTACAACCAGAAAAGCAAATGTAGAAAAATAAATACGCTTTTAAATTTCAATTTGAAAAAAGTAAAAATAACTGCTAAAATGAATTTTCACACATTGAAATAAATGCATTTTAGGAAAAGATTAAACATACTTTTCTCATCTATGTACTTCATTGATAATATATAAACAGTACATCTAAAACGTTTTTCAGAGGTTGTAAAGTACTTTTCTACAGGCATATAGAATGTAGATATGGAAATTCACATCCAGATTTCAATTTGAAAAGAATAATATAAATGGTAAAATGAAATTAACAACATAAAAAATAAATGCTTTTTTGAGAAATGTTTGAACATGGTTTCACATCTATGAAACAGCACATGTAAAAAGTACTTTTCTACAAGAAAGCAAAATGTACATCTGTAAATTCAGTTCTACATTTCAATTTTTAAAAGAATAACGTAAATGTTAAAATGAAGCTACAAACATTAAAATACATGCTTTTTTGTGAAATTTTTCAACTTTCTTTCACATCTATGAATTCTCATGTTTACATGTTTATAGCCTTTGTAAAACTTTTAACAATGTTTAAAAATATGGGTTAGAACCAGAAAAGCAAATGTAGAAAAATAAATACGAGTTTAAATTTCAATTTGAAAAAAGTAAAAATAACTGCTAAAATGAATGTTCACACATTGAAATAAATGCATTTTAGGAAAAGATTAAACATACTTTTCTCATCTATGAACTTCATTGATTTTAAACAGTACATTTAAAACGTTTTTCAGTGTTCGTAAAGTACTTTTCTACAATTAAATAAAATGTAGATCTGGAAATTCACATCCAGATTTGAATTTTGAAAAGAATAATATAAATGGTAAAATGAAATTTCAAACATAAAAAATAAATGCTTTTTTGAGCAATGTTTGAACATGATTTCACATCTATGAAACAGCACATGTTAAAAGTACTTTTCTACAAGAAAGTAAAATGTACATCTGTAAATTCACTGCTATATTTCAATTTTAAAAAAGAATAACATAAATGTTAAAATGAAGCTACAATCATTAAAATACATGCTTTTTTGAGAAATGTTAAAACTTTCTTTCACATCTATGAATTTTCATGTTTACATGTTTATAGCCTTTGTAAAATTTTTAACAACGTTTAAAAATATGGGTTACAACCAGAAAAGCAAATGTAGAAAAATAAATACGCTTTTAAATTTCAATTTGAAAAAAGTAAAAATAACTGCTAAAATGAATTTTCACACATTGAAATAAATGCATTTTAGGAAAAGATTAAACATACTTTTCTCATCTATGTACTTCATTGATAATATATAAACAGTACATCTAAAACGTTTTTCAGAGGTTGTAAAGTACTTTTCTACAGGCATATAGAATGTAGATCTGGAAATTCACATCCAGATTTCAATTTTGAAAAGAATAATATAAATGGTAAAATGAAATTAACAACATAAAAAATAAATGCTTTTTTGAGAAATGTTTGAACATGGTTTCACATCTATGAAACAGCACATGTAAAAAGTACTTTTCTACAAGAAAGCAAAATGTACATCTGTAAATTCAGTTCTACATTTCAATTTTAAAAAGAATAACGTAAATGTTAAAATGAAGCTACAAACATTAAAATACATGCTTTTTTGTGAAATGTTAAAACTTTCTTCACATCTATGAATTTTCATGTTTACATATTTATAGCCTTTGTAAAACCATTAACAATGTTTAACAATATGGGTTAGAACCAGAAAAGCAAGTGAAGAAAAATAAATATGCATTTAAATTTCTTTTTGAAAAAGTAAAAATAACTGCTAAAATGAATGTTCACACATTGAAATAAATGCATTTTAGAAAAAGATAAAACATAGTTTTCTCATCTATGAACATCATTGTTAATAAATAAACAGTACATTTAAAACGTTTTTCAGAGGTTGTAAAGTACTTTTCTACAGGCATATAGAATGTAGATCTGGAAATTCACATCCAGATTTCAATTTTGAAAAGAATAATATAAATGGTAAAATGAAATTAACAACATAAAAAATAAATGCTTTTTTGAGAAATGTTTGAACATGGTTTCACATCCATGGAACAGCACAGGTAAAAAGTACTTTTCTACAAGAAAGCAAAATGTACATCTGTAAATCCACTGCTACATTTCAATTTTAAAAAAGAATAACGTAAATGTTAAAATGAAGCTACAAACATTAAAATACATGCTTTTTTGAGAAATTTTTCAACTTTCTTTCACATCTATAAATTTTCTTTGTTTAAATATTTACAGCCTTTGTAAAACATTTAATAAAGTTTAAAAATATAGTTTACAACCAGAAAAGAAAATATAGAAAAATAAATACGCGTTTAAATTTCAATTTGAAAAAAGTAAAAATAACTGCTAAAATGTATGTTCACACATTGAAATAAATGCATTTTAAGAAAAGATTAAACATACTTTTCTCATCTATGAACTTCATTGATAATATTTAAACAGTAAATTTAAAACGTTTTTCAGAGTTTGTAAAGTACTTTTCTACAATCAAATAAAATGTAGTCCTGGAAATTCACATCGAGATTTCAATTTTGAAAAGAATAATATAAATGGTAAAATGAAATTTACAACATAAAAAATAAATGCTTTTTTGAGCAATGTTTGAACATGGTTTCACATCTATGAGACAGCACATGTTAAAAGTACTTTTCTACAAGAAAGCAAAATGTACATCTGTAAATTCACTGCTACATTTCAATTTTAAAAAAGAATAACATAAATGTTAAAATGAAGCTACAATCATTAAAATACATGCTTTTTTGAGAAATGTTAAAACTTTCTTCACATCTATGAATTTTCATGTTTACATATTTATAGCCTTTGTAAAACCATTAACAATGTTTAACAATATGGGTTAGAACCAGAAAAGCAAGTGAAGAAAAATAAATATGCATTTAAATTTCTTTTTGAAAAAGTAAAAATAACTGCTAAAATGAATGTTCACACATTGAAATAAATGCATTTTAGAAAAAGATAAAACATAGTTTTCTCATCTATGAACATCATTGTTAATAAATAAACAGTACATTTAAAACGTTTTTCAGAGGTTGTAAAGTACTTTTCTACAGACATATAGAATGTAGATCTGGAAATTCACATCCAGATTTCAATTTTGAAAAGAATAATATAAATGGTAAAATGAAATTAACAACATAAAAAATAAATGCTTTTTTGAGAAATGTTTGAACATGGTTTCACATCCATGGAACAGCACAGGTAAAAAGTACTTTTCTACAAGAAAGCAAAATGTACATCTGTAAATCCACTGCTACATTTCAATTTTAAAAAAGAATAACGTAAATGTTAAAATGAAGCTACAAACATTAAAATACATGCTTTTTTGAGAAATTTTTCAACTTTCTTTCACATCTATAAATTTTCTTTGTTTAAATATTTACAGCCTTTGTAAAACATTTAATAAAGTTTAAAAATATAGTTTACAACCAGAAAAGCAAATGTAGAAAAATAAATACGAGTTTAAATTTCAATTTGAAAAAAGTAAAAATAACTGCTAAAATGAATGTTCACACATTGAAATAAATGCATTTTAGGAAAAGATTAAACATACTTTTCTCATCTATGAACTTCATTGATAATATTTAAACAGTACATTTAAAACGTTTTTCAGTGTTCGTAAAGTACTTTTCTACAATTAAATAAAATGTAGATCTGGAAATTCACATCCAGATTTGAATTTTGAAAAGAATAATATAAATGGTAAAATGAAATTTCAAACATAAAAAATAAATGCTTTTTTGAGCAATGTTTGAACATGATTTCACATCTATGAAACAGCACATGTTAAAAGTACTTTTCTACAAGAAAGTAAAATGTACATCTGTAAATTCACTGCTATATTTCAATTTTAAAAAAGAATAACATAAATGTTAAAATGAAGCTACAATCATTAAAATACATGCTTTTTTGAGAAATGTTAAAACTTTCTTTCACATCTATGAATTTTCATGTTTACATGTTTATAGCCTTTGTAAAATTTTTAACAACGTTTAAAAATATGGGTTACAACCAGAAAAGCAAATGTAGAAAAATAAATACGCTTTTAAATTTCAATTTGAAAAAAGTAAAAATAACTGCTAAAATGAATTTTCACACATTGAAATAAATGCATTTTAGGAAAAGATTAAACATACTTTTCTCATCTATGTACTTCATTGATAATATATAAACAGTACATCTAAAACGTTTTTCAGAGGTTGTAAAGTACTTTTCTACAGGCATATAGAATGTAGATATGGAAATTCACATCCAGATTTCAATTTGAAAAGAATAATATAAATGGTAAAATGAAATTAACAACATAAAAAATAAATGCTTTTTTGAGAAATGTTTGAACATGGTTTCACATCTATGAAACAGCACATGTAAAAAGTACTTTTCTACAAGAAAGCAAAATGTACATCTGTAAATTCAGTTCTACATTTCAATTTTTAAAAGAATAACGTAAATGTTAAAATGAAGCTACAAACATTAAAATACATGCTTTTTTGTGAAATTTTTCAACTTTCTTTCACATCTATGAATTCTCATGTTTACATGTTTATAGCCTTTGTAAAACTTTTAACAATGTTTAAAAATATGGGTTAGAACCAGAAAAGCAAATGTAGAAAAATAAATACGAGTTTAAATTTCAATTTGAAAAAAGTAAAAATAACTGCTAAAATGAATGTTCACACATTGAAATAAATGCATTTTAGGAAAAGATTAAACATACTTTTCTCATCTATGAACTTCATTGATTTTAAACAGTACATTTAAAACGTTTTTCAGTGTTCGTAAAGTACTTTTCTACAATTAAATAAAATGTAGATCTGGAAATTCACATCCAGATTTGAATTTTGAAAAGAATAATATAAATGGTAAAATGAAATTTCAAACATAAAAAATAAATGCTTTTTTGAGCAATGTTTGAACATGATTTCACATCTATGAAACAGCACATGTTAAAAGTACTTTTCTACAAGAAAGTAAAATGTACATCTGTAAATTCACTGCTATATTTCAATTTTAAAAAAGAATAACATAAATGTTAAAATGAAGCTACAATCATTAAAATACATGCTTTTTTGAGAAATGTTAAAACTTTCTTTCACATCTATGAATTTTCATGTTTACATGTTTATAGCCTTTGTAAAATTTTTAACAACGTTTAAAAATATGGGTTACAACCAGAAAAGCAAATGTAGAAAAATAAATACGCTTTTAAATTTCAATTTGAAAAAAGTAAAAATAACTGCTAAAATGAATTTTCACACATTGAAATAAATGCATTTTAGGAAAAGATTAAACATACTTTTCTCATCTATGTACTTCATTGATAATATATAAACAGTACATCTAAAACGTTTTTCAGAGGTTGTAAAGTACTTTTCTACAGGCATATAGAATGTAGATCTGGAAATTCACATCCAGATTTCAATTTTGAAAAGAATAATATAAATGGTAAAATGAAATTAACAACATAAAAAATAAATGCTTTTTTGAGAAATGTTTGAACATGGTTTCACATCTATGAAACAGCACATGTAAAAAGTACTTTTCTACAAGAAAGCAAAATGTACATCTGTAAATTCAGTTCTACATTTCAATTTTAAAAAGAATAACGTAAATGTTAAAATGAAGCTACAAACATTAAAATACATGCTTTTTTGTGAAATTTTTCAACTTTCTTTCACATCTATGAATTTTCTGTGTTTAAATATTTACAGCCTTTGTAAATCATTTAACAAAGTTTAAAAATATAGTTTACAACCAGAAAAGAAAATATAGAAAAATAAATACGCGTTTAAATTTCAATTTGAAAAAAGTAAAAATAACTGCTAAAATGTATGTTCACACATTGAAATAAATGCATTTTAGGAAAAGATTAAACATACTTTTCTCATCTATGAACTTCATTGATAATATTTAAACAGTAAATTTAAAACGTTTTTCAGAGTTTGTAAAGTACTTTTCTACAATCAAATAAAATGTAGTCCAGGAAATTCACATCCAGATTTCAATTTTGAAAAGAATAATATAAATGGTAAAATGAAATTTAAAACATAAAAAATAAATGCTTTTTTGAGCAATGTTTGAACATGGTTTCACATCTATGAAACAGCACATGTTAAAAGTACTTTTCTACAAGAAAGCAAAATGTACATCTGTAAATTCACTGCAACATTTCAATTTTAAAAAAGAATAACATAAATGTTAAAATGAAGCTACAATCATTAAAATACATGCTTTTTTGAGAAATGTTAAAACTTTCTTCACATCTATGAATTTTCATGTTTACATATTTATAGCCTTTGTAAAACCATTAACAATGTTTAACAATATGGGTTAGAACCAGAAAAGCAAGTGAAGAAAAATAAATATGCATTTAAATTTCTTTTTGAAAAAGTAAAAATAACTGCTAAAATGAATGTTCACACATTGAAATAAATGCATTTTAGAAAAAGATAAAACATAGTTTTCTCATCTATGAACATCATTGTTAATAAATAAACAGTACATTTAAAACGTTTTTCAGAGGTTGTAAAGTACTTTTCTACAGGCATATAGAATGTAGATCTGGAAATTCACATCCAGATTTCAATTTTGAAAAGAATAATATAAATGGTAAAATGAAATTAACAACATAAAAAATAAATGCTTTTTTGAGAAATGTTTGAACATGGTTTCACATCCATGGAACAGCACAGGTAAAAAGTACTTTTCTACAAGAAAGCAAAATGTACATCTGTAAATCCACTGCTACATTTCAATTTTAAAAAAGAATAACGTAAATGTTAAAATGAAGCTACAAACATTAAAATACATGCTTTTTTGAGAAATTTTTCAACTTTCTTTCACATCTATAAATTTTCTTTGTTTAAATATTTACAGCCTTTGTAAAACATTTAATAAAGTTTAAAAATATAGTTTACAACCAGAAAAGAAAATATAGAAAAATAAATACGCGTTTAAATTTCAATTTGAAAAAAGTAAAAATAACTGCTAAAATGTATGTTCACACATTGAAATAAATGCATTTTAAGAAAAGATTAAACATACTTTTCTCATCTATGAACTTCATTGATAATATTTAAACAGTAAATTTAAAACGTTTTTCAGAGTTTGTAAAGTACTTTTCTACAATCAAATAAAATGTAGTCCTGGAAATTCACATCGAGATTTCAATTTTGAAAAGAATAATATAAATGGTAAAATGAAATTTACAACATAAAAAATAAATGCTTTTTTGAGCAATGTTTGAACATGGTTTCACATCTATGAGACAGCACATGTTAAAAGTACTTTTCTACAAGAAAGCAAAATGTACATCTGTAAATTCACTGCTACATTTCAATTTTAAAAAAGAATAACATAAATGTTAAAATGAAGTTACAATCATTAAAATACATGCTTTTTTGAGAAATGTTAAAACTTTCTTCACATCTATGAATTTTCATGTTTACATACTTATAGCCTTTGTAAAAAGATTAACAATGTTTAACAATATGGGTTAGAACCAGAAAAGCAAATGTAGAAAAATAAATACGAGTTTAAATTTCAATTTGAAAAAAGTAAAAATAACTGCTAAAATGAATGTTCACACATTGAAATAAATGCATTTTAGGAAAAGATTAAACATACTTTTCTCATCTATGAACTTCATTGATAATATTTAAACAGTACATTTAAAACGTTTTTCAGTGTTCGTAAAGTACTTTTCTACAATTAAATAAAATGTAGATCTGGAAATTCACATCCAGATTTGAATTTTGAAACGAATAATATAAATGGTAAAATGAAATTTCAAACATAAAAAATAAATGCTTTTTTGAGCAATGTTTGAACATGATTTCACATCTATGAAACAGCACATGTTAAAAGTACTTTTCTACAAGAAAGTAAAATGTACATCTGTAAATTCACTGCTATATTTCAATTTTAAAAAAGAATAACATAAATGTTAAAATGAAGCTACAATCATTAAAATACATGCTTTTTTGAGAAATGTTAAAACTTTCTTTCACATCTATGAATTTTCATGTTTACATGTTTATAGCCTTTGTAAAATTTTTAAAAACGTTTAAAAATATGGGTTACAACCAGAAAAGCAAATGTAGAAAAATAAATACGCTTTTAAATTTCAATTTGAAAAAAGTAAAAATAACTGCTAAAATGAATTTTCACACATTGAAATAAATGCATTTTAGGAAAAGATTAAACATACTTTTCTCATCTATGTACTTCATTGATAATATATAAACAGTACATCTAAAACGTTTTTCAGAGGTTGTAAAGTACTTTTCTACAGGCATATAGAATGTAGATATGGAAATTCACATCCAGATTTTAATTTGAAAAGAATAATATAAATGGTAAAATGAAATTAACAACATAAAAAATAAATGCTTTTTTGAGAAATGTTTGAACATGGTTTCACATCTATGAAACAGCACATGTAAAAAGTACTTTTCTACAAGAAAGCAAAATGTACATCTGTAAATTCAGTTCTACATTTCAATTTTTAAAAGAATAACGTAAATGTTAAAATGAAGCTACAAACATTAAAATACATGCTTTTTTGTGAAATTTTTCAACTTTCTTTCACATCTATGAATTCTCATGTTTACATGTTTATAGCCTTTGTAAAACTTTTAACAATGTTTAAAAATATGGGTTACAACCAGAAAAGCAAATGTAGAAAAATAAATACGAGTTTAAATTTCAATTTGAAAAAAGTAAAAATAACTGCTAAAATGAATGTTCACACATTGAAATAAATGCATTTTAGGAAAAGATTAAACATACTTTTCTCATCTATGAACTTCATTGATTTTAAACAGTACATTTAAAACGTTTTTCAGTGTTCGTAAAGTACTTTTCTACAATTAAATAAAATGTAGATCTGGAAATTCACATCCAGATTTGAATTTTGAAAAGAATAATATAAATGGTAAAATGAAATTTCAAACATAAAAAATAAATGCTTTTTTGAGCAATGTTTGAACATGATTTCACATCTATGAAACAGCACATGTTAAAAGTACTTTTCTACAAGAAAGTAAAATGTACATCTGTAAATTCACTGCTATATTTCAATTTTAAAAAAGAATAACATAAATGTTAAAATGAAGCTACAATCATTAAAATACATGCTTTTTTGAGAAATGTTAAAACTTTCTTTCACATCTATGAATTTTCATGTTTACATGTTTATAGCCTTTGTAAAATTTTTAACAACGTTTAAAAATATGGGTTACAACCAGAAAAGCAAATGTAGAAAAATAAATACGCTTTTAAATTTCAATTTGAAAAAAGTAAAAATAACTGCTAAAATGAATTTTCACACATTGAAATAAATGCATTTTAGGAAAAGATTAAACATACTTTTCTCATCTATGTACTTCATTGATAATATATAAACAGTACATCTAAAACGTTTTTCAGAGGTTGTAAAGTACTTTTCTACAGGCATATAGAATGTAGATCTGGAAATTCACATCCAGATTTCAATTTTGAAAAGAATAATATAAATGGTAAAATGAAATTAACAACATAAAAAATAAATGCTTTTTTGAGAAATGTTTGAACATGGTTTCACATCTATGAAACAGCACATGTAAAAAGTACTTTTCTACAAGAAAGCAAAATGTACATCTGTAAATTCAGTTCTACATTTCAATTTTAAAAAGAATAACGTAAATGTTAAAATGAAGCTACAAACATTAAAATACATGCTTTTTTGTGAAATTTTTCAACTTTCTTTCACATCTATGAATTTTCTGTGTTTAAATATTTACAGCCTTTGTAAATCATTTAACAAAGTTTAAAAATATAGTTTACAACCAGAAAAGAAAATATAGAAAAATAAATACGCGTTTAAATTTCAATTTGAAAAAAGTAAAAATAACTGCTAAAATGTATGTTCACACATTGAAATAAATGCATTTTAGGAAAAGATTAAACATACTTTTCTCATCTATGAACTTCATTGATAATATTTAAACAGTAAATTTAAAACGTTTTTCAGAGTTTGTAAAGTACTTTTCTACAATCAAATAAAATGTAGTCCAGGAAATTCACATCCAGATTTCAATTTTGAAAAGAATAATATAAATGGTAAAATGAAATTTAAAACATAAAAAATAAATGCTTTTTTGAGCAATGTTTGAACATGGTTTCACATCTATGAAACAGCACATGTTAAAAGTACTTTTCTACAAGAAAGCAAAATGTACATCTGTAAATTCACTGCTACATTTCAATTTTAAAAAAGAATAACATAAATGTTAAAATGAAGCTACAATCATTAAAATACATGCTTTTTTGAGAAATGTTAAAACTTTCTTCACATCTATGAATTTTCATGTTTACATATTTATAGCCTTTGTAAAACCATTAACAATGTTTAACAATATGGGTTAGAACCAGAAAAGCAAGTGAAGAAAAATAAATATGCATTTAAATTTCTTTTTGAAAAAGTAAAAATAACTGCTAAAATGAATGTTCACACATTGAAATAAATGCATTTTAGAAAAAGATAAAACATAGTTTTCTCATCTATGAACATCATTGTTAATAAATAAACAGTACATTTAAAACGTTTTTCAGAGGTTGTAAAGTACTTTTCTACAGGCATATAGAATGTAGATCTGGAAATTCACATCCAGATTTCAATTTTGAAAAGAATAATATAAATGGTAAAATGAAATTAACAACATAAAAAATAAATGCTTTTTTGAGAAATGTTTGAACATGGTTTCACATCCATGGAACAGCACAGGTAAAAAGTACTTTTCTACAAGAAAGCAAAATGTACATCTGTAAATCCACTGCTACATTTCAATTTTAAAAAAGAATAACGTAAATGTTAAAATGAAGCTACAAACATTAAAATACATGCTTTTTTGAGAAATTTTTCAACTTTCTTTCACATCTATAAATTTTCTTTGTTTAAATATTTACAGCCTTTGTAAAACATTTAATAAAGTTTAAAAATATAGTTTACAACCAGAAAAGAAAATATAGAAAAATAAATACGCGTTTAAATTTCAATTTGAAAAAAGTAAAAATAACTGCTAAAATGTATGTTCACACATTGAAATAAATGCATTTTAAGAAAAGATTAAACATACTTTTCTCATCTATGAACTTCATTGATAATATTTAAACAGTAAATTTAAAACGTTTTTCAGAGTTTGTAAAGTACTTTTCTACAATCAAATAAAATGTAGTCCTGGAAATTCACATCGAGATTTCAATTTTGAAAAGAATAATATAAATGGTAAAATGAAATTTACAACATAAAAAATAAATGCTTTTTTGAGCAATGTTTGAACATGGTTTCACATCTATGAGACAGCACATGTTAAAAGTACTTTTCTACAAGAAAGCAAAATGTACATCTGTAAATTCACTGCTACATTTCATTTTTAAAAAAGAATAACATAAATGTTAAAATGAAGTTACAATCATTAAAATACATGCTTTTTTGAGAAATGTTAAAACTTTCTTCACATCTATGAATTTTCATGTTTACATACTTATAGCCTTTGTAAAAAGATTAACAATGTTTAACAATATGGGTTAGAACCAGAAAAGCAAATGTAGAAAAATAAATACGAGTTTAAATTTCAATTTGAAAAAAGTAAAAATAACTGCTAAAATGAATGTTCACACATTGAAATAAATGCATTTTAGGAAAAGATTAAACATACTTTTCTCATCTATGAACTTCATTGATAATATTTAAACAGTACATTTAAAACGTTTTTCAGTGTTCGTAAAGTACTTTTCTACAATTAAATAAAATGTAGATCTGGAAATTCACATCCAGATTTGAATTTTGAAAAGAATAATATAAATGGTAAAATGAAATTTCAAACATAAAAAATAAATGCTTTTTTGAGCAATGTTTGAACATGATTTCACATCTATGAAACAGCACATGTTAAAAGTACTTTTCTACAAGAAAGTAAAATGTACATCTGTAAATTCACTGCTATATTTCAATTTTAAAAAAGAATAACATAAATGTTAAAATGAAGCTACAATCATTAAAATACATGCTTTTTTGAGAAATGTTAAAACTTTCTTTCACATCTATGAATTTTCATGTTTACATGTTTATAGCCTTTGTAAAATTTTTAACAACGTTTAAAAATATGGGTTACAACCAGAAAAGCAAATGTAGAAAAATAAATACGCTTTTAAATTTCAATTTGAAAAAAGTAAAAATAACTGCTAAAATGAATTTTCACACATTGAAATAAATGCATTTTAGGAAAAGATTAAACATACTTTTCTCATCTATGTACTTCATTGATAATATATAAACAGTACATCTAAAACGTTTTTCAGAGGTTGTAAAGTACTTTTCTACAGGCATATAGAATGTAGATATGGAAATTCACATCCAGATTTCAATTTGAAAAGAATAATATAAATGGTAAAATGAAATTAACAACATAAAAAATAAATGCTTTTTTGAGAAATGTTTGAACATGGTTTCACATCCATGGAACAGCACAGGTAAAAAGTACTTTTCTACAAGAAAGCAAAATGTACATCTGTAAATCCACTGCTACATTTCAATTTTAAAAAAGAATAACGTAAATGTTAAAATGAAGCTACAAACATTAAAATACATGCTTTTTTGAGAAATTTTTCAACTTTCTTTCACATCTATAAATTTTCTTTGTTTAAATATTTACAGCCTTTGTAAAACATTTAATAAAGTTTAAAAATATAGTTTACAACCAGAAAAGCAAATGTAGAAAAATAAATACGAGTTTAAATTTCAATTTGAAAAAAGTAAAAATAACTGCTAAAATGAATGTTCACACATTGAAATAAATGCATTTTAGGAAAAGATTAAACATACTTTTCTCATCTATGAACTTCATTGATAATATTTAAACAGTACATTTAAAACGTTTTTCAGTGTTCGTAAAGTACTTTTCTACAATTAAATAAAATGTAGATCTGGAAATTCACATCCAGATTTGAATTTTGAAAAGAATAATATAAATGGTAAAATGAAATTTCAAACATAAAAAATAAATGCTTTTTTGAGCAATGTTTGAACATGATTTCACATCTATGAAACAGCACATGTTAAAAGTACTTTTCTACAAGAAAGTAAAATGTACATCTGTAAATTCACTGCTATATTTCAATTTTAAAAAAGAATAACATAAATGTTAAAATGAAGCTACAATCATTAAAATACATGCTTTTTTGAGAAATGTTAAAACTTTCTTTCACATCTATGAATTTTCATGTTTACATGTTTATAGCCTTTGTAAAATTTTTAACAACGTTTAAAAATATGGGTTACAACCAGAAAAGCAAATGTAGAAAAATAAATACGCTTTTAAATTTCAATTTGAAAAAAGTAAAAATAACTGCTAAAATGAATTTTCACACATTGAAATAAATGCATTTTAGGAAAAGATTAAACATACTTTTCTCATCTATGTACTTCATTGATAATATATAAACAGTACATCTAAAACGTTTTTCAGAGGTTGTAAAGTACTTTTCTACAGGCATATAGAATGTAGATATGGAAATTCACATCCAGATTTCAATTTGAAAAGAATAATATAAATGGTAAAATGAAATTAACAACATAAAAAATAAATGCTTTTTTGAGAAATGTTTGAACATGGTTTCACATCTATGAAACAGCACATGTAAAAAGTACTTTTCTACAAGAAAGCAAAATGTACATCTGTAAATTCAGTTCTACATTTCAATTTTTAAAAGAATAACGTAAATGTTAAAATGAAGCTACAAACATTAAAATACATGCTTTTTTGTGAAATTTTTCAACTTTCTTTCACATCTATGAATTCTCATGTTTACATGTTTATAGCCTTTGTAAAACTTTTAACAATGTTTAAAAATATGGGTTAGAACCAGAAAAGCAAATGTAGAAAAATAAATACGAGTTTAAATTTCAATTTGAAAAAAGTAAAAATAACTGCTAAAATGAATGTTCACACATTGAAATAAATGCATTTTAGGAAAAGATTAAACATACTTTTCTCATCTATGAACTTCATTGATTTTAAACAGTACATTTAAAACGTTTTTCAGTGTTCGTAAAGTACTTTTCTACAATTAAATAAAATGTAGATCTGGAAATTCACATCCAGATTTGAATTTTGAAAAGAATAATATAAATGGTAAAATGAAATTTCAAACATAAAAAATAAATGCTTTTTTGAGCAATGTTTGAACATGATTTCACATCTATGAAACAGCACATGTTAAAAGTACTTTTCTACAAGAAAGTAAAATGTACATCTGTAAATTCACTGCTATATTTCAATTTTAAAAAAGAATAACATAAATGTTAAAATGAAGCTACAATCATTAAAATACATGCTTTTTTGAGAAATGTTAAAACTTTCTTTCACATCTATGAATTTTCATGTTTACATGTTTATAGCCTTTGTAAAATTTTTAACAACGTTTAAAAATATGGGTTACAACCAGAAAAGCAAATGTAGAAAAATAAATACGCTTTTAAATTTCAATTTGAAAAAAGTAAAAATAACTGCTAAAATGAATTTTCACACATTGAAATAAATGCATTTTAGGAAAAGATTAAACATACTTTTCTCATCTATGTACTTCATTGATAATATATAAACAGTACATCTAAAACGTTTTTCAGAGGTTGTAAAGTACTTTTCTACAGGCATATAGAATGTAGATCTGGAAATTCACATCCAGATTTCAATTTTGAAAAGAATAATATAAATGGTAAAATGAAATTAACAACATAAAAAATAAATGCTTTTTTGAGAAATGTTTGAACATGGTTTCACATCTATGAAACAGCACATGTAAAAAGTACTTTTCTACAAGAAAGCAAAATGTACATCTGTAAATTCAGTTCTACATTTCAATTTTAAAAAGAATAACGTAAATGTTAAAATGAAGCTACAAACATTAAAATACATGCTTTTTTGTGAAATGTTAAAACTTTCTTCACATCTATGAATTTTCATGTTTACATATTTATAGCCTTTGTAAAACCATTAACAATGTTTAACAATATGGGTTAGAACCAGAAAAGCAAGTGAAGAAAAATAAATATGCATTTAAATTTCTTTTTGAAAAAGTAAAAATAACTGCTAAAATGAATGTTCACACATTGAAATAAATGCATTTTAGAAAAAGATAAAACATAGTTTTCTCATCTATGAACATCATTGTTAATAAATAAACAGTACATTTAAAACGTTTTTCAGAGGTTGTAAAGTACTTTTCTACAGGCATATAGAATGTAGATCTGGAAATTCACATCCAGATTTCAATTTTGAAAAGAATAATATAAATGGTAAAATGAAATTAACAACATAAAAAATAAATGCTTTTTTGAGAAATGTTTGAACATGGTTTCACATCCATGGAACAGCACAGGTAAAAAGTACTTTTCTACAAGAAAGCAAAATGTACATCTGTAAATCCACTGCTACATTTCAATTTTAAAAAAGAATAACGTAAATGTTAAAATGAAGCTACAAACATTAAAATACATGCTTTTTTGAGAAATTTTTCAACTTTCTTTCACATCTATAAATTTTCTTTGTTTAAATATTTACAGCCTTTGTAAAACATTTAATAAAGTTTAAAAATATAGTTTACAACCAGAAAAGAAAATATAGAAAAATAAATACGCGTTTAAATTTCAATTTGAAAAAAGTAAAAATAACTGCTAAAATGTATGTTCACACATTGAAATAAATGCATTTTAAGAAAAGATTAAACATACTTTTCTCATCTATGAACTTCATTGATAATATTTAAACAGTAAATTTAAAACGTTTTTCAGAGTTTGTAAAGTACTTTTCTACAATCAAATAAAATGTAGTCCTGGAAATTCACATCGAGATTTCAATTTTGAAAAGAATAATATAAATGGTAAAATGAAATTTACAACATAAAAAATAAATGCTTTTTTGAGCAATGTTTGAACATGGTTTCACATCTATGAGACAGCACATGTTAAAAGTACTTTTCTACAAGAAAGCAAAATGTACATCTGTAAATTCACTGCTACATTTCAATTTTAAAAAAGAATAACATAAATGTTAAAATGAAGTTACAATCATTAAAATACATGCTTTTTTGAGAAATGTTAAAACTTTCTTCACATCTATGAATTTTCATGTTTACATACTTATAGCCTTTGTAAAAAGATTAACAATGTTTAACAATATGGGTTAGAACCAGAAAAGCAAATGTAGAAAAATAAATACGAGTTTAAATTTCAATTTGAAAAAAGTAAAAATAACTGCTAAAATGAATGTTCACACATTGAAATAAATGCATTTTAGGAAAAGATTAAACATACTTTTCTCATCTATGAACTTCATTGATAATATTTAAACAGTACATTTAAAACGTTTTTCAGTGTTCGTAAAGTACTTTTCTACAATTAAATAAAATGTAGATCTGGAAATTCACATCCAGATTTGAATTTTGAAAAGAATAATATAAATGGTAAAATGAAATTTCAAACATAAAAAATAAATGCTTTTTTGAGCAATGTTTGAACATGATTTCACATCTATGAAACAGCACATGTTAAAAGTACTTTTCTACAAGAAAGTAAAATGTACATCTGTAAATTCACTGCTATATTTCAATTTTAAAAAAGAATAACATAAATGTTAAAATGAAGCTACAATCATTAAAATACATGCTTTTTTGAGAAATGTTAAAACTTTCTTTCACATCTATGAATTTTCATGTTTACATGTTTATAGCCTTTGTAAAATTTTTAAAAACGTTTAAAAATATGGGTTACAACCAGAAAAGCAAATGTAGAAAAATAAATACGCTTTTAAATTTCAATTTGAAAAAAGTAAAAATAACTGCTAAAATGAATTTTCACACATTGAAATAAATGCATTTTAGGAAAAGATTAAACATACTTTTCTCATCTATGTACTTCATTGATAATATATAAACAGTACATCTAAAACGTTTTTCAGAGGTTGTAAAGTACTTTTCTACAGGCATATAGAATGTAGATATGGAAATTCACATCCAGATTTCAATTTGAAAAGAATAATATAAATGGTAAAATGAAATTAACAACATAAAAAATAAATGCTTTTTTGAGAAATGTTTGAACATGGTTTCACATCTATGAAACAGCACATGTAAAAAGTACTTTTCTACAAGAAAGCAAAATGTACATCTGTAAATTCAGTTCTACATTTCAATTTTTAAAAGAATAACGTAAATGTTAAAATGAAGCTACAAACATTAAAATACATGCTTTTTTGTGAAATTTTTCAACTTTCTTTCACATCTATGAATTCTCATGTTTACATGTTTATAGCCTTTGTAAAACTTTTAACAATGTTTAAAAATATGGGTTACAACCAGAAAAGCAAATGTAGAAAAATAAATACGAGTTTAAATTTCAATTTGAAAAAAGTAAAAATAACTGCTAAAATGAATGTTCACACATTGAAATAAATGCATTTTAGGAAAAGATTAAACATACTTTTCTCATCTATGAACTTCATTGATTTTAAACAGTACATTTAAAACGTTTTTCAGTGTTCGTAAAGTACTTTTCTACAATTAAATAAAATGTAGATCTGGAAATTCACATCCAGATTTGAATTTTGAAAAGAATAATATAAATGGTAAAATGAAATTTCAAACATAAAAAATAAATGCTTTTTTGAGCAATGTTTGAACATGATTTCACATCTATGAAACAGCACATGTTAAAAGTACTTTTCTACAAGAAAGTAAAATGTACATCTGTAAATTCACTGCTATATTTCAATTTTAAAAAAGAATAACATAAATGTTAAAATGAAGCTACAATCATTAAAATACATGCTTTTTTGAGAAATGTTAAAACTTTCTTTCACATCTATGAATTTTCATGTTTACATGTTTATAGCCTTTGTAAAAT
Source organism: Narcine bancroftii (assembly GCF_036971445.1). NCBI lineage: Eukaryota > Metazoa > Chordata > Chondrichthyes > Torpediniformes > Narcinidae > Narcine > Narcine bancroftii. Next base: position 209,079,081 of record NC_091470.1, read on the forward strand.
TTTTAACAACGTTTAAAAATATGGGTTACAACCAGAAAAGCAAATGTAGAAAAATAAATACGCTTTTAAATTTCAATTTGAAAAAAGTAAAAATAACTGCTAAAATGAATTTTCACACATTGAAATAAATGCATTTTAGGAAAAGATTAAACATACTTTTCTCATCTATGTACTTCATTGATAATATATAAACAGTACATCTAAAACGTTTTTCAGAGGTTGTAAAGTACTTTTCTACAGGCATATAGAATGTAGATCTGGAAATTCACATCCAGATTTCAATTTTGAAAAGAATAATATAAATGGTAAAATGAAATTAACAACATAAAAAATAAATGCTTTTTTGAGAAATGTTTGAACATGGTTTCACATCTATGAAACAGCACATGTAAAAAGTACTTTTCTACAAGAAAGCAAAATGTACATCTGTAAATTCAGTTCTACATTTCAATTTTAAAAAGAATAACGTAAATGTTAAAATGAAGCTACAAACATTAAAATACATGCTTTTTTGTGAAATTTTTCAACTTTCTTTCACATCTATGAATTTTCTGTGTTTAAATATTTACAGCCTTTGTAAATCATTTAACAAAGTTTAAAAATATAGTTTACAACCAGAAAAGAAAATATAGAAAAATAAATACGCGTTTAAATTTCAATTTGAAAAAAGTAAAAATAACTGCTAAAATGTATGTTCACACATTGAAATAAATGCATTTTAGGAAAAGATTAAACATACTTTTCTCATCTATGAACTTCATTGATAATATTTAAACAGTAAATTTAAAACGTTTTTCAGAGTTTGTAAAGTACTTTTCTACAATCAAATAAAATGTAGTCCAGGAAATTCACATCCAGATTTCAATTTTGAAAAGAATAATATAAATGGTAAAATGAAATTTAAAACATAAAAAATAAATGCTTTTTTGAGCAATGTTTGAACATGGTTTCACATCTATGAAACAGCACATGTTAAAAGTACTTTTCTACAAGAAAGCAAAATGTACATCTGTAAATTCACTGCTACATTTCAATTTTAAAAAAGAATAACATAAATGTTAAAATGAAGCTACAATCATTAAAATACATGCTTTTTTGAGAAATGTTAAAACTTTCTTCACATCTATGAATTTTCATGTTTACATATTTATAGCCTTTGTAAAACCATTAACAATGTTTAACAATATGGGTTAGAACCAGAAAAGCAAGTGAAGAAAAATAAATATGCATTTAAATTTCTTTTTGAAAAAGTAAAAATAACTGCTAAAATGAATGTTCACACATTGAAATAAATGCATTTTAGAAAAAGATAAAACATAGTTTTCTCATCTATGAACATCATTGTTAATAAATAAACAGTACATTTAAAACGTTTTTCAGAGGTTGTAAAGTACTTTTCTACAGGCATATAGAATGTAGATCTGGAAATTCACATCCAGATTTCAATTTTGAAAAGAATAATATAAATGGTAAAATGAAATTAACAACATAAAAAATAAATGCTTTTTTGAGAAATGTTTGAACATGGTTTCACATCCATGGAACAGCACAGGTAAAAAGTACTTTTCTACAAGAAAGCAAAATGTACATCTGTAAATCCACTGCTACATTTCAATTTTAAAAAAGAATAACGTAAATGTTAAAATGAAGCTACAAACATTAAAATACATGCTTTTTTGAGAAATTTTTCAACTTTCTTTCACATCTATAAATTTTCTTTGTTTAAATATTTACAGCCTTTGTAAAACATTTAATAAAGTTTAAAAATATAGTTTACAACCAGAAAAGAAAATATAGAAAAATAAATACGCGTTTAAATTTCAATTTGAAAAAAGTAAAAATAACTGCTAAAATGTATGTTCACACATTGAAATAAATGCATTTTAAGAAAAGATTAAACATACTTTTCTCATCTATGAACTTCATTGATAATATTTAAACAGTAAATTTAAAACGTTTTTCAGAGTTTGTAAAGTACTTTTCTACAATCAAATAAAATGTAGTCCTGGAAATTCACATCGAGATTTCAATTTTGAAAAGAATAATATAAATGGTAAAATGAAATTTACAACATAAAAAATAAATGCTTTTTTGAGCAATGTTTGAACATGGTTTCACATCTATGAGACAGCACATGTTAAAAGTACTTTTCTACAAGAAAGCAAAATGTACATCTGTAAATTCACTGCTACATTTCATTTTTAAAAAAGAATAACATAAATGTTAAAATGAAGTTACAATCATTAAAATACATGCTTTTTTGAGAAATGTTAAAACTTTCTTCACATCTATGAATTTTCATGTTTACATACTTATAGCCTTTGTAAAAAGATTAACAATGTTTAACAATATGGGTTAGAACCAGAAAAGCAAATGTAGAAAAATAAATACGAGTTTAAATTTCAATTTGAAAAAAGTAAAAATAACTGCTAAAATGAATGTTCACACATTGAAATAAATGCATTTTAGGAAAAGATTAAACATACTTTTCTCATCTATGAACTTCATTGATAATATTTAAACAGTACATTTAAAACGTTTTTCAGTGTTCGTAAAGTACTTTTCTACAATTAAATAAAATGTAGATCTGGAAATTCACATCCAGATTTGAATTTTGAAAAGAATAATATAAATGGTAAAATGAAATTTCAAACATAAAAAATAAATGCTTTTTTGAGCAATGTTTGAACATGATTTCACATCTATGAAACAGCACATGTTAAAAGTACTTTTCTACAAGAAAGTAAAATGTACATCTGTAAATTCACTGCTATATTTCAATTTTAAAAAAGAATAACATAAATGTTAAAATGAAGCTACAATCATTAAAATACATGCTTTTTTGAGAAATGTTAAAACTTTCTTTCACATCTATGAATTTTCATGTTTACATGTTTATAGCCTTTGTAAAATTTTTAACAACGTTTAAAAATATGGGTTACAACCAGAAAAGCAAATGTAGAAAAATAAATACGCTTTTAAATTTCAATTTGAAAAAAGTAAAAATAACTGCTAAAATGAATTTTCACACATTGAAATAAATGCATTTTAGGAAAAGATTAAACATACTTTTCTCATCTATGTACTTCATTGATAATATATAAACAGTACATCTAAAACGTTTTTCAGAGGTTGTAAAGTACTTTTCTACAGGCATATAGAATGTAGATATGGAAATTCACATCCAGATTTCAATTTGAAAAGAATAATATAAATGGTAAAATGAAATTAACAACATAAAAAATAAATGCTTTTTTGAGAAATGTTTGAACATGGTTTCACATCTATGAAACAGCACATGTAAAAAGTACTTTTCTACAAGAAAGCAAAATGTACATCTGTAAATTCAGTTCTACATTTCAATTTTTAAAAGAATAACGTAAATGTTAAAATGAAGCTACAAACATTAAAATACATGCTTTTTTGTGAAATTTTTCAACTTTCTTTCACATCTATGAATTCTCATGTTTACATGTTTATAGCCTTTGTAAAACTTTTAACAATGTTTAAAAATATGGGTTAGAACCAGAAAAGCAAATGTAGAAAAATAAATACGAGTTTAAATTTCAATTTGAAAAAAGTAAAAATAACTGCTAAAATGAATGTTCACACATTGAAATAAATGCATTTTAGGAAAAGATTAAACATACTTTTCTCATCTATGAACTTCATTGATTTTAAACAGTACATTTAAAACGTTTTTCAGTGTTCGTAAAGTACTTTTCTACAATTAAATAAAATGTAGATCTGGAAATTCACATCCAGATTTGAATTTTGAAAAGAATAATATAAATGGTAAAATGAAATTTCAAACATAAAAAATAAATGCTTTTTTGAGCAATGTTTGAACATGATTTCACATCTATGAAACAGCACATGTTAAAAGTACTTTTCTACAAGAAAGTAAAATGTACATCTGTAAATTCACTGCTATATTTCAATTTTAAAAAAGAATAACATAAATGTTAAAATGAAGCTACAATCATTAAAATACATGCTTTTTTGAGAAATGTTAAAACTTTCTTTCACATCTATGAATTTTCATGTTTACATGTTTATAGCCTTTGTAAAATTTTTAACAACGTTTAAAAATATGGGTTACAACCAGAAAAGCAAATGTAGAAAAATAAATACGCTTTTAAATTTCAATTTGAAAAAAGTAAAAATAACTGCTAAAATGAATTTTCACACATTGAAATAAATGCATTTTAGGAAAAGATTAAACATACTTTTCTCATCTATGTACTTCATTGATAATATATAAACAGTACATCTAAAACGTTTTTCAGAGGTTGTAAAGTACTTTTCTACAGGCATATAGAATGTAGATCTGGAAATTCACATCCAGATTTCAATTTTGAAAAGAATAATATAAATGGTAAAATGAAATTAACAACATAAAAAATAAATGCTTTTTTGAGAAATGTTTGAACATGGTTTCACATCTATGAAACAGCACATGTAAAAAGTACTTTTCTACAAGAAAGCAAAATGTACATCTGTAAATTCAGTTCTACATTTCAATTTTAAAAAGAATAACGTAAATGTTAAAATGAAGCTACAAACATTAAAATACATGCTTTTTTGTGAAATGTTAAAACTTTCTTCACATCTATGAATTTTCATGTTTACATATTTATAGCCTTTGTAAAACCATTAACAATGTTTAACAATATGGGTTAGAACCAGAAAAGCAAGTGAAGAAAAATAAATATGCATTTAAATTTCTTTTTGAAAAAGTAAAAATAACTGCTAAAATGAATGTTCACACATTGAAATAAATGCATTTTAGAAAAAGATAAAACATAGTTTTCTCATCTATGAACATCATTGTTAATAAATAAACAGTACATTTAAAACGTTTTTCAGAGGTTGTAAAGTACTTTTCTACAGGCATATAGAATGTAGATCTGGAAATTCACATCCAGATTTCAATTTTGAAAAGAATAATATAAATGGTAAAATGAAATTAACAACATAAAAAATAAATGCTTTTTTGAGAAATGTTTGAACATGGTTTCACATCCATGGAACAGCACAGGTAAAAAGTACTTTTCTACAAGAAAGCAAAATGTACATCTGTAAATCCACTGCTACATTTCAATTTTAAAAAAGAATAACGTAAATGTTAAAATGAAGCTACAAACATTAAAATACATGCTTTTTTGAGAAATTTTTCAACTTTCTTTCACATCTATAAATTTTCTTTGTTTAAATATTTACAGCCTTTGTAAAACATTTAATAAAGTTTAAAAATATAGTTTACAACCAGAAAAGAAAATATAGAAAAATAAATACGCGTTTAAATTTCAATTTGAAAAAAGTAAAAATAACTGCTAAAATGTATGTTCACACATTGAAATAAATGCATTTTAAGAAAAGATTAAACATACTTTTCTCATCTATGAACTTCATTGATAATATTTAAACAGTAAATTTAAAACGTTTTTCAGAGTTTGTAAAGTACTTTTCTACAATCAAATAAAATGTAGTCCTGGAAATTCACATCGAGATTTCAATTTTGAAAAGAATAATATAAATGGTAAAATGAAATTTACAACATAAAAAATAAATGCTTTTTTGAGCAATGTTTGAACATGGTTTCACATCTATGAGACAGCACATGTTAAAAGTACTTTTCTACAAGAAAGCAAAATGTACATCTGTAAATTCACTGCTACATTTCAATTTTAAAAAAGAATAACATAAATGTTAAAATGAAGTTACAATCATTAAAATACATGCTTTTTTGAGAAATGTTAAAACTTTCTTCACATCTATGAATTTTCATGTTTACATACTTATAGCCTTTGTAAAAAGATTAACAATGTTTAACAATATGGGTTAGAACCAGAAAAGCAAATGTAGAAAAATAAATACGAGTTTAAATTTCAATTTGAAAAAAGTAAAAATAACTGCTAAAATGAATGTTCACACATTGAAATAAATGCATTTTAGGAAAAGATTAAACATACTTTTCTCATCTATGAACTTCATTGATAATATTTAAACAGTACATTTAAAACGTTTTTCAGTGTTCGTAAAGTACTTTTCTACAATTAAATAAAATGTAGATCTGGAAATTCACATCCAGATTTGAATTTTGAAAAGAATAATATAAATGGTAAAATGAAATTTCAAACATAAAAAATAAATGCTTTTTTGAGCAATGTTTGAACATGATTTCACTTCTATGAAACAGCACATGTTAAAAGTACTTTTCTACAAGAAAGTAAAATGTACATCTGTAAATTCACTGCTATATTTCAATTTTAAAAAAGAATAACATAAATGTTAAAATGAAGCTACAATCATTAAAATACATGCTTTTTTGAGAAATGTTAAAACTTTCTTTCACATCTATGAATTTTCATGTTTACATGTTTATAGCCTTTGTAAAATTTTTAAAAACGTTTAAAAATATGGGTTACAACCAGAAAAGCAAATGTAGAAAAATAAATACGCTTTTAAATTTCAATTTGAAAAAAGTAAAAATAACTGCTAAAATGAATTTTCACACATTGAAATAAATGCATTTTAGGAAAAGATTAAACATACTTTTCTCATCTATGTACTTCATTGATAATATATAAACAGTACATCTAAAACGTTTTTCAGAGGTTGTAAAGTACTTTTCTACAGGCATATAGAATGTAGATATGGAAATTCACATCCAGATTTCAATTTGAAAAGAATAATATAAATGGTAAAATGAAATTAACAACATAAAAAATAAATGCTTTTTTGAGAAATGTTTGAACATGGTTTCACATCTATGAAACAGCACATGTAAAAAGTACTTTTCTACAAGAAAGCAAAATGTACATCTGTAAATTCAGTTCTACATTTCAATTTTTAAAAGAATAACGTAAATGTTAAAATGAAGCTACAAACATTAAAATACATGCTTTTTTGTGAAATTTTTCAACTTTCTTTCACATCTATGAATTCTCATGTTTACATGTTTATAGCCTTTGTAAAACTTTTAACAATGTTTAAAAATATGGGTTACAACCAGAAAAGCAAATGTAGAAAAATAAATACGAGTTTAAATTTCAATTTGAAAAAAGTAAAAATAACTGCTAAAATGAATGTTCACACATTGAAATAAATGCATTTTAGGAAAAGATTAAACATACTTTTCTCATCTATGAACTTCATTGATTTTAAACAGTACATTTAAAACGTTTTTCAGTGTTCGTAAAGTACTTTTCTACAATTAGATAAAATGTAGATCTGGAAATTCACATCCAGATTTCAATTTTGAAAAGAATAATATAAATGGTAAAATGAAATTTCAAACATAAAAAATAAATGCTTTTTTGAGCAATGTTTGAACATGATTTCACATCTATGAAACAGCACATGTTAAAAGTACTTTTCTACAAGAAAGTAAAATGTACATCTGTAAATTCACTGCTATATTTCAAGTTTAAAAAAGAATAACATAAATGTTAAAATGAAGCTACAATCATTAAAATACATGCTTTTTTGAGAAATGTTAAAACTTTCTTTCACATCTATGAATTTTCATGTTTACATGTTTATAGCCTTTGTAAAATTTTTAACAACGTTTAAAAATATGGGTTACAACCAGAAAAGCAAATGTAGAAAAATAAATACGCTTTTAAATTTCAATTTGAAAAAAGTAAAAATAACTGCTAAAATGAATTTTCACACATTGAAATAAATGCATTTTAGGAAAAGATTAAACATACTTTTCTCATCTATGTACTTCATTGATAATATATAAACAGTACATCTAAAACGTTTTTCAGAGGTTGTAAAGTACTTTTCTACAGGCATATAGAATGTAGATCTGGAAATTCACATCCAGATTTCAATTTTGAAAAGAATAATATAAATGGTAAAATGAAATTAACAACATAAAAAATAAATGCTTTTTTGAGAAATGTTTGAACATGGTTTCACATCTATGAAACAGCACATGTAAAAAGTACTTTTCTACAAGAAAGCAAAATGTACATCTGTAAATTCAGTTCTACATTTCAATTTTAAAAAGAATAACGTAAATGTTAAAATGAAGCTACAAACATTAAAATACATGCTTTTTTGTGAAATTTTTCAACTTTCTTTCACATCTATGAATTTTCTGTGTTTAAATATTTACAGCCTTTGTAAATCATTTAACAAAGTTTAAAAATATAGTTTACAACCAGAAAAGAAAATATAGAAAAATAAATACGCGTTTAAATTTCAATTTGAAAAAAGTAAAAATAACTGCTAAAATGTATGTTCACACATTGAAATAAATGCATTTTAGGAAAAGATTAAACATACTTTTCTCATCTATGAACTTCATTGATAATATTTAAACAGTAAATTTAAAACGTTTTTCAGAGTTTGTAAAGTACTTTTCTACAATCAAATAAAATGTAGTCCAGGAAATTCACATCCAGATTTCAATTTTGAAAAGAATAATATAAATGGTAAAATGAAATTTAAAACATAAAAAATAAATGCTTTTTTGAGCAATGTTTGAACATGGTTTCACATCTATGAAACAGCACATGTTAAAAGTACTTTTCTACAAGAAAGCAAAATGTACATCTGTAAATTCACTGCTACATTTCAATTTTAAAAAAGAATAACATAAATGTTAAAATGAAGCTACAATCATTAAAATACATGCTTTTTTGAGAAATGTTAAAACTTTCTTCACATCTATGAATTTTCATGTTTACATATTTATAGCCTTTGTAAAACCATTAACAATGTTTAACAATATGGGTTAGAACCAGAAAAGCAAGTGAAGAAAAATAAATATGCATTTAAATTTCTTTTTGAAAAAGTAAAAATAACTGCTAAAATGAATGTTCACACATTGAAATAAATGCATTTTAGAAAAAGATAAAACATAGTTTTCTCATCTATGAACATCATTGTTAATAAATAAACAGTACATTTAAAACGTTTTTCAGAGGTTGTAAAGTACTTTTCTACAGGCATATAGAATGTAGATCTGGAAATTCACATCCAGATTTCAATTTTGAAAAGAATAATATAAATGGTAAAATGAAATTAACAACATAAAAAATAAATGCTTTTTTGAGAAATGTTTGAACATGGTTTCACATCCATGGAACAGCACAGGTAAAAAGTACTTTTCTACAAGAAAGCAAAATGTACATCTGTAAATCCACTGCTACATTTCAATTTTAAAAAAGAATAACGTAAATGTTAAAATGAAGCTACAAACATTAAAATACATGCTTTTTTGAGAAATTTTTCAACTTTCTTTCACATCTATAAATTTTCTTTGTTTAAATATTTACAGCCTTTGTAAAACATTTAATAAAGTTTAAAAATATAGTTTACAACCAGAAAAGAAAATATAGAAAAATAAATACGCGTTTAAATTTCAATTTGAAAAAAGTAAAAATAACTGCTAAAATGTATGTTCACACATTGAAATAAATGCATTTTAGGAAAAGATTAAACATACTTTTCTCATCTATGAACTTCATTGATAATATTTAAACAGTAAATTTAAAACGTTTTTCAGAGTTTGTAAAGTACTTTTCTACAATCAAATAAAATGTAGTCCTGGAAATTCACATCGAGATTTCAATTTTGAAAAGAATAATATAAATGGTAAAATGAAATTTACAACATAAAAAATAAATGCTTTTTTGAGCAATGTTTGAACATGGTTTCACATCTATGAGACAGCACATGTTAAAAGTACTTTTCTACAAGAAAGCAAAATGTACATCTGTAAATTCACTGCTACATTTCAATTTTAAAAAAGAATAACATAAATGTTAAAATGAAGTTACAATCATTAAAATACATGCTTTTTTGAGAAATGTTAAAACTTTCTTCACATCTATGAATTTTCATGTTTACATACTTATAGCCTTTGTAAAAAGATTAACAATGTTTAACAATATGGGTTAGAACCAGAAAAGCAAATGTAGAAAAATAAATACGAGTTTAAATTTCAATTTGAAAAAAGTAAAAATAACTGCTAAAATGAATGTTCACACATTGAAATAAATGCATTTTAGGAAAAGATTAAACATACTTTTCTCATCTATGAACTTCATTGATAATATTTAAACAGTACATTTAAAACGTTTTTCAGTGTTCGTAAAGTACTTTTCTACAATTAAATAAAATGTAGATCTGGAAATTCACATCCAGATTTGAATTTTGAAAAGAATAATATAAATGGTAAAATGAAATTTCAAACATAAAAAATAAATGCTTTTTTGAGCAATGTTTGAACATGATTTCACATCTATGAAACAGCACATGTTAAAAGTACTTTTCTACAAGAAAGTAAAATGTACATCTGTAAATTCACTGCTATATTTCAATTTTAAAAAAGAATAACATAAATGTTAAAATGAAGCTACAATCATTAAAATACATGCTTTTTTGAGAAATGTTAAAACTTTCTTTCACATCGATGAATTTTCATGTTTACATGTTTATAGCCTTTGTAAAATTTTTAACAACGTTTAAAAATATGGGTTACAACCAGAAAAGCAAATGTAGAAAAATAAATACGCGTTTAAATTTCAATTTGAAAAAAGTAAAAATAACTGCTAAAATGTATGTTCACACATTGAAATAAATGCATTTTAGGAAAAGATTAAACATACTTTTCTCATCTATGAACTTCATTGATAATATTTAAACAGTAAATTTAAAACGTTTTTCAGAGTTTGTAAAGTACTTTTCTACAATCAAATAAAATGTAGTCCTGGAAATTCACATCGAGATTTCAATTTTGAAAAGAATAATATAAATGGTAAAATGAAATTTACAACATAAAAAATAAATGCTTTTTTGAGCAATGTTTGAACATGGTTTCACATCTATGAGACAGCACATGTTAAAAGTACTTTTCTACAAGAAAGCAAAATGTACATCTGTAAATTCACTGCTACATTTCAATTTTAAAAAAGAATAACATAAATGTTAAAATGAAGTTACAATCATTAAAATACATGCTTTTTTGAGAAATGTTAAAACTTTCTTCACATCTATGAATTTTCATGTTTACATACTTATAGCCTTTGTAAAAAGATTAACAATGTTTAACAATATGGGTTAGAACCAGAAAAGCAAATGTAGGAAAATAAATACGCGTTTAAATTTCAATTTGAAAAAAGTAAAAATAACTGCTAAAATGAATGTTCACACATTGAAATAAATGCATTTTAGGAAAAGATTAAACATACTTTTCTCATCTATGAACTTCATTGATAATATTTAAACAGTACATTTAAAACGTTTTTCAGTGTTCGTAAAGTACTTTTCTACAATTAAATAAAATGTAGATCTGGAAATTCACATCCAGATTTCAATTTTGAAAAGAATAATATAAATGGTATAATGAAATTTCAAACATAAAAAATAAATGCTTTTTTGAGCAATGTTTGAACATGGTTTCACATCTATGAAACAGCACATGTTAAAAGTACTTTTCTACAAGAAAGTAAAATGTACATCTGTAAATTCACTGCTATATTTCAATTTTAAAAAAGAATAACATAAATGTTAAAATGAAGCTACAATCATTAAAATACATGCTTTTTTGAGAAATGTAAAAACTTTCTTTCACATCTATGAATTTTCATGTTTACATGTTTATAGCCTTTGTAAAACTTTTAACAACGTTTAAAAATATGGGTTACAACCAGAAAAGCAAATGTAGAAAAATAAATACGAGTTTAAATTTCAATTTGAAAAAAGTAAAAATAACTGCTAAAATGAATGTTCACACATTGAAATAAATGCATTTTAGGAAAAGATTAAACATACTTTTCTCATCTATGAACTTCATTGATAATATTTAAACAGTACATTTAAAACGTTTTTCAGTGTTCGTAAAGTACTTTTCTACAATTAAATAAAATGTAGATCTGGAAATTCACATCCAGATTTGAATTTTGAAAAGAATAATATAAATGGTAAAATGAAATTTCAAACATAAAAAATAAATGCTTTTTTGAGCAATGTTTGAACATGATTTCACATCTATGAAACAGCACATGTTAAAAGTACTTTTCTACAAGAAAGTAAAATGTACATCTGTAAATTCACTGCTATATTTCAAGTTTAAAAAAGAATAACATAAATGTTAAAATGAAGCTACAATCATTAAAATACATGCTTTTTTGAGAAATGTTAAAACTTTCTTTCACATCTATGAATTTTCATGTTTACATGTTTATAGCCTTTGTAAAACTTTTAACAACGTTTAAAAATATGCGTTACAACCAGAAAAGCAAATGTAGAAAAATAAATACGCGTTTAAATTTCAATTTGATAAAAGTAAAAATAACTGCTAAAATGTATGTTCACACATTGAAATAAATGCATTTTAGGAAAAGATTAAACATACTTTTCTCATCTATGAACTTCATTGATAATATTTAAACAGTAAATTTAAAACGTTTTTCAGAGTTTGTAAAGTACTTTTCTACAATCAAATAAAATGTAGTCCTGGAAATTGACATCCAGATTTCAATTTTGAAAAGAATAATATAAATGGTAAAATGAAATTTAAAACATAAAAAATAAATGCTTTTTTGAGCAATGTTTGAACATGGTTTCACATCTATGAAACAGCACATGTTAAAAGTACTTTTCTACAAGAAAGCAAAATGTACATCTGTAAATTCACTGCTACATTTCCATTTTAAAAAAGAATAACATAAATGTTAAAATGAAGCTACAATCATTAAAATACATGCTTTTTTGAGAAATGTTAAAACTTTCTTCACATCTATGAATTTTCATGTTTACATATTTATAGCCTTTGTAAAACCATTAACAATGTTTAACAATATGGGTTAGAACCAGAAAAGCAAGTGAAGAAAAATAAATATGCATTTAAATTTCTTTTTGAAAAAGTAAAAATAACTGCTAAAATGAATGTTCACACATTGAAATAATTGCATTTTAGGAAAAGATAAAACATAGTTTTCTCATCTATGAACATCATTGTTAATAAATAAACAGTACATTTAAAACGTTTTTCAGAGGTTGTAAAGTACTTTTCTACAAGCAAAGAAAATGGAGATCTGGAAATTCACATCCAGATTTCAATTTTGAAAAGAATAATATAAATGGTAAAATGAAATTAACAACATAAAAAATAAATGCTTTTTTGAGAAATGTTTGAACATGGTTTCACATCCATGGAACAGCACAGGTAAAAAGTACTTTTCTACAAGAAAGCAAAATGTACATCTGTAAATCCACTGCTACATTTCAATTTTAAAAAAGAATAACGTAAATGTTAAAATGAAGCTACAAACATTAAAATACATGCTTTTTTGAGAAATTTTTCAACTTTCTTTCACATCTATAAATTTTGTGTGTTTAAATATTTACAGCCTTTGTAAAACATTTAACAAAGTTTAAAAATATAGTTTACAACCAGAAAAGAAAATATAGAAAAATAAATACGCGTTTAAATTTCAATTTGAAAAAAGTAAAAATAACTGCTAAAATGTATGTTCACACATTGATATAAATGCATTTTAGGAAAAGATTAATCATACTTTTCTCATCTATGAACTTCATTGATAATATTTAAACAGTAAATTTAAAACGTTTTTCAGAGTTTGTAAAGTACTTTTCTACAATCAAATAAAATGTAGTCCTGGAAATTCACATCGAGATTTCAATTTTGAAAAGAATAATATAAATGGTAAAATGAAATTACAAACATAAAAAATAAATGCTTTTTTGAGCAATGTTTGAACATGGTTTCACATCTATGAAACAGCACAGGTAAAAAGTACTTTTCTACAAGAAAGCAAAATGTACATCTGTAAATTCACTTCTACATTTAAATTTTAAAAAGAATAATATAAATGTTAAAATGAAGCTACAAACATTAAAATACATGCTTTTTTGAGAAATTTTTCAACTTTCTTTCACATCTATGAATTTTCATGTTTACATGTTTATAGCCTTTGTAAAACTTTTAACAACGTTTAAAAATATGGGTTACAACCAGAAAAGAAAATGTAGAAAAATAAATACGCGTTTAAATTTCAATTTGAAAAAAGTAAAAATAACTGCTAAAATGAATGTTCACACATTGAAATAAATGCATTTTAGGAAAAGATTAAACATACTTTTCTCATCTATGAACTTCATTGATAATATTTAAACAGTACATTTAAAATTTTTCTAAGTGTTTGTAAAGTAGTTTTCTACAATCATATAAAATGTCGATCTGGAAATTCACATCGAGATTTCAATTTTGAAAAGAATAATATAAATGGTAAAATGAAATTACAAACATAAAAAATAAATGCTTTTTTGAGCAATGTTTGAACATGGTTTCACATCTATGAAACAGCACATGTAAAAAGTACTTTTCTACAAGAAAGCAAAATGTACTTCTGTAAATTCACTGCTACATTTCAATTTTAAAAAAGAATAACGTAAATGTTAAAATGAAGCTACAAACATTAAAATACATGCATTTTTGAGAAATTTTTCAACTTTCTTTCACATCTATAAATATTGTGTGTTTAAATATTTACAGCCTTTGTAAAACATTTAACAAAGTTTAAAAATATAGTTTACAACCAGAAAAGAAAATATAGAAAAATAAATACGCGTTTAAATTTCAATTTGAAAAAAGTAAAAATAACTGCTAAAATGTATGTTCACACATTGATATAAATGCATTTTAGGAAAAGATTAATCATACTTTTCTCATCTATGAACTTCATTGATAATATTTAAACAGTAAATTTAAAACGTTTTTCAGAGTTTGTAAAGTACTTTTCTACAATCAAATAAAATGTAGTCCTGGAAATTCACATCGAGATTTCAATTTTGAAAAGAATAATATAAATGGTAAAATGAAATTTACAACATAAAAAATAAATGCTTTTTTGAGCAATGTTTGAACATGGTTTCACATCTATGAAACAGCACATATAAAAAGTACTTTTCTACAAGAAAGTAAAATGTACATCTGTAAATTCACTGCTACATTTCAATTTTAAAAAAGAATAACATAAATGTTAAAATGAAGCTACAATCATTAAAATACATGCTTTTTTGAGAAATGTTAAAACTTTCTTCACATCTATGAATTTTCATGTTTACATATTTATAGCCTTTGTAAAACCATGAACAATGTTTTACAATATGGGTTAGAACCAGAAAAGCAAGTGAAGAAAAATAAATATGCATTTAAATTTCTTTTTGAAAAAGTAAAAATAACTGCTAAAATGAATGTTCACACATTGAAATAATTGCATTTTAGGAAAAGATAAAACATAGTTTTCTCATCTATGAACATCATTGTTAATAAATAAACAGTACATTTAAAACGTTTTTCAGAGGTTGTAAAGTACTTTTCTACAAGCAAAGAAAATGGAGATCTGGAAATTCACATCCAGATTTCAATTTTGAAAAGAATAATATAAATGGTAAAATGAAATTAACAACATAAAAAATAAATGCTTTTTTGAGAAATGTTTGAACATGGTTTCACATCCATGGAACAGCACAGGTAAAAAGTACTTTTCTACAAGAAAGCAAAATGTACATCTGTAAATCCACTGCTACATTTCAATTTTAAAAAAGAATAACGTAAATGTTAAAATGAAGCTACAAACATTAAAATACATGCTTTTTTGAGAAATTTTTCAACTTTCTTTCACATCTATAAATTTTGTGTGTTTAAATATTTACAGCCTTTATAAAACATTTAACAAAGTTTAAAAATATAGTTTACAACCAGAAAAGAAAATATAGAAAAATAAATACGCGTTTAAATTTCAATTTGAAAAAAGTAAAAATAACTGCTAAAATGTATGTTCACACATTGATATAAATGCATTTTAGGAAAAGATTAATCATACTTTTCTCATCTATGAACTTCATTGATAATATTTAAACAGTAAATTTAAAACGTTTTTCAGAGTTTGTAAAGTACTTTTCTACAATCAAATAAAATGTAGTCCTGGAAATTCACATCGAGATTTCAATTTTGAAAAGAATAATATAAATGGTAAAATGAAATTACAAACATAAAAAATAAATGCTTTTTTGAGCAATGTTTGAACATGGTTTCACATCTATGAAACAGCACAGGTAAAAAGTACTTTTCTACAAGAAAGCAAAATGTACATCTGTAAATTCACTTCTACATTTAAATTTTAAAAAGAATAATATAAATGTTAAAATGAAGCTACAAACATTAAAATACATGCTTTTTTGAGAAATTTTTCAACTTTCTTTCACATCTATGAATTTTCATGTTTACATGTTTATAGCCTTTGTAAAACTTTTAACAACGTTTAAAAATATGGGTTACAACCAGAAAAGCAAATGTAGAAAAATAAATATGAGTTTAAATTTCAATTTCAAAAAAGTAAAAATAACTGCTAAAATGAATGTTCACACATTGAAATAAATGCATTTTAGGAAAAGATTAAACATACTTTTCTCATCTATGAACTTCATTGATAATATTTAAACAGTACATTTAAAACGTTTTTCAGTGTTCGTAAAGTACTTTTCTACAATTAAATAAAATGTAGATCTGGAAATTCACATCCAGATTTCAATTTTGAAAAGAATAATATAAATGGTAAAATGAAATTTCAAACATAAAAAATAAATGCTTTTTTGAGCAATGTTTGAACATGATTTCACATCTATGAAACAGCACATGTTAAAAGTACTTTTCTACAAGAAAGTAAAATGTACATCTGTAAATTCACTGCTATATTTCAAGTTTAAAAAAAAATAACATAAATGTTAAAATGAAGCTACAATCATTAAAATACATGCTTTTTTGAGAAATGTTAAAACTTTCTTTCACATCTATGAATTTTCATGTTTACATGTTTATAGCCTTTGTAAAACTTTTAACAACGTTTAAAAATATGGGTTACAACCAGAAAAGAAAATGTAGAAAAATAAATACGCGTTTAAATTTCAATTTGAAAAAAGTAAAAATAACTGCTAAAATGAATGTTCACACATTGAAATAAATGCATTTTAGGAAAAGATTAAACATACTTTTCTCATCTATGAACTTCATTGATAATATTTAAACAGTACATTTAAAATTTTTCTAAGTGTTTGTAAAGTAGTTTTCTACAATCATATAAAATGTCGATCTGGAAATTCACATCGAGATTTCAATTTTGAAAAGAATAATATAAATGGTAAAATGAAATTACAAACATAAAAAATAAATGCTTTTTTGAGCAATGTTTGAACATGGTTTCACATCTATGAAACAGCACATGTAAAAAGTACTTTTCTACAAGAAAGCAAAATGTACTTCTGTAAATTCACTGCTACATTTCAATTTTAAAAAAGAATAACATAAATGTCAAAATGAAGCTACAATCATTAAAATAAATGCTTTTTTGAGAAATGTTAAAACTTTCTTTGACATCTATGAATTCTCATGTTTACATGTTTATAGCCTTTGTAAAACTTTTAACAATGTTTAAAAATATGGGTTACAACCAGAAAAGCAAATGTAGAAAAATAAATACGCGTTTAAATTTCAATTTGATAAAAGTAAAAATAACTGCTAAAATGTATGTTCACACATTGAAATAAATGCATTTTAGGAAAAGATTAAACATACTTTTCTCATCTATGAACTTCATTGATAATATTTAAACAGTAAATTTAAAACGTTTTTCAGAGTTTGTAAAGTACTTTTCTACAATCAAATAAAATGTAGTCCTGGAAATTGACATCCAGATTTCAATTTTGAAAAGAATAATATAAATGGTAAAATGAAATTTAAAACATAAAAAATAAATGCTTTTTTGAGCAATGTTTGAACATGGTTTCACATCTATGAAACAGCACATGTTAAAAGTACTTTTCTACAAGAAAGCAAAATGTACATCTGTAAATTCACTGCTACATTTCCATTTTAAAAAAGAATAACATAAATGTTAAAATGAAGCTACAATCATTAAAATACATGCTTTTTTGAGAAATGTTAAAACTTTCTTCACATCTATGAATTTTCATGTTTACATATTTATAGCCTTTGTAAAACCATTAACAATGTTTAACAATATGGGTTAGAACCAGAAAAGCAAGTGAAGAAAAATAAATATGCATTTAAATTTCTTTTT
Organism: Narcine bancroftii; assembly: GCF_036971445.1. Lineage (NCBI taxonomy): Eukaryota > Metazoa > Chordata > Chondrichthyes > Torpediniformes > Narcinidae > Narcine > Narcine bancroftii. The sequence goes on from NC_091470.1 coordinate 209,097,209, forward strand.
GAAAAAGTAAAAATAACTGCTAAAATGAATGTTCACACATTGAAATAATTGCATTTTAGGAAAAGATAAAACATAGTTTTCTCATCTATGAACATCATTGTTAATAAATAAACAGTACATTTAAAACGTTTTTCAGAGGTTGTAAAGTACTTTTCTACAAGCAAAGAAAATGGAGATCTGGAAATTCACATCCAGATTTCAATTTTGAAAAGAATAATATAAATGGTAAAATGAAATTAACAACATAAAAAATAAATGCTTTTTTGAGAAATGTTTGAACATGGTTTCACATCCATGGAACAGCACAGGTAAAAAGTACTTTTCTACAAGAAAGCAAAATGTACATCTGTAAATCCACTGCTACATTTCAATTTTAAAAAAGAATAACGTAAATGTTAAAATGAAGCTACAAACATTAAAATACATGCTTTTTTGAGAAATTTTTCAACTTTCTTTCACATCTATAAATTTTGTGTGTTTAAATATTTACAGCCTTTATAAAACATTTAACAAAGTTTAAAAATATAGTTTACAACCAGAAAAGAAAATATAGAAAAATAAATACGCGTTTAAATTTCAATTTGAAAAAAGTAAAAATAACTGCTAAAATGTATGTTCACACATTGATATAAATGCATTTTAGGAAAAGATTAATCATACTTTTCTCATCTATGAACTTCATTGATAATATTTAAACAGTAAATTTAAAACGTTTTTCAGAGTTTGTAAAGTACTTTTCTACAATCAAATAAAATGTAGTCCTGGAAATTCACATCGAGATTTCAATTTTGAAAAGAATAATATAAATGGTAAAATGAAATTACAAACATAAAAAATAAATGCTTTTTTGAGCAATGTTTGAACATGGTTTCACATCTATGAAACAGCACAGGTAAAAAGTACTTTTCTACAAGAAAGCAAAATGTACATCTGTAAATTCACTTCTACATTTAAATTTTAAAAAGAATAATATAAATGTTAAAATGAAGCTACAAACATTAAAATACATGCTTTTTTGAGAAATTTTTCAACTTTCTTTCACATCTATGAATTTTCATGTTTACATGTTTATAGCCTTTGTAAAACTTTTAACAACGTTTAAAAATATGGGTTACAACCAGAAAAGCAAATGTAGAAAAATAAATATGAGTTTAAATTTCAATTTCAAAAAAGTAAAAATAACTGCTAAAATGAATGTTCACACATTGAAATAAATGCATTTTAGGAAAAGATTAAACATACTTTTCTCATCTATGAACTTCATTGATAATATTTAAACAGTACATTTAAAACGTTTTTCAGTGTTCGTAAAGTACTTTTCTACAATTAAATAAAATGTAGATCTGGAAATTCACATCCAGATTTCAATTTTGAAAAGAATAATATAAATGGTAAAATGAAATTTCAAACATAAAAAATAAATGCTTTTTTGAGCAATGTTTGAACATGATTTCACATCTATGAAACAGCACATGTTAAAAGTACTTTTCTACAAGAAAGTAAAATGTACATCTGTAAATTCACTGCTATATTTCAAGTTTAAAAAAGAATAACATAAATGTTAAAATGAAGCTACAATCATTAAAATACATGCTTTTTTGAGAAATGTTAAAACTTTCTTTCACATCTATGAATTTTCATGTTTACATGTTTATAGCCTTTGTAAAACTTTTAACAACGTTTAAAAATATGGGTTACAACCAGAAAAGAAAATGTAGAAAAATAAATACGCGTTTAAATTTCAATTTGAAAAAAGTAAAAATAACTGCTAAAATGAATGTTCACACATTGAAATAAATGCATTTTAGGAAAAGATTAAACATACTTTTCTCATCTATGAACTTCATTGATAATATTTAAACAGTACATTTAAAATTTTTCTAAGTGTTTGTAAAGTAGTTTTCTACAATCATATAAAATGTCGATCTGGAAATTCACATCGAGATTTCAATTTTGAAAAGAATAATATAAATGGTAAAATGAAATTACAAACATAAAAAATAAATGCTTTTTTGAGCAATGTTTGAACATGGTTTCACATCTATGAAACAGCACATGTAAAAAGTACTTTTCTACAAGAAAGCAAAATGTACTTCTGTAAATTCACTGCTACATTTCAATTTTAAAAAAGAATAACATAAATGTCAAAATGAAGCTACAATCATTAAAATAAATGCTTTTTTGAGAAATGTTAAAACTTTCTTTGACATCTATGAATTCTCATGTTTACATGTTTATAGCCTTTGTAAAACTTTTAACAATGTTTAAAAATATGGGTTACAACCAGAAAAGCAAATGTAGAAAAATAAATACGCGTTTAAATTTCAATTTGATAAAAGTAAAAATAACTGCTAAAATGTATGTTCACACATTGAAATAAATGCATTTTAGGAAAAGATTAAACATACTTTTCTCATCTATGAACTTCATTGATAATATTTAAACAGTAAATTTAAAACGTTTTTCAGAGTTTGTAAAGTACTTTTCTACAATCAAATAAAATGTAGTCCTGGAAATTGACATCCAGATTTCAATTTTGAAAAGAATAATATAAATGGTAAAATGAAATTTAAAACATAAAAAATAAATGCTTTTTTGAGCAATGTTTGAACATGGTTTCACATCTATGAAACAGCACATGTTAAAAGTACTTTTCTACAAGAAAGCAAAATGTACATCTGTAAATTCACTGCTACATTTCCATTTTAAAAAAGAATAACATAAATGTTAAAATGAAGCTACAATCATTAAAATACATGCTTTTTTGAGAAATGTTAAAACTTTCTTCACATCTATGAATTTTCATGTTTACATATTTATAGCCTTTGTAAAACCATTAACAATGTTTAACAATATGGGTTAGAACTAGAAAAGCAAGTGAAGAAAAATAAATATGCATTTAAATTTCTTTTTGAAAAAGTAAAAATAACTGCTAAAATGAATGTTCACACATTGAAATAATTGCATTTTAGGAAAAGATAAAACATAGTTTTCTCATCTATGAACATCATTGTTAATAAATAAACAGTACATTTAAAACGTTTTTCAGAGGTTGTAAAGTACTTTTCTACAAGCAAAGAAAATGGAGATCTGGAAATTCACATCCAGATTTCAATTTTGAAAAGAATAATATAAATGGTAAAATGAAATTAACAACATAAAAAATAAATGCTTTTTTGAGAAATGTTTGAACATGGTTTCACATCCATGGAACAGCACAGGTAAAAAGTACTTTTCTACAAGAAAGCAAAATGTACATCTGTAAATCCACTGCTACATTTCAATTTTAAAAAAGAATAACGTAAATGTTAAAATGAAGCTACAAACATTAAAATACATGCATTTTTGAGAAATTTTTCAACTTTCTTTCACATCTATAAATATTGTGTGTTTAAATATTTACAGCCTTTGTAAAACATTTAACAAAGTTTAAAAATATAGTTTACAACCAGAAAAGAAAATATAGAAAAATAAATACGCGTTTAAATTTCAATTTGAAAAAAGTAAAAATAACTGCTAAAATGTATGTTCACACATTGATATAAATGCATTTTAGGAAAAGATTAATCATACTTTTCTCATCTATGAACTTCATTGATAATATTTAAACAGTAAATTTAAAACGTTTTTCAGAGTTTGTAAAGTACTTTTCTACAATCAAATAAAATGTAGTCCTGGAAATTCACATCGAGATTTCAATTTTGAAAAGAATAATATAAATGGTAAAATGAAATTTACAACATAAAAAATAAATGCTTTTTTGAGCAATGTTTGAACATGGTTTCACATCTATGAAACAGCACATATAAAAAGTACTTTTCTACAAGAAAGTAAAATGTACATCTGTAAATTCACTGCTACATTTCAATTTTAAAGAAGAATAACATAAATGTTAAAATGAAGCTACAATCATTAAAATACATGCTTTTTTGAGAAATGTAAAACTTTCTTTCACATCTATGAATTTTCATGTTTACATGTTTATAGCCTTTGTAAAACTTTTAACAACGTTTAAAAATATGGGTTACAACCAGAAAAGCAAATGTATAAAAATAAATACGCGTTTAAATTTCAATTTGAAAAAAGTAAAAATAACTGCTCAAATGAATGTTCACACATTGAAATAAATGCATTTTAGGAAAAGATGAAACATACTATTCTCGTCTATGTACTTCATTGATAATATATAAACAGTACATCTAAAACGTTTTTCAGAGGTTGTAAAGTACTTTTCTACAAGCATATAGAATGTAGATCTGGAAATTCACATCCAGATTTCAATTTTGAAAAGAATAATATAAATGATAAAATGAAATTAACAACATAAAAAATAAATGTTTTTTGAGAAATGTTTGAACATGGTTTCACATCTATGAAACAGCACATGTAAAAAGTACTTTTCTACAAGAAAGCAAAATGTACATCTGTAAATTCAGTTCTACATTTCAATTTTAAAAAGAATAACGTAAATGTTAAAATGAAGCTACAAACATTAAAATACATGCTTTTTTGAGAAATTTTTCAACTTTCTTTCACATCTATGAATTTTCATGTTTACATATTTATAGCCTTTGTAAAACTTTTAACAACGTTTAAAAATATGGGTTACAACCAGAAAAGCAAATGTAGAAAAATAAATACGCATTTAAATTTCAATTTGAAAAAAGTAAAAATAACTGCTAAAATGAATGTTCACACATTGAAATAAATGCATTTTAGGAAAAGATTAAACATACTTTTCTCATCTATGAACTTCATTGATAATATTTAAACAGTACATTTAAAACGTTTTTCAGTGTTTGTAAAGTAGTTTTCTACAATCATATGAAATGTCGATCTGGAAATTCACATCGAGATTTCAATTTTGAAAAGAATAATATAAATGGTAAAATGAAATTACAAACATAAAAAATAAATGCTTTTTTGAGCAATGTTTGAACATGGTTTCAAATCTATGAAACAGCACATGTAAAAAGTACTTTTCTACAAGAAAGCAAAATGTACTTCTGTAAATTCACTGCTACATTTCAATTTTAAAAAAGAATAACATAAATGTCAAAATGAAGCTACAATCATTAAAATAAATGCTTTTTTGAGAAATGTTAAAACTTTCTTTCACATCTATGAATTTTCATGTTTAAATATTTACAGCCTTTGTAAAACATTTAACAAAGTTTAAAAATATAGTTTACAACCTGAAAAGAAAATGTAGAAAAATAAATACGCGTTTAAATTTCAATTTGAAAAAAGTTAAAATAACTCCTAAAATGTATGTTCACACGTTGAAATAAATGCATTTTAGGAAAAGATTAAACATACTTTTCTTATCTATGAACTTCATTGATAATATTTAAACAGTACATTTAAAACGTTTTTCAGTGTTTCTAAAGTAGTTTTCTACAATCAAATAAAATGTAGTCCTGGAAATTCACATCCAGATTTCAATTTTGAAAAGAATAATATAAATGGTAAAATGAAATTTAAAACATAAAAAATAAATGCTTTTTTGAGCAATGTTTGAACATGGTTTCACATCTATGAAACAGCACATGTTAAAAGTACTTTTCTACAAGAAAGCAAAATGTACATCTGTAAATTCACTGCTACATTTCAATTTTAAAAAAGAATAACATAAATGTTAAAATGAAGCTACAATCATTAAAATACATTCTTTTCTGAGAAATGTTAAAACTTTCTTTCACATCTATGAATTTTCATGTTTAAATATTTACAGCCTTTGTAAAACATTTAACAACGTTTAAAAATATGGGTTACAACCAGAAAAGCAAATGTAGAAAAATAAATACGCGTTTAAATTTCAATTTGAAAAAAGTAAAAATAACTGCTAAAATGAATGTTCACACATTGAAATAAATGCATTTTAGGAAAAGATGAAACATACTATTCTCATCTATGTACTTCATTGCTAATATATAAACAGTACATCTAAAACGTTTTTCAGAGGTTGTAAAGTACTTTTCTACAAGCATATAGAATGTAGATCTGGAAATTCACATCCAGATTTCAATTTTGAAAAGAATAATATAAATGATAAAATGAAATTAACAACATAAAAAATAAATGCTTTTTTGAGAAATGTTTGAACATGGTTTCACATCTATGAAACAGCACATGTAAAAAGTACTTTTCTACAAGAAAGCAAAATGTACATCTGTAAATTCAGTTCTACATTTCAATTTTAAAAAGAATAACGTAAATGTTAAAATGAAGCTACAAACATTAAAATACATGCTTTTTTGAGAAATTTTTCAACTTTCTTTCGCATCTATGAATTTTCATGTTTACATATTTATAGCCTTTGTAAAACTTTTAACAACGTTTAAAAATATGGGTTACAACCAGAAAAGCAAATGTAGAAAAATAAATACGCATTTAAATTTCAATTTGAAAAAAGTAAAAATAACTGCTAAAATGAATGTTCACACATTGAAATAAATGCATTTTAGGAAAAGATTAAACATGCATTTCTCATCTATGAACTTCATTGATAATAAATAAACAGTACATTTAAAACGTTTTTCAGAGGTTGTAAAGTACTTTTCAACAAGCAAATGAAATGTAGTCCTGGAAATTCACATCCAGATTTTAATTTTCAAAAGAATAATATAAATGGTCAAATGAAATTACCAACTTAAAAAATAAATCATTTTTTGAGAAATGTTTGAACATGGTTTCACGTCTATGAAACAGCACATGTAAAAAGTACTTTTCTACAAGAAAGTAAAATGTACATCTGTAAATTCACTGCTAAATTTCAATTTTAAAAAAGAATAACATAAATGTTAAAATGAAGCTACAATCATTAAAATACATGCTTTTTTGAGAAATGTTAAAACTTTCTTTCACATCTATGAATTTTCATGTTTACATGTTTATAGCCTTTGTAAAACTTTTAACAACGTTTAAAAATATGGGTTACAACCAGAAAAGCAAATGTAGAAAAATAAATACGCGTTTAAATTTCAATTTGAAAAAAGTAAAAATAACTGCTAAAATGAATGTTCACACATTGAAATAAATGCATTTTAGGAAAAGATTAAACATACTTTTCTCATCTATGAACTTCATTGATAATATTTAAACAGTACATTTAAAACGTTTTTCAGTGTTCGTAAAGTACTTTTCTACAATCAAATAAAATGTAGATCTGGAAATTCACATCCAGATTTCAATTTTGAAAAGAATAATATAAATGGTAAAATGAAATTTCAAACATAAAAAATAAATGCTTTTTTGAGCAATATTTGAACATGGTTTCACATCTATGAAACAGCACATGTTAAAAGTACTTTTCTACAAGAAAGCAAAATGTACATCTGTAAATTCACTGCTACATTTCAATTTTAAAAAAGAATAACATAAATGTTAAAATGAAGCTACAATCATTAAAATACATGCTTTTCTGAGAAATGTTAAAACTTTCTTTCACATCTATGAATTTTCATGGTTAAATATTTACAGCCTTTGTAAAACATTTAACAAAGTTTAAAAATATAGTTTACAACCTGAAAAGAAAATGTAGAAAAATAAATACGCGTTTAAATTTCAATTTGAAAAAAGTTAAAATAACTGCTAAAATGTACGTTCACACTGAAATAAATGCATTTTAGGAAAAGATTAAACATACTTTTCTCATCTATGAACTTCATTGATAATATTTAAACAGTACATTTAAAATGTTTTTAAGTGTTCGTAAAGTAGTTTTCTACAATCATATGAAATGTCGATCTGGAAATTCACATCGAGATTTCAATTTTGAAAAGAATAATATAAATGGTAAAATGAAATTACAAACATAAAAAATAAATGCTTTTTTGAGCAATGTTTGAACATGGTTTCAAATCTATGAAACAGCACATGTAAAAAGTACTTTTCTACAAGAAAGCAAAATGTACTTCTGTAAATTCACTGCTACATTTCAATTTTAAAAAAGAATAACATAAATGTCAAAATGAAGCTACAATCATTAAAATAAATGCTTTTTTGAGAAATGTTAAAACTTTCTTTCACATCTATGAATTTTCATGTTTAAATATTTACAGCCTTTGTAAAACATTTAACAAAGTTTAAAAATATAGTTTACAACCTGAAAAGAAAATGTAGAAAAATAAATACGCGTTTAAATTTCAATTTGAAAAAAGTTAAAATAACTGCTAAAATGTATGTTCACACATTGAAATAAATGCATTTTAGGAAAAGATTAAACATACTTTTCTTATCTATGAACTTCATTGATAATATTTAAACAGTACATTTAAAACGTTTTTCAGTGTTTGTAAAGTAGTTTTCTACAATCAAATAAAATGTAGTCCTGGAAATTCACATCCAGATTTCAATTTTCAAAAGAATAATATAAATGGTAAAATGAAATTACCAACTTAAAAAATAAATCATTTTTTGAGAAATGTTTGAACATGGTTTCACGTCTATGAAACAGCACATGTAAAAAGTACTTTTCTACAAGAAAGTAAAATGTACATCTGTAAATTCACTGCTAAATTTCAATTTTAAAAAAGAATAACATAAATGTTAAAATGAAGCTACAATCATTAAAATACATGCTTTTTTGAGAAATGTTAAAACTTTCTTTCACATCTATGAATTTTCATGTTTACATGTTTATAGCCTTTGTAAAACTTTTAACAACGTTTAAAAATATGGGTTACAACCAGAAAAGCAAATGTAGAAAAATAAATACGCGTTTAAATTTCAATTTGAAAAAAGTAAAAATAACTGCTAAAATGAATGTTCACACATTGAAATAAATGCATTTTAGGAAAAGATTAAACATACTTTTCTCATCTATGAACTTCATTGATAATATTTAAACAGTACATTTAAAACGTTTTTCAGTGTTCGTAAAGTACTTTTCTACAATCAAATAAAATGTAGATCTGGAAATTCACATCCAGATTTCAATTTTGAAAAGAATAATATAAATGGTAAAATGAAATTTCAAACATAAAAAATAAATGCTTTTTTGAGCAATATTTGAACATGGTTTCACATCTATGAAACAGCACATGTTAAAAGTACTTTTCTACAAGAAAGCAAAATGTACATCTGTAAATTCACTGCTACATTTCAATTTTAAAAAAGAATAACATAAATGTTAAAATGAAGCTACAATCATTAAAATACATGCTTTTCTGAGAAATGTTAAAACTTTCTTTCACATCTATGAATTTTCATGGTTAAATATTTACAGCCTTTGTAAAACATTTAACAAAGTTTAAAAATATAGTTTACAACCTGAAAAGAAAATGTAGAAAAATAAATACGCGTTTAAATTTCAATTTGAAAAAAGTTAAAATAACTGCTAAAATGTACGTTCACACTGAAATAAATGCATTTTAGGAAAAGATTAAACATACTTTTCTCATCTATGAACTTCATTGATAATATTTAAACAGTACATTTAAAATGTTTTTAAGTGTTCGTAAAGTAGTTTTCTACAATCATATGAAATGTCGATCTGGAAATTCACATCGAGATTTCAATTTTGAAAAGAATAATATAAATGGTAAAATGAAATTACAAACATAAAAAATAAATGCTTTTTTGAGCAATGTTTGAACATGGTTTCAAATCTATGAAACAGCACATGTAAAAAGTACTTTTCTACAAGAAAGCAAAATGTACTTCTGTAAATTCACTGCTACATTTCAATTTTAAAAAAGAATAACATAAATGTCAAAATGAAGCTACAATCATTAAAATAAATGCTTTTTTGAGAAATGTTAAAACTTTCTTTCACATCTATGAATTTTCATGTTTAAATATTTACAGCCTTTGTAAAACATTTAACAAAGTTTAAAAATATAGTTTACAACCTGAAAAGAAAATGTAGAAAAATAAATACGCGTTTAAATTTCAATTTGAAAAAAGTTAAAATAACTGCTAAAATGTATGTTCACACATTGAAATAAATGCATTTTAGGAAAAGATTAAACATACTTTTCTTATCTATGAACTTCATTGATAATATTTAAACAGTACATTTAAAACGTTTTTCAGTGTTTGTAAAGTAGTTTTCTACAATCAAATAAAATGTAGTCCTGGAAATTCACATCCAGATTTCAATTTTCAAAAGAATAATATAAATGGTAAAATGAAATTACCAACTTAAAAAATAAATCATTTTTTGAGAAATGTTTGAACATGGTTTCACGTCTATGAAACAGCACATGTAAAAAGTACTTTTCTACAAGAAAGTAAAATGTACATCTGTAAATTCACTGCTAAATTTCAATTTTAAAAAAGAATAACATAAATGTTAAAATGAAGCTACAATCATTAAAATACATGCTTTTTTGAGAAATGTTAAAACTTTCTTTCACATCTATGAATTTTCATGTTTACATGTTTATAGCCTTTGTAAAACTTTTAACAACGTTTAAAAATATGGGTTACAACCAGAAAAGCAAATGTAGAAAAATAAATACGCGTTTAAATTTCAATTTGAAAAAAGTAAAAATAACTGCTAAAATGAATGTTCACACATTGAAATAAATGCATTTTAGGAAAAGATTAAACATACTTTTCTCATCTATGAACTTCATTGATAATATTTAAACAGTACATTTAAAACGTTTTTCAGAGGTTGTAAAGTACTTTTCTACAAGCAAAGAAAATGGAGATCTGGAAATTCACATCCAGATTTCAATTTTGAAAAGAATAATATAAATGGTAAAATGAAATTAACAACATAAAAAATAAATGCTTTTTTGAGAAATGTTTGAACATGGTTTCACATCCATGGAACAGCACAGGTAAAAAGTACTTTTCTACAAGAAAGCAAAATGTACATCTGTAAATCCACTGCTACATTTCAATTTTAAAAAAGAATAACGTAAATGTTAAAATGAAGCTACAAACATTAAAATACATGCATTTTTGAGAAATTTTTCAACTTTCTTTCACATCTATAAATATTGTGTGTTTAAATATTTACAGCCTTTGTAAAACATTTAACAAAGTTTAAAAATATAGTTTACAACCAGAAAAGAAAATATAGAAAAATAAATACGCGTTTAAATTTCAATTTGAAAAAAGTAAAAATAACTGCTAAAATGTATGTTCACACATTGATATAAATGCATTTTAGGAAAAGATTAATCATACTTTTCTCATCTATGAACTTCATTGATAATATTTAAACAGTAAATTTAAAACGTTTTTCAGAGTTTGTAAAGTACTTTTCTACAATCAAATAAAATGTAGTCCTGGAAATTCACATCGAGATTTCAATTTTGAAAAGAATAATATAAATGGTAAAATGAAATTTACAACATAAAAAATAAATGCTTTTTTGAGCAATGTTTGAACATGGTTTCACATCTATGAAACAGCACATATAAAAAGTACTTTTCTACAAGAAAGTAAAATGTACATCTGTAAATTCACTGCTACATTTCAATTTTAAAGAAGAATAACATAAATGTTAAAATGAAGCTACAATCATTAAAATACATGCTTTTTTGAGAAATGTTAAAACTTTCTTCACATCTATGAATTTTCATGTTTACATACTTACAGCCTTTGTAAAAAGATTAACAATGTTTAACAATATGGGTTAGAACCAGAAAAGCAAATGTAGGAAAATAAATACGCGTTTAAATTTCAATTTGAAAAAAGTAAAAATAACTGCTAAAATGAATGTTCACACATTGAAATAAATGCATTTTAGGAAAAGATTAAACATACTTTTCTCATCTATGAACTTCATTGATAATATTTAAACAGTACATTTAAAACGTTTTTCAGTGTTCGTAAAGTACTTTTCTACAATTAAATAAAATGTAGATCTGGAAATTCACATCCAGATTTCAATTTTGAAAAGAATAATATAAATGGTAAAATGAAATTTCAAACATAAAAAATAAATGCTTTTTTGAGCAATGTTTGAACATGGTTTCACATCTATGAAACAGCACATGTTAAAAGTACTTTTCTACAAGAAAGTAAAATGTACATCTGTAAATTCACTGCTATATTTCAATTTTAAAAAAGAATAACATAAATGTTAAAATGAAGCTACAATCATTAAAATACATGCTTTTTTGAGAAATGTAAAACTTTCTTTCACATCTATGAATTTTCATGTTTACATGTTTATAGCCTTTGTAAAACTTTTAACAACGTTTAAAAATATGGGTTACAACCAGAAAAGCAAATGTAGAAAAATAAATACGCGTTTAAATTTCAATTTGAAAAAAGTAAAAATAACTGCTAAAATGAATGTTCACACATTGAAATAAATGCATTTTAGGAAAAGATGAAACATACTATTCTCATCTATGTACTTCATTGATAATATATAAACAGTACATCTAAAACGTTTTTCAGAGGTTGTAAAGTACTTTTCTACAAGCATATAGAATGTAGATCTGGAAATTCACATCCAGATTTCAATTTTGAAAAGAATAATATAAATGATAAAATGAAATTAACAACATAAAAAATAAATGTTTTTTGAGAAATGTTTGAACATGGTTTCACATCTATGAAACAGCACATGTAAAAAGTACTTTTCTACAAGAAAGCAAAATGTACATCTGTAAATTCAGTTCTACATTTCAATTTTAAAAAGAATAACGTAAATGTTAAAATGAAGCTACAAACATTAAAATACATGCTTTTTTGAGAAATTTTTCAACTTTCTTTCACATCTATGAATTTTCATGTTTACATATTTATAGCCTTTGTAAAACTTTTAACAACGTTTAAAAATATGGGTTACAACCAGAAAAGCAAATGTAGAAAAATAAATACGCATTTAAATTTCAATTTGAAAAAAGTAAAAATAACTGCTAAAATGAATGTTCACACATTGAAATAAATGCATTTTAGGAAAAGATTAAACATACTTTTCTCATCTATGAACTTCATTGATAATATTTAAACAGTACATTTAAAACGTTTTTCAGTGTTTGTAAAGTAGTTTTCTACAATCATATGAAATGTCGATCTGGAAATTCACATCGAGATTTCAATTTTGAAAAGAATAATATAAATGGTAAAATGAAATTACAAACATAAAAAATAAATGCTTTTTTGAGCAATGTTTGAACATGGTTTAAAATCTATGAAACAGCACATGTAAAAAGTACTTTTCTACAAGAAAGCAAAATGTACTTCTGTAAATTCACTGCTACATTTCAATTTTAAAAAAGAATAACATAAATGTCAAAATGAAGCTACAATCATTAAAATAAATGCTTTTTTGAGAAATGTTAAAACTTTCTTTCACATCTATGAATTTTCATGTTTAAATATTTACAGCCTTTGTAAAACATTTAACAAAGTTTAAAAATATAGTTTACAACCTGAAAAGAAAATGTAGAAAAATAAATACGCGTTTAAATTTCAATTTGAAAAAAGTTAAAATAACTGCTAAAATGTATGTTCACACATTGAAATAAATGCATTTTAGGAAAAGATTAAACATACTTTTCTTATCTATGAACTTCATTGATAATATTTAAACAGTACATTTAAAACGTTTTTCAGTGTTTGTAAAGTAGTTTTCTACAATCAAATAAAATGTAGTCCTGGAAATTCACATCCAGATTTCAATTTTGAAAAGAATAATATAAATGGTAAAATGAAATTTAAAACATAAAAAATAAATGCTTTTTTGAGCAATGTTTGAACATGGTTTCACATCTATGAAACAGCACATGTTAAAAGTACTTTTCTACAAGAAAGCAAAATGTACATCTGTAAATTCACTGCTACATTTCAATTTTAAAAAAGAATAACATAAATGTTAAAATGAAGCTACAATCATTAAAATACATGCTTTTCTGAGAAATGTTAAAACTTTCTTTCACATCTATGAATTTTCATGTTTAAATATTTACAGCCTTTGTAAAACATTTAACAAAGTTTAAAAATATAGTTTACAACCTGAAAAGAAAAAGTAGAAAAATAAATACGCGTTAAAATTTCAATTTGAAAAAAGTAAAAATAACTGCTAAAATGAATGTTCACACATTGAAATAAATGCATTTTAGGAAAAGATTAAACATAGTTTTCTCATCTATGAACTTCATTGATAATATTTAAACAGTACATTTAAAACGTTTTTCAGTGTTCGTAAAGTACTTTTCTACAATTAAATAAAATGTAGATCTGGAAATTCACATCCAGATTTCAATTTTGAAAAGAATAATATAAATGGTAAAATGAAATTTCAAACATAAAAAATAAATGCTTTTTTGAGCAATGTTTGAACATGATTTCACATCTATGAAACAGCACATGTTAAAAGTACTTTTCTACAAGAAAGTAAAATGTACATCTGTAAATTCACTGCTATATTTCAATTTTAAAAAAGAATAACATAAATGTTAAAATGAAGCTACAATCATTAAAATACATGCTTTTTTGAGAAATGTTAAAACTTTCTTTCACATCTATGAATTTTCATGTTTACATGTTTATAGCCTTTGTAAAACTTTTAACAACGTTTAAAAATATGGGTTACAACCAGAAAAGCAAATGTATAAAAATAAATACGCGTTTAAATTTCAATTTGAAAAAAGTAAAAATAACTGCTAAAATGAATGTTCACACATTGAAATAAATGCATTTTAGGAAAAGATGAAACATACTATTCTCATCTATGTACTTCATTGCTAATATATAAACAGTACATCTAAAACGTTTTTCAGAGGTTGTAAAGTACTTTTCTACAAGCATATAGAATGTAGATCTGGAAATTCACATCCAGATTTCAATTTTGAAAAGAATAATATAAATGATAAAATGAAATTAACAACATAAAAAATAAATGCTTTTTTGAGAAATGTTTGAACATGGTTTCACATCTATGAAACAGCACATGTAAAAAGTACTTTTCTACAAGAAAGCAAAATGTACATCTGTAAATTCAGTTCTACATTTCAATTTTAAAAAGAATAACGTAAATGTTAAAATGAAGCTACAAACATTAAAATACATGCTTTTTTGAGAAATTTTTCAACTTTCTTTCACATCTATGAATTTTCATGTTTACATATTTATAGCCTTTGTAAAACTTTTAACAACGTTTAAAAATATGGGTTACAACCAGAAAAGCAAATGTAGAAAAATAAATACGCATTTAAATTTCAATTTGAAAAAAGTAAAAATAACTGCTAAAATGAATGTTCACACATTGAAATAAATGCATTTTAGGAAAAGATTAAACATGCATTTCTCATCTATGAACTTCATTGATAATAAATAAACAGTACATTTAAAACGTTTTTCAGAGGTTGTAAAGTACTTTTCAACAAGCAAATGAAATGTAGTCCTGGAAATTCACATCCAGATTTTAATTTTCAAAAGAATAATATAAATGGTCAAATGAAATTACCAACTTAAAAAATAAATCATTTTTTGAGAAATGTTTGAACATGGTTTCACGTCTATGAAACAGCACATGTAAAAAGTACTTTTCTACAAGAAAGTAAAATGTACATCTGTAAATTCACTGCTAAATTTCAATTTTAAAAAAGAATAACATAAATGTTAAAATGAAGCTACAATCATTAAAATACATGCTTTTTTGAGAAATGTTAAAACTTTCTTTCACATCTATGAATTTTCATGTTTACATGTTTATAGCCTTTGTAAAACTTTTAACAATGTTTAAAAATATGGGTTACAACCAGAAAAGCAAATGTAGAAAAATAAATACGCGTTTAAATTTCAATTTGAAAAAAGTAAAAATAACTGCTAAAATGAATGTTCACACATTGAAATAAATGCATTTTAGGAAAAGATTAAACATACTTTTCTCATCTATGAACTTCATTGATAATATTTAAACAGTACATTTAAAACGTTTTTCAGTGTTCGTAAAGTACTTTTCTACAATCAAATAAAATGTAGATCTGGAAATTCACATCCAGATTTCAATTTTGAAAAGAATAATATAAATGGTAAAATGAAATTTCAAACATAAAAAATAAATGCTTTTTTGAGCAATATTTGAACATGGTTTCACATCTATGAAACAGCACATGTTAAAAGTACTTTTCTACAAGAAAGCAAAATGTACATCTGTAAATTCACTGCTACATTTCAATTTTAAAAAAGAATAACATAAATGTTAAAATGAAGCTACAATCATTAAAATACATGCTTTTCTGAGAAATGTTAAAACTTTCTTTCACATCTATGAATTTTCATGTTTAAATATTTACAGCCTTTGTAAAACATTTAACAAAGTTTAAAAATATAGTTTACAACCTGAAAAGAAAATGTAGAAAAATAAATACGCGTTTAAATTTCAATTTGAAAAAAGTTAAAATAACTGCTAAAATGTACGTTCACACTGAAATAAATGCATTTTAGGAAAAGATTAAACATACTTTTCTCATCTATGAACTTCATTGATAATATTTAAACAGTACATTTAAAATGTTTTTAAGTGTTTGTAAAGTAGTTTTCTACAATCATATGAAATGTCGATCTGGAAATTCACATCGAGATTTCAATTTTGAAAAGAATAATATAAATGGTAAAATGAAATTACAAACATAAAAAATAAATGCTTTTTTGAGCAATGTTTGAACATGGTTTCAAATCTATGAAACAGCACATGTAAAAAGTACTTTTCTACAAGAAAGCAAAATGTACTTCTGTAAATTCACTGCTACATTTCAATTTTAAAAAAGAATAACATAAATGTCAAAATGAAGCTACAATCATTAAAATAAATGCTTTTTTGAGAAATGTTAAAACTTTCTTTCACATCTATGAATTTTCATGTTTAAATATTTACAGCCTTTGTAAAACATTTAACAAAGTTTAAAAATATAGTTTACAACCTGAAAAGAAAATGTAGAAAAATAAATACGCGTTTAAATTTCAATTTGAAAAAAGTTAAAATAACTGCTAAAATGTATGTTCACACATTGAAATAAATGCATTTTAGGAAAAGATTAAACATACTTTTCTTATCTATGAACTTCATTGATAATATTTAAACAGTACATTTAAAACGTTTTTCAGTGTTTGTAAAGTAGTTTTCTACAATCAAATAAAATGTAGTCCTGGAAATTCACATCCAGATTTCAATTTTCAAAAGAATAATATAAATGGTAAAATGAAATTACCAACTTAAAAAATAAATCATTTTTTGAGAAATGTTTGAACATGGTTTCACGTCTATGAAACAGCACATGTAAAAAGTACTTTTCTACAAGAAAGTAAAATGTACATCTGTAAATTCACTGCTAAATTTCAATTTTAAAAAAGAATAACATA
The DNA here is from genome assembly GCF_036971445.1 of Narcine bancroftii. Taxonomy (NCBI): domain Eukaryota; kingdom Metazoa; phylum Chordata; class Chondrichthyes; order Torpediniformes; family Narcinidae; genus Narcine; species Narcine bancroftii. The sequence goes on from NC_091470.1 coordinate 209,114,492, forward strand.
AATGTTAAAATGAAGCTACAATCATTAAAATACATGCTTTTTTGAGAAATGTTAAAACTTTCTTTCACATCTATGAATTTTCATGTTTACATGTTTATAGCCTTTGTAAAACTTTTAACAACGTTTAAAAATATGGGTTACAACCAGAAAAGCAAATGTAGAAAAATAAATACGCGTTTAAATTTCAATTTGAAAAAAGTAAAAATAACTGCTAAAATGAATGTTCACACATTGAAATAAATGCATTTTAGGAAAAGATTAAACATACTTTTCTCATCTATGAACTTCATTGATAATATTTAAACAGTACATTTAAAACGTTTTTCAGTGTTCGTAAAGTACTTTTCTACAATCAAATAAAATGTAGATCTGGAAATTCACATCCAGATTTCAATTTTGAAAAGAATAATATAAATGGTAAAATGAAATTACAAACATAAAAAATAAATGCTTTTTTGAGCAATATTTGAACATGGTTTCACATCTATGAAACAGCACATGTAAAAAGTACTTTTCTACAAGAAAGCAAAATGTACATCTGTAAATTCAGTTCTACATTTCAATTTTAAAAAGAATAACGTAAATGTTAAAATGAAGCTACAAACATTAAAATACATGCTTTTTTGAGAAATTTTTCAACTTTCTTTCACATCTATGAATTTTCATGTTTACATATTTATAGCCTTTGTAAAACTTTTAACAACGTTTAAAAATATGGGTTACAACCAGAAAAGCAAATGTAGAAAAATAAATACGCATTTAAATTTCAATTTGAAAAAAGTAAAAATAACTGCTAAAATGAATGTTCACACATTGAAATAAATGCATTTTAGGAAAAGATTAAACATGCATTTCTCATCTATGAACTTCATTGATAATAAATAAACAGTACATTTAAAACGTTTTTCAGAGGTTGTAAAGTACTTTTCAACAAGCAAATGAAATGTAGTCCTGGAAATTCACATCCAGATTTTAATTTTCAAAAGAATAATATAAATGGTCAAATGAAATTACCAACTTAAAAAATAAATCATTTTTTGAGAAATGTTTGAACATGGTTTCACGTCTATGAAACAGCACATGTAAAAAGTACTTTTCTACAAGAAAGTAAAATGTACATCTGTAAATTCACTGCTAAATTTCAATTTTAAAAAAGAATAACATAAATGTTAAAATGAAGCTACAATCATTAAAATACATGCTTTTTTGAGAAATGTTAAAACTTTCTTTCACATCTATGAATTTTCATGTTTACATGTTTATAGCCTTTGTAAAACTTTTAACAACGTTTAAAAATATGGGTTACAACCAGAAAAGCAAATGTAGAAAAATAAATACGCGTTTAAATTTCAATTTGAAAAAAGTAAAAATAACTGCTAAAATGAATGTTCACACATTGAAATAAATGCATTTTAGGAAAAGATTAAACATACTTTTCTCATCTATGAACTTCATTGATAATATTTAAACAGTACATTTAAAACGTTTTTCAGTGTTCGTAAAGTACTTTTCTACAATCAAATAAAATGTAGATCTGGAAATTCACATCCAGATTTCAATTTTGAAAAGAATAATATAAATGGTAAAATGAAATTTCAAACATAAAAAATAAATGCTTTTTTGAGCAATATTTGAACATGGTTTCACATCTATGAAACAGCACATGTTAAAAGTACTTTTCTACAAGAAAGCAAAATGTACATCTGTAAATTCACTGCTACATTTCAATTTTAAAAAAGAATAACATAAATGTTAAAATGAAGCTACAATCATTAAAATACATGCTTTTCTGAGAAATGTTAAAACTTTCTTTCACATCTATGAATTTTCATGTTTAAATATTTACAGCCTTTGTAAAACATTTAACAAAGTTTAAAAATATAGTTTACAACCTGAAAAGAAAATGTAGAAAAATAAATACGCGTTTAAATTTCAATTTGAAAAAAGTTAAAATAACTGCTAAAATGTACGTTCACACTGAAATAAATGCATTTTAGGAAAAGATTAAACATACTTTTCTCATCTATGAACTTCATTGATAATATTTAAACAGTACATTTAAAATGTTTTTAAGTGTTTGTAAAGTAGTTTTCTACAATCATATGAAATGTCGATCTGGAAATTCACATCGAGATTTCAATTTTGAAAAGAATAATATAAATGGTAAAATGAAATTACAAACATAAAAAATAAATGCTTTTTTGAGCAATGTTTGAACATGGTTTCAAATCTATGAAACAGCACATGTAAAAAGTACTTTTCTACAAGAAAGCAAAATGTACTTCTGTAAATTCACTGCTACATTTCAATTTTAAAAAAGAATAACATAAATGTCAAAATGAAGCTACAATCATTAAAATAAATGCTTTTTTGAGAAATGTTAAAACTTTCTTTCACATCTATGAATTTTCATGTTTAAATATTTACAGCCTTTGTAAAACATTTAACAAAGTTTAAAAATATAGTTTACAACCTGAAAAGAAAATGTAGAAAAATAAATACGCGTTTAAATTTCAATTTGAAAAAAGTTAAAATAACTGCTAAAATGTATGTTCACACATTGAAATAAATGCATTTTAGGAAAAGATTAAACATACTTTTCTTATCTATGAACTTCATTGATAATATTTAAACAGTACATTTAAAACGTTTTTCAGTGTTTGTAAAGTAGTTTTCTACAATCAAATAAAATGTAGTCCTGGAAATTCACATCCAGATTTCAATTTTCAAAAGAATAATATAAATGGTAAAATGAAATTACCAACTTAAAAAATAAATCATTTTTTGAGAAATGTTTGAACATGGTTTCACGTCTATGAAACAGCACATGTAAAAAGTACTTTTCTACAAGAAAGTAAAATGTACATCTGTAAATTCACTGCTAAATTTCAATTTTAAAAAAGAATAACATAAATGTTAAAATGAAGCTACAATCATTAAAATACATGCTTTTTTGAGAAATGTTAAAACTTTCTTTCACATCTATGAATTTTCATGTTTACATGTTTATAGCCTTTGTAAAACATTTAACAACGTTTAAAAATATGGGTTACAACCAGAAAAGCAAATGTAGAAAAATAAATACGCGTTTAAATTTCAATTTGAAAAAAGTAAAAATAACTGCTAAAATGAATGTTCACACATTGAAATAAATGCATTTTAGGAAAAGATTAAACATACTTTTCTCATCTATGAACTTCATTGATAATATTTAAACAGTACATTTAAAACGTTTTTCAGTGTTCGTAAAGTACTTTTCTACAATCAAATAAAATGTAGATCTGGAAATTCACATCCAGATTTCAATTTTGAAAAGAATAATATAAATGGTAAAATGAAATTACAAACATAAAAAATAAATGCTTTTTTGAGCAATATTTGAACATGGTTTCACATCTATGAAACAGCACATGTTAAAAGTACTTTTCTACAAGAAAGCAAAATGTACATCTGTAAATTCACTGCTACATTTCAATTTTAAAAAAGAATAACATAAATGTTAAAATGAAGCTACAATCATTAAAATACATGCTTTTCTGAGAAATGTTAAAACTTTCTTTCACATCTATGAATTTTCATGTTTAAATATTTACAGCCTTTGTAAAACATTTAACAAAGTTTAAAAATATAGTTTACAACCTGAAAAGAAAAAGTTGAAAAATAAATACGCGTTAAAATTTCAATTTGAAAAAAGTAAAAATAACTGCTAAAATGAATGTTCACACATTGAAATAAATGCATTTTAGGAAAAGATTAAACATAGTTTTCTCATCTATGAACTTCATTGATAATATTTAAACAGTACATTTAAAACGTTTTTCAGTGTTCGTAAAGTACTTTTCTACAATTAAATAAAATGTAGATCTGGAAATTCACATCCAGATTTCAATTTTGAAAAGAATAATATAAATGGTAAAATGAAATTTCAAACATAAAAAATAAATGCTTTTTTGAGCAATGTTTGAACATGATATCACATCTATGAAACAGCACATGTTAAAAGTACTTTTCTACAAGAAAGTAAAATGTACATCTGTAAATTCACTGCTATATTTCAATTTTAAAAATGAATAACATAAATGTTAAAATGAAGCTACAATCATTAAAATACATGCTTTTTTGAGAAATGTTAAAACTTTCTTTCACATCTATGAATTTCCATGTTTACATGTTTATAGCCTTTGTAAAACTTTTAACAACGTTTAAAAATATGGGTTACAACCAGAAAAGCAAATGTAGAAAAATAAATACGCGTTTAAATTTCAATTTGAAAAAAGTAAAAATAACTGCTAAAATGAATGTTCACACATTGAAATAAATGCATTTTAAGAAAAGATTAAACATACTTTTCTCATCTATGAACTTCATTGATAATATTTAAACAGTACATTTAAAACGTTTTTCAGTGTTTGTAAAGTAGTTTTCTACAATCAAATAAAATGTAGTCCTGGAAATTCACATCCAGATTTCAATTTTGAAAAGTATAATATAAATGGTAAAATGAAATTTAAAACATAAAAAATAAATGCTTTTTTGAGCAATGTTTGAACATGGTTTCACATCTATGAAACAGCACATGTAAAAAGTACTTATCTACAAGAAAGCAAAATGTACATCTGTAAATTCAGTTCTACATTTCAATTTTAAAAAGAATAACGTAAATGTTAAAATGAAGCTACAAACATTAAAATACATGCTTTTTTGAGAAATTTTTCAACTTTCTTTCACATCTATGAATTTTCATGTTTACATATTTATAGCCTTTGTAAAACTTTTAACAACGTTTAAAAATATGGGTTACAACCAGAAAAGCAAATGTAGAAAAATAAATACGCATTTAAATTTCAATTTGAAAAAAGTAAAAATAACTGCTAAAATGAATGTTCACACATTGAAATAAATGCATTTTAGGAAAAGATTAAACATGCATTTCTCATCTATGAACTTCATTGATAATAAATAAACAGTACATTTAAAACGTTTTTCAGAGGTTGTAAAGTACTTTTCAACAAGCAAATGAAATGTAGTCCTGGAAATTCACATCCAGATTTTAATTTTCAAAAGAATAATATAAATGGTCAAATGAAATTACCAACTTAAAAAATAAATCATTTTTTGAGAAATGTTTGAACATGGTTTCACGTCTATGAAACAGCACATGTAAAAAGTACTTTTCTACAAGAAAGTAAAATGTACATCTGTAAATTCACTGTTAAATTTCAATTTTAAAAAAGAATAACATAAATGTTAAAATGAAGCTACAATCATTAAAATAAATGCTTTTTTGAGAAATGTTAAAACTTTCTTTCACATCTATGAATTTTCATGTTTACATGTTTATAGCCTTTGTAAAACTTTTAACAACGTTTAAAAATATGGGTTACAGCCAGAAAAGCAAATGTAGAAAAATAAATACGCGTTTAAATTTCAATTTGAAAAAAGTAAAAATAACTGCTAAAATGAATGTTCACACATTGAAATAAATGCATTTTAGGAAAAGATTAAACATACTTTTCTCATCTATGAACTTCATTGATAATATTTAAACAGTACATTTAAAACGTTTTTCAGTGTTCGTAAAGTACTTTTCTACAATCAAATAAAATGTAGATCTGGAAATTCACATCCAGATTTCAATTTTGAAAAGAATAATATAAATGGTAAAATGAAATTTCAAACATAAAAAATAAATGCTTTTTTGAGCAATATTTGAACATGGTTTCACATCTATGAAACAGCACATGTTAAAAGTACTTTTCTACAAGAAAGCAAAATGTACATCTGTAAATTCACTGCTACATTTCAATTTTAAAAAAGAATAACATAAATGTTAAAATGAAGCTACAATCATTAAAATACATGCTTTTCTGAGAAATGTTAAAACTTTCTTTCACATCTATCAATTTTCATGTTTAAATATTTACAGCCTTTGTAAAACATTTAACAAAGTTTAAAAATATAGTTTACAACCTGAAAAGAAAATGTAGAAAAATAAATACGCGTTTAAATTTCAATTTGAAAAAAGTTAAAATAACTGCTAAAATGTATGTTCACACTGAAATAAATGCATTTTAGGAAAAGATTAAACATACTTTTCTCATCTATGAACTTCATTGATAATATTTAAACAGTACATTTAAAATGTTTTTAAGTGTTTGTAAAGTACTTTTCTACAATCATATGAAATGTCGATCTGGAAATTCACATCGAGATTTCAATTTTGAAAAGAATAATATAAATGGTAAAATGAAATTACAAACATAAAAAATAAATGCTTTTTTGAGCAATGTTTGAACATGGTTTCAAATCTATGAAACAGCACATGTAAAAAGTACTTTTCTACAAGAAAGCAAAATGTACTTCTGTAAATTCACTGCTACATTTCAATTTTAAAAAAGAATAACATAAATGTCAAAATGAAGCTACAATCATTAAAATAAATGCTTTTTTGAGAAATGTTAAAACTTTCTTTCACATCTATGAATTTTCATGTTTAAATATTTACAGCCTTTGTAAAACATTTAACAAAGTTAAAAAATATAGTTTACAACCTGAAAAGAAAATGTAGAAAAATAAATACGCGTTTAAATTTCAATTTGAAAAAAGTTAAAATAACTGCTAAAATGTATGTTCACACATTGAAATAAATGCATTTTAGGAAAAGATTAAACATACTTTTCTTATCTATGAACTTCATTGATAATATTTAAACAGTACATTTAAAACGTTTTTCAATGTTTGTAAAGTAGTTTTCTACAATCAAATAAAATGTAGTCCTGGAAATTCACATCCAGATTTCAATTTTGAAAAGAATAATATAAATGGTAAAATGAAATTTAAAACATAAAAAATAAATGCTTTTTTGAGCAATGTTTGAACATGGTTTCACATCTATGAAACAGCACATGTTAAAAGTACTTTTCTACAAGAAAGCAAAATGTACATCTGTAAATTCACTGCTAAATTTCAATTTTAAAAAAGAATAACATAAATGTTAAAATGAAGCTACAATCATTAAAATACATGCTTTTTTGAGAAATTTTTCAACTTTCTTTCACATCTATGAATTTTCATGTTTACATATTTATAGCCTTTGTAAAACTTTTAACAACGTTTAAAAATATGGGTTACAACCAGAAAAGCAAATGTAGAAAAATAAATACGCATTTAAATTTCAATTTGAAAAAAGTAAAAATAACTGCTAAAATGAATGTTCACACATTGAAATAAATGCATTTTAGGAAAAGATTAAACATGCATTTCTCATCTATGAACTTCATTGATAATAAATAAACAGTACATTTAAAACGTTTTTCAGAGGTTGTAAAGTACTTTTCAACAAGCAAATGAAATGTAGTCCTGGAAATTCACATCCAGATTTTAATTTTCAAAAGAATAATATAAATGGTCAAATGAAATTACCAACTTAAAAAATAAATCATTTTTTGAGAAATGTTTGAACATGGTTTCACGTCTATGAAACAGCACATGTAAAAAGTACTTTTCTACAAGAAAGTAAAATGTACATCTGTAAATTCACTGCTAAATTTCAATTTTAAAAAAGAATAACATAAATGTTAAAATGAAGCTACAATCATTAAAATACATGCTTTTTTGAGAAATGTTAAAACTTTCTTTCACATCTATGAATTTTCATGTTTACATGTTTATAGCCTTTGTAAAACTTTTAACAACGTTTAAAAATATGGGTTACAACCAGAAAAGCAAATGTAGAAAAATAAATACGCGTTTAAATTTCAATTTGAAAAAAGTAAAAATAACTGCTAAAATGAATGTTCACACATTGAAATAAATGCATTTTAGGAAAAGATTAAACATACTTTTCTCATCTATGAACTTCATTGATAATATTTAAACAGTACATTTAAAACGTTTTTCAGTGTTCGTAAAGTACTTTTCTACAATCAAATAAAATGTAGATCTGGAAATTCACATCCAGATTTCAATTTTGAAAAGAATAATATAAATGGTAAAATGAAATTTCAAACATAAAAAATAAATGCTTTTTTGAGCAATATTTGAACATGGTTTCACATCTATGAAACAGCACATGTTAAAAGTACTTTTCTACAAGAAAGCAAAATGTACATCTGTAAATTCACTGCTACATTTCAATTTTAAAAAAGAATAACATAAATGTTAAAATGAAGCTACAATCATTAAAATACATGCTTTTCTGAGAAATGTTAAAACTTTCTTTCACATCTATGAATTTTCATGTTTAAATATTTACAGCCTTTGTAAAACATTTAACAAAGTTTAAAAATATAGTTTACAACCTGAAAAGAAAATGTAGAAAAATAAATACGCGTTTAAATTTCAATTTGAAAAAAGTTAAAATAACTGCTAAAATGTACGTTCACACTGAAATAAATGCATTTTAGGAAAAGATTAAACATACTTTTCTCATCTATGAACTTCATTGATAATATTTAAACAGTACATTTAAAATGTTTTTAAGTGTTTGTAAAGTAGTTTTCTACAATCATATGAAATGTCGATCTGGAAATTCACATCGAGATTTCAATTTTGAAAAGAATAATATAAATGGTAAAATGAAATTACAAACATAAAAAATAAATGCTTTTTTGAGCAATGTTTGAACATGGTTTCAAATCTATGAAACAGCACATGTAAAAAGTACTTGGTTGACCGTTTTGAGTTTTGTGTGCCCGATGGAGATGTGGGGGGGCTGGTAGTCATGGTGGGGAGCTGGCTGATGGAGGACCTCAGTTTTCTTCAGGCTGACTTCCAGGCCAAACATTTTGGCAGTTTCCGCAAAGCAGGACGTCAAGCGCTGAAGAGCTGGCTCTGAATGGGCAACTAAAGCGGCATCATCTGCAAAGAGTAGTTCACGGACAAGTTTCTCTTGTGTCTTGGTGTGAGCTTGCAGGCGCCTCAGATTGAAGAGACTGCCATCCGTGCGGTACCGGATGTAAACAGCGTCTTCATTGTTGGGGTCTTTCATGGCTTGGTTCAGCATCATGCTGAAGAAGATTGAAAAGAGGGTTGGTGCGAGAACACAGCCTTGCTTCACGCCATTGTTAATGGAGAAGGGTTCAGAGAGCTCATTGCTGTATCTGACCCGACCTTGTTGGTTTTCGTGCAGTTGGATAATCATGTTGAGGAACTTTGGGGGACATCCGATGCGCTCTAGTATTTGCCAAAGCCCTTTCCTGCTCACGGTGTCGAAGGCTTTGGTGAGGTCAACAAAGGTGATGTAGAGTCCTTTGTTTTGTTCTCTGCACTTTTCTTGGAGCTGTCTGAGGGCAAAGACCATGTCAGTGGTTCCTCTGTTTGCGCGAAAGCCGCACTGTGATTCTGGGAGAATATTCTCAGCGACACTAGGTATTATTCTATTTAGTAGAATCCTAGCGAAGATTTTGCCTGCAATGGAGAGCAACGTGATTCCCCTGTAGTTTGAGCAGTCTGATTTCTCGCCTTTGTTTTTGTACAGGGTGATGATGGTGGCATCACGAAGATCCTGAGGCAGTTTACCTTGGTCCCAACAAAGCTTGAAAAACTCATGCAGTTTGGCATGCAGAGTTTTGCCGCCAGCCTTCCAGACTTCTGGGGGGATTCCATCCATACCTGCTGCTTTGCCACTTTTCAGTTGTTCGATTGCCTTATATGTCTCATCCAGGGTGGGAACCTCATCCAGCTCTAGCCTTAGGGGCTGTTGAGAGAGCTGGAGCAGGGCGGAATCTTGGACTGAGCGGTTGGTACTGAAAAGAGATTGGAAGTGTTCTGACCATCGGTTGAGGATGGAGATCTTGTCGCTGAGGAGGACTTTGCCGTCTGAGCTGCGCAGCGGGCTTTGGACTTGGGGTGAGGGGCCGTACACAGCCTTTAGAGCCTCGTAGAAACCCCTGAAGTCGCCAATGTCCGCGCTGAGCTGTGTTCGTTTGGCGAGGCTAGTCCACCACTCATTTTGGATCTCCCGGAGTTTGCGCTACAAGAAAGCAAAATGTACTTCTGTAAATTCACTGCTACATTTCAATTTTAAAAAAGAATAACATAAATGTCAAAATGAAGCTACAATCATTAAAATAAATGCTTTTTTGAGAAATGTTAAAACTTTCTTTCACATCTATGAATTTTCATGTTTAAATATTTACAGCCTTTGTAAAACATTTAACAAAGTTTAAAAATATAGTTTACAACCTGAAAAGAAAATGTAGAAAAATAAATACGCGTTTAAATTTCAATTTGAAAAAAGTTAAAATAACTGCTAAAATGTATGTTCACACATTGAAATAAATGCATTTTAGGAAAAGATTAAACATACTTTTCTTATCTATGAACTTCATTGATAATATTTAAACAGTACATTTAAAACGTTTTTCAGTGTTTGTAAAGTAGTTTTCTACAATCAAATAAAATGTAGTCCTGGAAATTCACATCCAGATTTCAATTTTCAAAAGAATAATATAAATGGTAAAATGAAATTACCAACTTAAAAAATAAATCATTTTTTGAGAAATGTTTGAACATGGTTTCACGTCTATGAAACAGCACATGTAAAAAGTACTTTTCTACAAGAAAGTAAAATGTACATCTGTAAATTCACTGCTAAATTTCAATTTTAAAAAAGAATAACATAAATGTTAAAATGAAGCTACAATCATTAAAATACATGCTTTTTTGAGAAATGTTAAAACTTTCTTTCACATCTATGAATTTTCATGTTTACATGTTTATAGCCTTTGTAAAACTTTTAACAACGTTTAAAAATATGGGTTACAACCAGAAAAGCAAATGTAGAAAAATAAATACGCGTTTAAATTTCAATTTGAAAAAAGTAAAAATAACTGCTAAAATGAATGTTCACACATTGAAATAAATGCATTTTAGGAAAAGATTAAACATACTTTTCTCATCTATGAACTTCATTGATAATATTTAAACAGTACATTTAAAACGTTTTTCAGTGTTCGTAAAGTACTTTTCTACAATCAAATAAAATGTAGATCTGGAAATTCACATCCAGATTTCAATTTTGAAAAGAATAATATAAATGGTAAAATGAAATTACAAACATAAAAAATAAATGCTTTTTTGAGCAATATTTGAACATGGTTTCACATCTATGAAACAGCACATGTTAAAAGTACTTTTCTACAAGAAAGCAAAATGTACATCTGTAAATTCACTGCTACATTTCAATTTTAAAAAAGAATAACATAAATGTTAAAATGAAGCTACAATCATTAAAATACATGCTTTTCTGAGAAATGTTAAAACTTTCTTTCATATCTATGAATTTTCATGTTTAAATATTTACAGCCTTTGTAAAACATTTAACAAAGTTTAAAAATATAGTTTACAACCTGAAAAGAAAAAGTTGAAAAATAAATACGCGTTAAAATTTCAATTTGAAAAAAGTAAAAATAACTGCTAAAATGAATGTTCACACATTGAAATAAATGCATTTTAGGAAAAGATTAAACATACTTTTCTCATCTATGAACTTCATTGATAATATTTAAACAGTACATTTAAAACGTTTTTCAGTGTTCGTAAAGTACTTTTCTACAATTAAATAAAATGTAGATCTGGAAATTAACATCCAGATTTCAATTTTGAAAAGAATAATATAAATGGTAAAATGAAATTTCAAACATAAAAAATAAATGCTTTTTTGAGCAATGTTTGAACATGATATCACATCTATGAAACAGCACATGTTAAAAGTACTTTTCTACAAGAAAGTAAAATGTACATCTGTAAATTCACTGCTATATTTCAATTTTAAAAATGAATAACATAAATGTTAAAATGAAGCTACAATCATTAAAATACATGCTTTTTTGAGAAATGTTAAAACTTTCTTTCACATCTATGAATTTCCATGTTTACATGTTTATAGCCTTTGTAAAACTTTTAACAACGTTTAAAAATATGGGTTACAACCAGAAAAGCAAATGTAGAAAAATAAATACGCGTTTAAATTTCAATTTGAAAAAAGTAAAAATAACTGCTAAAATGAATGTTCACACATTGAAATAAATGCATTTTAAGAAAAGATTAAACATACTTTTCTCATCTATGAACTTCATTGATAATATTTAAACAGTACATTTAAAACGTTTTTCAGTGTTTGTAAAGTAGTTTTCTACAATCAAATAAAATGTAGTCCTGGAAATTCACATCCAGATTTCAATTTTGAAAAGTATAATATAAATGGTAAAATGAAATTTAAAACATAAAAAATAAATGCTTTTTTGAGCAATGTTTGAACATGGTTTCACATCTATGAAACAGCACATGTAAAAAGTACTTATCTACAAGAAAGCAAAATGTACATCTGTAAATTCAGTTCTACATTTCAATTTTAAAAAGAATAACGTAAATGTTAAAATGAAGCTACAAACATTAAAATACATGCTTTTTTGAGAAATTTTTCAACTTTCTTTCACATCTATGAATTTTCATGTTTACATATTTATAGCCTTTGTAAAACTTTTAACAACGTTTAAAAATATGGGTTACAACCAGAAAAGCAAATGTAGAAAAATAAATACGCATTTAAATTTCAATTTGAAAAAAGTAAAAATAACTGCTAAAATGAATGTTCACACATTGAAATAAATGCATTTTAGGAAAAGATTAAACATGCATTTCTCATCTATGAACTTCATTGATAATAAATAAACAGTACATTTAAAACGTTTTTCAGAGGTTGTAAAGTACTTTTCAACAAGCAAATGAAATGTAGTCCTGGAAATTCACATCCAGATTTTAATTTTCAAAAGAATAATATAAATGGTCAAATGAAATTACCAACTTAAAAAATAAATCATTTTTTGAGAAATGTTTGAACATGGTTTCACGTCTATGAAACAGCACATGTAAAAAGTACTTTTCTACAAGAAAGTAAAATGTACATCTGTAAATTCACTGTTAAATTTCAATTTTAAAAAAGAATAACATAAATGTTAAAATGAAGCTACAATCATTAAAATACATGCTTTTTTGAGAAATGTTAAAACTTTCTTTCACATCTATGAATTTTCATGTTTACATGTTTATAGCCTTTGTAAAACTTTTAACAACGTTTAAAAATATGGGTTACAGCCAGAAAAGCAAATGTAGAAAAATAAATACGCGTTTAAATTTCAATTTGAAAAAAGTAAAAATAACTGCTAAAATGAATGTTCACACATTGAAATAAATGCATTTTAGGAAAAGATTAAACATACTTTTCTCATCTATGAACTTCATTGATAATATTTAAACAGTACATTTAAAACGTTTTTCAGTGTTCGTAAAGTACTTTTCTACAATCAAATAAAATGTAGATCTGGAAATTCACATCCAGATTTCAATTTTGAAAAGAATAATATAAATGGTAAAATGAAATTTCAAACATAAAAAATAAATGCTTTTTTGAGCAATATTTGAACATGGTTTCACATCTATGAAACAGCACATGTTAAAAGTACTTTTCTACAAGAAAGCAAAATGTACATCTGTAAATTCACTGCTACATTTCAATTTTAAAAAAGAATAACATAAATGTTAAAATGAAGCTACAATCATTAAAATACATGCTTTTCTGAGAAATGTTAAAACTTTCTTTCACATCTATCAATTTTCATGTTTAAATATTTACAGCCTTTGTAAAACATTTAACAAAGTTTAAAAATATAGTTTACAACCTGAAAAGAAAATGTAGAAAAATAAATACGCGTTTAAATTTCAATTTGAAAAAAGTTAAAATAACTGCTAAAATGTATGTTCACACTGAAATAAATGCATTTTAGGAAAAGATTAAACATACTTTTCTCATCTATGAACTTCATTGATAATATTTAAACAGTACATTTAAAATGTTTTTAAGTGTTTGTAAAGTACTTTTCTACAATCATATGAAATGTCGATCTGGAAATTCACATCGAGATTTCAATTTTGAAAAGAATAATATAAATGGTAAAATGAAATTACAAACATAAAAAATAAATGCTTTTTTGAGCAATGTTTGAACATGGTTTCAAATCTATGAAACAGCACATGTAAAAAGTACTTTTCTACAAGAAAGCAAAATGTACTTCTGTAAATTCACTGCTACATTTCAATTTTAAAAAAGAATAACATAAATGTCAAAATGAAGCTACAATCATTAAAATAAATGCTTTTTTGAGAAATGTTAAAACTTTCTTTCACATCTATGAATTTTCATGTTTAAATATTTACAGCCTTTGTAAAACATTTAACAAAGTTAAAAAATATAGTTTACAACCTGAAAAGAAAATGTAGAAAAATAAATACGCGTTTAAATTTCAATTTGAAAAAAGTTAAAATAACTGCTAAAATGTATGTTCACACATTGAAATAAATGCATTTTAGGAAAAGATTAAACATACTTTTCTTATCTATGAACTTCATTGATAATATTTAAACAGTACATTTAAAACGTTTTTCAATGTTTGTAAAGTAGTTTTCTACAATCAAATAAAATGTAGTCCTGGAAATTCACATCCAGATTTCAATTTTGAAAAGAATAATATAAATGGTAAAATGAAATTTAAAACATAAAAAATAAATGCTTTTTTGAGCAATGTTTGAACATGGTTTCACATCTATGAAACAGCACATGTTAAAAGTACTTTTCTACAAGAAAGCAAAATGTACATCTGTAAATTCACTGCTACATTTCAATTTTAAAAAAGAATAACATAAATGTTAAAATGAAGCTACAATCATTAAAATACATGCTTTTCTGAGAAATGTTAAAACTTTCTTTCACATCTATGAATTTTCATGTTTAAATATTTACAGCCTTTGTAAAACATTTAACAAAGTTTAAAAATATAGTTTACAACCTGAAAAGAAAAAGTAGAAAAATAAATACGCGTTAAAATTTCAATTTGAAAAAAGTAAAAATAACTGCTAAAATGAATGTTCACACATTGAAATAAATGCATTTTAGGAAAAGATTAAACATAGTTTTCTCATCTATGAACTTCATTGATAATATTTAAACAGTACATTTAAAACGTTTTGCAGTGTTCGTAAAGTACTTTTCTACAATTAAATAAAATGTAGATCTGGAAATTCACATCCAGATTTCAATTTTGAAAAGAATAATATAAATGGTAAAATGAAATTTCAAACATAAAAAATAAATGCTTTTTTGAGCAATGTTTGAACATGATTTCACATCTATGAAACAGCACATGTTAAAAGTACTTTTCTACAAGAAAGTAAAATGTACATCTGTAAATTCACTGCTATATTTCAATTTTAAAAAAGAATAACATAAATGTTAAAATGAAGCTACAATCATTAAAATACATGCTTTTTTGAGAAATGTTAAAACTTTCTTTCACATCTATGAATTTTCATGTTTACATGTTTATAGCCTTTGTAAAACTTTTAACAACGTTTAAAAATATGGGTTACAACCAGAAAAGCAAATGTAGAAAAATAAATACGCGTTTAAATTTCAATTTGAAAAAAGTAAAAATAACTGCTAAAATGAATGTTCACACATTGAAATAAATGCATTTTAGGAAAAGATGAAACATACTATTCTCATCTATGTACTTCATTGATAATATTTAAACAGTACATTTAAAACGTTTTTCAGTGTTCGTAAAGTACTTTTCTACAATCAAATAAAATGTAGATCTGGAAATTCACATCCAGATTTCAATTTTGAAAAGAATAATATAAATGGTAAAATGAAATTACAAACATAAAAAATAAATGCTTTTTTGAGAAATGTTTGAACATGGTTTCACATCTATGAAACAGCACATGTTAAAAGTACTTTTCTACAAGAAAGCAAAATGTACATCTGTAAATTCACTGCTACATTTCAATTTTAAAAAAGAATAACATAAATGTTAAAATGAAGCTACAATCATTAAAATACATGCTTTTCTGAGAAATGTTAAAACTTTCTTTCACATCTATGAATTTTCATGTTTAAATATTTACAGCCTTTGTAAAACATTTAACAAAGTTTAAAAATATAGTTTACAACCTGAAAAGAAAAAGTAGAAAAATAAATACGCGTTTAAATTTCAATTTGAAAAAAGTAAAAATAACTGCTAAAATGAATGTTCACACATTGAAATAAATGCATTTTAGGAAAAGATTAAACATACTTTTCTCATCTATGAACTTCATTGATAATATTTAAACAGTACATTTAAAACGTTTTTCAGTGTTCGTAAAGTACTTTTCTACAATTAAATAAAATGTAGATCTGGAAATTCACATCCAGATTTCAATTTTGAAAAGAATAATATAAATGGTAAAATGAAATTTCAAACATAAAAAATAAATGCTTTTTTGAGCAATGTTTGAACATGATATCACATCTATGAAACAGCACATGTTAAAAGTACTTTTCTACAAGAAAGTAAAATGTACATCTGTAAATTCACTGCTATATTTCAATTTTAAAAATGAATAACATAAATGTTAAAATGAAGCTACAATCATTAAAATACATGCTTTTTTGAGAAATGTTAAAACTTTCTTTCACATCTATGAATTTCCATGTTTACATGTTTATAGCCTTTGTAAAACTTTTAACAACGTTTAAAAATATGGGTTACAACCAGAAAAGCAAATGTAGAAAAATAAATACGCGTTTAAATTTCAATTTGAAAAAAGTAAAAATAACTGCTAAAATGAATGTTCACACATTGAAATAAATGCATTTTAAGAAAAGATTAAACATACTTTTCTCATCTATGAACTTCATTGATAATATTTAAACAGTACATTTAAAACGTTTTTCAGTGTTTGTAAAGTAGTTTTCTACAATCAAATAAAATGTAGTCCTGGAAATTCACATCCAGATTTCAATTTTGAAAAGAATAATATAAATGGTAAAATGAAATTTAAAACAAAAAAAATAAATGCTTTTTTGAGCAATGTTTGAACATGGTTTCACATCTATGAAACAGCACATGTTAAAAGTACTTCTCTACAAGAAAGCAAAATGTACATCTGTAAATTCACTGCTACATTTCAATTTTAAAAAAGAATAACATAAATGTTAAAATGAAGCTACAATCATTAAAATACATGCTTTTCTGAGAAATTTTTCAACTTTCTTTCACATCTATAAATTTTCATGTTTAAATATTTACAGCCTTTGTAAAACATTTAACAAAGTTTAAAAATATAGTTTACAACCTGAAAAGAAAAAGTTGAAAAATAAATACGCGTTAAAATTTCAATTTGAAAAAAGTAAAAATAACTGCTAAAATGAATGTTCACACATTGAAATAAATGCATTTTAGGAAAAGATTAAACATACTTTTCTCATCTATGAACTTCATTGATAATATTTAAACAGTACATTTAAAACGTTTTTCAGTGTTCGTAAAGTACTTTTCTACAATTAAATAAAATGTAGATCTGGAAATTCACATCCAGATTTCAATTTTGAAAAGAATAATATAAATGGTAAAATGAAATTTCAAACATAAAAAATAAATGCTTTTTTGAGCAATGTTTGAACATGATTTCACATCTATGAAACAGCACATGTTAAAAGTACTTTTCTACAAGAAAGTAAAATGTACATCTGTAAATTCACTGCTATATTTCAATTGTAAAAAAGAATAACATAAATGTTAAAATGAAGCTACAATCATTAAAATACATGCTTTTTTGAGAAATGTTAAAACTTTCTTTCACATCTATGAATTTTCATGTTTACATGTTTATAGCCTTTGTAAAACTTTTAACAACGTTTAAAATTATGGGTTACAACCAGAAAAGCAAATGTATAAAAATAAATACGCGTTTAAATTTCAATTTGAAAAAAATAAAAATAACTGCTAAAATGAATGTTCACACATTGAAATAAATGCATTTTAAGAAAAGATGAAACATACTTTTCTCATCTATGAACTTCATTGATAATATTTAAACAGTACATTTAAAACGTTTTTCAGTGTTTGTAAAGTAGTTTTCTACAATTAAATAAAATGTAGATCTGGAAATTCACATCGAGATTTCAATTTTGAAAAGAATAATATAAATGGTAAAATGAAATTACAAACATAAAAAATAAATGCTTTTTTGAGCAATGTTTGAACATGGTTTCAAATCTATGAAACAGCACATGTAAAAAGTACTTTTCTACAAGAAAGCAAAATGTACTTCTGTAAATTCACTGCTACATTTCAATTTTAAAAAAGAATAACATAAATGTCAAAATGAAGCTACAATCATTAAAATAAATGCTTTTTTGAGAAATGTTAAAACTTTCTTTCACATCTATGAATTCTCATGTTTACATGTTTATATCCTTTGTAAAACCTTTAACAATGTTTAAAAATATGGGTTACAACCAGAAAAGCAAATGTAGAAAAATAAATACGCGTTTAAATTTCAATTTGAAAAAAGTAAAAATAACTGCTAAAATGTATGTTCACACATTGAAATAAATGCATTTTAGCTTTTCAGAGTTTGTAAAGTACTTTTCTACAATCAAATAAAATGTAGTCCTGGAATTTCACATCCAGATTTCAATTTTGAAAAGAATAATATAAATGGTAAAATGAAATTACAAACATAAAAAATAAATGCTTTTTTGAGCAATGTTTGAACATGGTTTCACATCTATGAAACAGCACATGTAAAAAGTACTTTTCTACAAGAAAGCAAAATGTACATCTGTAAATTCACTTCTACATTTAAATTTTAAAAAGAATAATATAAATGTTAAAATGAAGCTTCAAACATTAAAATACATGCCTTTTTGAGAAATTTTTCAACTTTCTTTCACATCTATGAATTTTCATGTTTAAATGTTTATAGCCTTTGTAAAACTTTTAACAACGTTTAAAAATATAGGTTACAACCAGAAAAGCAAATGTAGAAAAATAAATACGCGTTTAAATTTCAATTTGAAAAAAGTAAAAATAAGTGCTAAAATGAATGTTCACACATTGAAATAAATGCATTTTAGGAAAAGATTAAACATACTTTTCTCATCTATGAACTTCATTGATAATATTTAAACAATACATTTAAAACGTTTTTCAGTGTTCGTAAAGTACTTTTCTACAATTAAATAAAATGTAGATCTGGAAATTCACATCCAGATTTCAATTTTGAAAAGAATAATATAAATGGTAAAATGAAATTTCAAACATAAAAAATAAATGCTTTTTTGAGCAATGTTTGAACATGATTTCACATCTATGAAACAGCACATGTTAAAAGTACTTTTCTACAAGAAAGTAAAATGTACATGTGTAAATTCACTGCTATATTTCAATTTTAAAAAAGAATAACATAAATGTTAAAATGAAGCTACAATCATTAAAATACATGCTTTTTTGAGAAATGTTAAAACTTTCTTTCACATCTATGAATTTTCATGTTTACATGTTTATAGCCTTTGTAAAACTTTTAACAACGTTTAAAAATATGGGTTACAACCAGAAAAGCAAATGTAGAAAAATAAATACGAGTTTAAATTTCAATTTGAAAAAAGTAAAAATAACTGCTAAAATGAATGTTCACACATTGAAATAAATGCATTTTAGGAAAAGATTAAACATACTTTTCTCATTTATGAACTTCATTGATAATATTTAAACAGTACATTTAAAATTTTTCTAAGTGTTTGTAAAGTAGTTTTCTACAATCATATAAAATGTCGATCTGGAAATTCACATCGAGATTTCAATTTTGAAAAGAATAATATAAATGGTAAAATGAAATTACAAACATAAAAAGTAAATGCTTTTTTGAGCAATGTTTGAACATGGTTTCAAATCTATGAAACAGCACATGTAAAAAGTACTTTTCTACAAGAAAGCAAAATGTACTTCTGTAAATTCACTGCTACATTTAAATTTTAAAAAATAATAACATAAATGTCGAAATGAAGCTACAATCATTAAAATAAATGCTTTTTTGAGAAATGTTAAAACTTTCTTTCACATCTATGAATTCTCATGTTTACATGTTTATAGCCTTTGTAAAACTTTTAACAATGTTTAAAAATATGGGTTACAACCAGAAAAGCAAATGTAGAAAAATAAATACGCGTTTAAATTTCAATTTGATAAAAGTAAAAATAACTGCTAAAATGTATGTTCACACATTGAAATAAATGCATTTTAGCTTTTCAGAGTTTGTAAAGTAATTTTCTACAATCAAATAAAATGTAGTCCTGGAAATTCACATCCAGATTTCAATTTTGAAAAGAATAATATAAATGGTAAAATGAAATTACAAACATAAAAAATAAATGCTTTTTTGAGCAATGTTTGAACATGGTTTCACATCTATGAAACAGCACATGTAAAAAGTACTTTTCTACAAGAAAGCAAAATGTACATCTGTAAATTCAGTTCTACATTTCAATTTTAAAAAGAATAACGTAAATGTTAAAATGAAGCTACAAACATTAAAATACATGCTTTTTTGAGAAATTTTTCAACTTTCTTTCTAATCTAAGAATTTTCATGTTTACATGTTTATAGCCTTTGTAAAACTTTTAACAACGTTTAAAAATATGGGTTACAACCAGAAAAGCAAATGTAGAAAAATAAATACGCGTTTAAATTTCAATTTGAAAAAAGTAAAAATAACTGCTAAAATGAATGTTCACACATTGAAATAAATGCATTTTAGGAAAAGATTAAACATACTTTTCTTATCTATGAACTTCATTGATAATATTTAAACAGTACATTTAAAACGTTTTTCAGTGTTCGTAAAGTACTTTTCTACAATCAAATAAAATGTAGATCTGGAAATTCACATCCAGATTTCAATTTTGAAAAGAATAATATAAATGGTAAAATGAAATTTCAAACATAAAAAATAAATGCTTTTTTGAGCAATGTTTGAACATGATTTCACATCTATGAAACAGCACATGTTAAAAGTACTTTTCTACAAGAGAGTAAAATGTACATCTGTAAATTCACTGCTATATTTCAATTTTAAAAAAGAATAACATAAATGTTAAAATGAAGCTACAATCATTAAAATACATGCTTTTTTGAGAAATGTTAAAACTTTCTTTCACATCTATGAATTTTCATGTTTACATGTTTATAGCCTTTGTAAAACTTTTAACAACGTTTAAAAATATGGGTTACAACCAGAAAAGCAAATGTATAAAAATAAATACGCGTTTAAATTTCAAGTTGAAAAAAGTAAAAATAACTGCTAAAATGAATATTCACACATTGAAATAAATGCATTTTAGGAAAAGATGAAACAAACTATTCTCATCTATGTACTTCATTGATAATATATAAACAGTACATCTAAAACGTTTTTCAGAGGTTGTAAAGTACTTTTCTACAAGCATATAGAATGTAGATCTGGAAATTCACATCCAGATTTCAATTTTGAAAAGAATAATATAAATGATAAAATGAAATTAACAACATAAAAAATAAATGCTTTTTTGAGAAATGTTTGAACATGGTTTCACATCTATGAAACAGCACATGTAAAAAGTACTTTTCTACAAGAAAGCAAAATGTACATCTGTAAATTCAGTTCTACATTTCAATTTTAAAAAGAATAACGTAAATGTTAAAATGAAGCTACAAACATTAAAATACATGCTTTTTTGAGAAATTTTTCATCTTTCTTTCACATCTATGAATTTTCATGTTTACATATTTATAGCCTTTGTAAAACTTTTAACAACGTTTAAAAATATGGGTTACAACCAGAAAAGCAAATGTAGAAAAATAAATACGCATTTAAATTTCAATTCGAAAAAAGTAAAAATAACTGCTAAAATGAATGTTCACACATTGAAATAAATGCATTTTAGGAAAAGATTAAACATGCATTTCTCATCTATGAACTTCATTGATAATAAATAAACAGCACATTTAAAACGTTTTTCAGAGGTTGTAAAGTACTTTTCAACAAGCAAATGAAATGTAGTCCTGGAAATTCACAACCAGATTTTAATTTTCAAAAGAATAATATAAATGGTCAAATGAAATTACCAACTTAAAAAATAAATCATTTTTTGAGAAATGTTTGAACATGGTTTCACGTCTATGAAACAGCACATGTAAAAAGTACTTTTCTACAAGAAAGTAAAATGTACATCTGTAAATTCACTGCTAAATTTCAATTTTAAAAAAGAATAACATAAATGTTAAAATGAAGCTACAATCATTAAAATACATGCTTTTTTGAGAAATGTTAAAACTTTCTTTCACATCTATGAATTTTCATGTTTACATGTTTATAGCCTTTGTAAAACTTTTAACAACGTTTAAAAATATGGGTTACAACCAGAAAAGCAAATGTAGAAAAATAAATACGCGTTTAAATTTCAATTTGAAAAAAGTAAAAATAACTGCTAAAATGAATGTTCACACATTGAAATAAATGCATTTTAGGAAAAGATTAAACATACTTTTCTCATCTATGAACTTCATTGATAATATTTAAACAGTACATTTAAAACGTTTTTCAGTGTTCGTAAAGTACTTTTCTACAATCAAATAAAATGTAGATCTGGAAATTCACATCCAGATTTCAATTTTGAAAAGAATAATATAAATGGTAAAATGAAATTACAAACATAAAAAATAAATGCTTTTTTGAGCAATATTTGAACATGGTTTCACATCTATGAAACGGCACATGTTAAAAGTACTTTTCTACAAGAAAGCAAAATGTACATCTGTAAATTCAGTGCTACATTTCAATTTTAAAAAAGAATAACATAAATGTTAAAATGAAGCTACAATCATTAAAATACATGCTTTTCTGAGAAATGTTAAAACTTTCTTTCACATCTATGAATTTTCATGTTTAAATATTTACAGCCTTTGTAAAACATTTAACAAAGTTTAAAAATATAGTTTACAACCTGAAAAGAAAAAGTAGAAAAATAAATACGCGTTAAAATTTCAATTTGAAAAAAGTAAAAATAACTGCTAAAATGAATGTTCACACATTGAAATAAATGCATTTTAGGAAAAGATTAAACATACTTTTCTCATCTATGAACTTCATTGATAATATTTAAACAGTACATTTAAAACGTTTTTCAGTGTTCGTAAAGTACTTTTCTACAATTAAATAAAATGTAGATCTGGAAATTCACATCCAGATTTCAATTTTGAAAAGAATAATATAAATGGTAAAATGAAATTTCAAACATAAAAAATAAATGCTTTTTTGAGCAATGTTTGAACATGATTTCACATCTATGAAACAGCACATGTTAAAAGTACTTTTCTACAAGAAAGTAAAATGTACATCTGTAAATTCACTGCTATATTTCAATTTTAAAAAAGAATAACATAAATGTTAAAATGAAGCTACAATCATTAAAATACATGCTTTTTTGAGAAATGTTAAAACTTTCTTTCACATCTATGAATTTTCATGTTTACATGTTTATAGCCTTTGTAAAACTTTTAACAACGTTTAAAAATATGGGTTACAACCAGAAAAGCAAATGTATAAAAATAAATACGCGTTTAAATTTCAATTTGAAAAAAGTAAAAATAACTGCTAAAATGAATGTTCACACATTGAAATAAATGCATTTTAGGAAAAGATGAAACATACTATTCTCATCTATGTACTTCATTGATAATATATAAACAGTACATCTAAAACGTTTTTCAGAGGTTGTAAAGTACTTTTCTACAAGCATATAGAATGTAGATCTGGAAATTCACATCCAGATTTCAATTTTGAAAAGAATAATATAAATGATAAAATGAAATTAACAACATAAAAAATAAATGCTTTTTTGAGAAATGTTTGAACATGGTTTCACATCTATGAAACAGCACATGTAAAAAGTACTTATCTACAAGAAAGCAAAATGTACATCTGTAAATTCAGTTCTACATTTCAATTTTAAAAAGAATAACGTAAATGTCAAAATGAAGCTACAAACATTAAAATACATGCTTTTTTGAGAAATTTTTCAACTTTCTTTCACATCTATGAATTTTCATGTTTACATATTTATAGCCTTTGTAAAACTTTTAACAACGTTTAAAAATATGGGTTACAACCAGAAAAGCAAATGTAGAAAAATAAATACGCATTTAAATTTCAATTTGAAAAAAGTAAAAATAACTGCTAAAATGAATGTTCACACATTGAAATAAATGCATTTTAGGAAAAGATTAAACATGCATTTCTCATCTATGAACTTCATTGATAATAAATAAACAGTACATTTAAAACGTTTTTCAGAGGTTGTAAAGTACTTTTCTACAATCAAATAAAATGTAGATCTGGAAATTCACATCCAGATTTCAATTTTGAAAAGAATAATATAAATGGTAAAATGAAATTTCAAACATAAAAAATAAATGCTTTTTTGAGCAATATTTGAACATGGTTTCACATCTATGAAACAGCACATGTTAAAAGTACTTTTCTACAAGAAAGCAAAATGTACATCTGTAAATTCACTGCTACATTTCAATTTTAAAAAAGAATAACATAAATGTTAAAATGAAGCTACAATCATTAAAATACATGCTTTTCTGAGAAATGTTAAAACTTTCTTTCACATCTATCAATTTTCATGTTTAAATATTTACAGCCTTTGTAAAACATTTAACAAAGTTTAAAAATATAGTTTACAACCTGAAAAGAAAATGTAGAAAAATAAATACGCGTTTAAATTTCAATTTGAAAAAAGTTAAAATAACTGCTAAAATGTATGTTCACACATTGAAATAAATGCATTTTAGGAAAAGATTAAACATACTTTTCTCATCTATGAACTTCATTGATAATATTTAAACAGTACATTTAAAACGTTTTTCAGTGTTCGTAAAGTACTTTTCTACAATTAAATAAAATGTAGATCTGGAAATTCACATCCAGATTTCAATTTTGAAAAGAATAATATAAATGGTAAAATGAAATTTCAAACATAAAAAATAAATGCTTTTTTGAGCAATGTTTGAACATGATATCACATCTATGAAACAGCACATGTTAAAAGTACTTTTCTACAAGAAAGTAAAATGTACATCTGTAAATTCACTGCTATATTTCAATTTTAAAAATGAATAACATAAATGTTAAAATGAAGCTACAATCATTAAAATACATGCTTTTTTGAGAAATGTTAAAACTTTCTTTCACATCTATGAATTTCCATGTTTACATGTTTATAGCCTTTGTAAAACTTTTAACAACGTTTAAAAATATGGGTTACAACCAGAAAAGCAAATGTAGAAAAATAAATACGCGTTTAAATTTCAATTTGAAAAAAGTAAAAATAACTGCTAAAATGAATGTTCACACATTGAAATAAATGCATTTTAAGAAAAGATTAAACATACTTTTCTCATCTATGAACTTCATTGATAATATTTAAACAGTACATTTAAAACGTTTTTCAGTGTTTGTAAAGTAGTTTTCTACAATCAAATAAAATGTAGTCCTGGAAATTCACATCCAGATTTCAATTTTGAAAAGAATAATATAAATGGTAAAATGAAATTTAAAACAAAAAAAATAAATGCTTTTTTGAGCAATGTTTGAACATGGTTTCACATCTATGAAACAGCACATGTTAAAAGTACTTTTCTACAAGAAAGCAAAATGTACATCTGTAAATTCACTGCTACATTTCAATTTTAAAAAAGAATAACATAAATGTTAAAATGAAGCTACAATCATTAAAATACATGCTTTTCTGAGAAATTTTTCAACTTTCTTTCACATCTATAAATTTTCATGTTTAAATATTTACAGCCTTTGTAAAACATTTAACAAAGTTTAAAAATATAGTTTACAACCTGAAAAGAAAAAGTTGAAAAATAAATACGCGTTAAAATTTCAATTTGAAAAAAGTAAAAATAACTGCTAAAATGAATGTTCACACATTGAAATAAATGCATTTTAGGAAAAGATTAAACATACTTTTCTCATCTATGAACTTCATTGATAATATTTAAACAGTACATTTAAAACGTTTTTCAGTGTTCGTAAAGTACTTTTCTACAATTAAATAAAATGTAGATCTGGAAATTCACATCCAGATTTCAATTTTGAAAAGAATAATATAAATGGTAAAATGAAATTTCAAACATAAAAAATAAATGCTTTTTTGAGCAATGTTTGAACATGATTTCACATCTATGAAACAGCACATGTAAAAAGTACTTTTCTACAAGAAAGCAAAATGTACTTCTGTAAATTCACTGCTACATTTCAATTTTAAAAAAGAATAACATAAATGTCAAAATGAAGCTACAATCATTAAAATAAATGCTTTTTTGAGAAATGTTAAAACTTTCTTTCACATCTATGAATTCTCATGTTTACATGTTTATATCCTTTGTAAAACCTTTAACAATGTTTAAAAATATGGGTTACAACCAGAAAAGCAAATGTAGAAAAATAAATACGCGTTTAAATTTCAATTTGAAAAAAGTAAAAATAACTGCTAAAATGTATGTTCACACATTGAAATAAATGCATTTTAGCTTTTCAGAGTTTGTAAAGTACTTTTCTACAATCAAATAAAATGTAGTCCTGGAATTTCACATCCAGATTTCAATTTTGAAAAGAATAATATAAATGGTAAAATGAAATTACAAACATAAAAAATAAATGCTTTTTTGAGCAATGTTTGAACATGGTTTCACATCTATGAAACAGCACATGTAAAAAGTACTTTTCTACAAGAAAGCAAAATGTACATCTGTAAATTCACTTCTACATTTAAATTTTAAAAAGAATAATATAAATGTTAAAATGAAGCTTCAAACATTAAAATACATGCCTTTTTGAGAAATTTTTCAACTTTCTTTCACATCTATGAATTTTCATGTTTAAATGTTTATAGCCTTTGTAAAACTTTTAACAACGTTTAAAAATATAGGTTACAACCAGAAAAGCAAATGTAGAAAAATAAATACGCGTTTAAATTTCAATTTGAAAAAAGTAAAAATAAGTGCTAAAATGAATGTTCACACATTGAAATAAATGCATTTTAGGAAAAGATTAAACATACTTTTCTCATCTATGAACTTCATTGATAATATTTAAACAATACATTTAAAACGTTTTTCAGTGTTCGTAAAGTACTTTTCTACAATTAAATAAAATGTAGATCTGGAAATTCACATCGAGATTTCAATTTTGAAAAGAATAATATAAATGGTAAAATGAAATTACAAACATAAAAAATAAATGCTTTTTTGAGCAATGTTTGAACATGGTTTCAAATCTATGAAACAGCACATGTAAAAAGTACTTTTCTACAAGAAAGCAAAATGTACTTCTGTAAATTCACTGCTACATTTCAATTTTAAAAAAGAATAACATAAATGTCAAAATGAAGCTACAATCATTAAAATAAATGCTTTTTTGAGAAATGTTAAAACTTTCTTTCACATCTATGAATTCTCATGTTTACATGTTTATATCCTTTGTAAAACCTTTAACAATGTTTAAAAATATGGGTTACAACCAGAAAAGCAAATGTAGAAAAATAAATACGCGTTTAAATTTCAATTTGAAAAAAGTAAAAATAACTGCTAAAATGTATGTTCACACATTGAAATAAATGCATTTTAGCTTTTCAGAGTTTGTAAAGTACTTTTCTACAATCAAATAAAATGTAGTCCTGGAATTTCACATCCAGATTTCAATTTTGAAAAGAATAATATAAATGGTAAAATGAAATTACAAACATAAAAAATAAATGCTTTTTTGAGCAATGTTTGAACATGGTTTCACATCTATGAAACAGCACATGTAAAAAGTACTTTTCTACAAGAAAGCAAAATGTACATCTGTAAATTCACTTCTACATTTAAATTTTAAAAAGAATAATATAAATGTTAAAATGAAGCTTCAAACATTAAAATACATGCCTTTTTGAGAAATTTTTCAACTTTCTTTCACATCTATGAATTTTCATGTTTAAATGTTTATAGCCTTTGTAAAACTTTTAACAACGTTTAAAAATATAGGTTACAACCAGAAAAGCAAATGTAGAAAAATAAATACGCGTTTAAATTTCAATTTGAAAAAAGTAAAAATAAGTGCTAAAATGAATGTTCACACATTGAAATAAATGCATTTTAGGAAAAGATTAAACATACTTTTCTCATCTATGAACTTCATTGATAATATTTAAACAATACATTTAAAACGTTTTTCAGTGTTCGTAAAGTACTTTTCTACAATTAAATAAAATGTAGATCTGGAAATTCACATCCAGATTTCAATTTTGAAAAGAATAATATAAATGGTAAAATGAAATTTCAAACATAAAAAATAAATGCTTTTTTGAGCAATGTTTGAACATGATTTCACATCTATGAAACAGCACATGTTAAAAGTACTTTTCTACAAGAAAGTAAAATGTACATGTGTAAATTCACTGCTATATTTCAATTTTAAAAAAGAATAACATAAATGTTAAAATGAAGCTACAATCATTAAAATACATGCTTTTTTGAGAAATGTTAAAACTTTCTTTCACATCTATGAATTTTCATGTTTACATGTTTATAGCCTTTGTAAAACTTTTAACAACGTTTAAAAATATGGGTTACAACCAGAAAAGCAAATGTAGAAAAATAAATACGAGTTTAAATTTCAATTTGAAAAAAGTAAAAATAACTGCTAAAATGAATGTTCACACATTGAAATAAATGCATTTTAGGAAAAGATTAAACATACTTTTCTCATTTATGAACTTCATTGATAATATTTAAACAGTACATTTAAAATTTTTCTAAGTGTTTGTAAAGTAGTTTTCTACAATCATATAAAATGTCGATCTGGAAATTCACATCGAGATTTCAATTTTGAAAAGAATAATATAAATGGTAAAATGAAATTACAAACATAAAAAGTAAATGCTTTTTTGAGCAATGTTTGAACATGGTTTCAAATCTATGAAACAGCACATGTAAAAAGTACTTTTCTACAAGAAAGCAAAATGTACTTCTGTAAATTCACTGCTACATTTAAATTTTAAAAAATAATAACATAAATGTCGAAATGAAGCTACAATCATTAAAATAAATGCTTTTTTGAGAAATGTTAAAACTTTCTTTCACATCTATGAATTCTCATGTTTACATGTTTATAGCCTTTGTAAAACTTTTAACAATGTTTAAAAATATGGGTTACAACCAGAAAAGCAAATGTAGAAAAATAAATACGCGTTTAAATTTCAATTTGATAAAAGTAAAAATAACTGCTAAAATGTATGTTCACACATTGAAATAAATGCATTTTAGCTTTTCAGAGTTTGTAAAGTAATTTTCTACAATCAAATAAAATGTAGTCCTGGAAATTCACATCCAGATTTCAATTTTGAAAAGAATAATATAAATGGTAAAATGAAATTACAAACATAAAAAATAAATGCTTTTTTGAGCAATGTTTGAACATGGTTTCACATCTATGAAACAGCACATGTAAAAAGTACTTTTCTACAAGAAAGCAAAATGTACATCTGTAAATTCACTTCTACATTTAAATTTTAAAAAGAATAATATAAATGTTAAAATGAAGCTACAAACATTAAAATACATGCTTTTTTGAGAAATTTTTCAACTTTCTTTCTAATCTAAGAATTTTCATGTTTACATGTTTATAGCCTTTGTAAAACTTTTAACAACGTTTAAAAATATGGGTTACAAACAGAAAAGCAAATGTAGAAAAATAAATACGTGTTTAAATTTCAATTTGAAAAAAGTAAAAATAACTGCTAAAATGAATGTTCACACATTGAAATAAATGCATTTTAGGAAAAGATTAAACATACTTTTCTTATCTATGAACTTCATTGATAATATTTAAACAGTACATTTAAAACGTTTTTCAGTGTTCGTAAAGTACTTTTCTACAATCAAATAAAATGTAGATCTGGAAATTCACATCCAGATTTCAATTTTGAAAAGAATAATATAAATGGTAAAATGAAATTTCAAACATAAAAAATAAATGCTTTTTTGAGCAATGTTTGAACATGATTTCACATCTATGAAACAGCACATGTTAAAAGTACTTTTCTACAAGAGAGTAAAATGTACATCTGTAAATTCACTGCTATATTTCAATTTTAAAAAAGAATAACATAAATGTTAAAATGAAGCTACAATCATTAAAATACATGCTTTTTTGAGAAATGTTAAAACTTTCTTTCACATCTATGAATTTTCATGTTTACATGTTTATAGCCTTTGTAAAACTTTTAACAACGTTTAAAAATATGGGTTACAACCAGAAAAGCAAATGTATAAAAATAAATACGCGTTTAAATTTCAAGTTGAAAAAAGTAAAAATAACTGCTAAAATGAATATTCACACATTGAAATAAATGCATTTTAGGAAAAGATGAAACAAACTATTCTCATCTATGTACTTCATTGATAATATATAAACAGTACATCTAAAACGTTTTTCAGAGGTTGTAAAGTACTTTTCTACAAGCATATAGAATGTAGATCTGGAAATTCACATCCAGATTTCAATTTTGAAAAGAATAATATAAATGATAAAATGAAATTAACAACATAAAAAATAAATGCTTTTTTGAGAAATGTTTGAACATGGTTTCACATCTATGAAACAGCACATATAAAAAGTACTTTTCTACAAGAAAGCAAAATGTACATCTGTAAATTCAGTTCTACATTTCAATTTTAAAAAGAATAACGTAAATGTTAAAATGAAGCTACAAACATTAAAATACATGCTTTTTTGAGAAATTTTTCATCTTTCTTTCACATCTATGAATTTTCATGTTTACATATTTATAGCCTTTGTAAAACTTTTAACAACGTTTAAAAATATGGGTTACAACCAGAAAAGCAAATGTAGAAAAATAAATACGCATTTAAATTTCAATTTGAAAAAAGTAAAAATAACTGCTAAAATGAATGTTCACACATTGAAATAAATGCATTTTAGGAAAAGATTAAACATGCATTTCTCATCTATGAACTTCATTGATAATAAATAAACAGCACATTTAAAACGTTTTTCAGAGGTTGTAAAGTACTTTTCAACAAGCAAATGAAATGTAGTCCTGGAAATTCACAACCAGATTTTAATTTTCAAAAGAATAATATAAATGGTCAAATGAAATTACCAACTTAAAAAATAAATCATTTTTTGAGAAATGTTTGAACATGGTTTCACGTCTATGAAACAGCACATGTAAAAAGTACTTTTCTACAAGAAAGTAAAATGTACATCTGTAAATTCACTGCTAAATTTCAATTTTAAAAAAGAATAACATAAATGTTAAAATGAAGCTACAATCATTAAAATACATGCTTTTTTGAGAAATGTTAAAACTTTCTTTCACATCTATGAATTTTCATGTTTACATGTTTATAGCCTTTGTAAAACTTTTAACAACGTTTAAAAATATGGGTTACAACCAGAAAAGCAAATGTAGAAAAATAAATACGCGTTTAAATTTCAATTTGAAAAAAGTAAAAATAACTGCTAAAATGAATGTTCACACATTGAAATAAATGCATTTTAGGAAAAGATTAAACATACTTTTCTCATCTATGAACTTCATTGATAATATTTAAACAGTACATTTAAAACGTTTTTCAGTGTTCGTAAAGTACTTTTCTACAATCAAATAAAATGTAGATCTGGAAATTCACATCCAGATTTCAATTTTGAAAAGAATAATATAAATGGTAAAATGAAATTACAAACATAAAAAATAAATGCTTTTTTGAGCAATATTTGAACATGGTTTCACATCTATGAAACAGCACATGTTAAAAGTACTTTTCTACAAGAAAGCAAAATGTACATCTGTAAATTCAGTGCTACATTTCAATTTTAAAAAAGAATAACATAAATGTTAAAATGAAGCTACAATCATTAAAATACATGCTTTTCTGAGAAATGTTAAAACTTTCTTTCACATCTATGAATTTTCATGTTTAAATATTTACAGCCTTTGTAAAACATTTAACAAAGTTTAAAAATATAGTTTACAACCTGAAAAGAAAAAGTAGAAAAATAAATACGCGTTAAAATTTCAATTTGAAAAAAGTAAAAATAACTGCTAAAATGAATGTTCACACATTGAAATAAATGCATTTTAGGAAAAGATTAAACATACTTTTCTCATCTATGAACTTCATTGATAATATTTAAACAGTACATTTAAAACGTTTTTCAGTGTTCGTAAAGTACTTTTCTACAATTAAATAAAATGTAGATCTGGAAATTCACATCCAGATTTCAATTTTGAAAAGAATAATATAAATGGTAAAATGAAATTTCAAACATAAAAAATAAATGCTTTTTTGAGCAATGTTTGAACATGATTTCACATCTATGAAACAGCACATGTTAAAAGTACTTTTCTACAAGAAAGTAAAATGTACATCTGTAAATTCACTGCTATATTTCAATTTTAAAAAAGAATAACATAAATGTTAAAATGAAGCTACAATCATTAAAATACATGCTTTTTTGAGAAATGTTAAAACTTTCTTTCACATCTATGAATTTTCATGTTTACATGTTTATAGCCTTTGTAAAACTTTTAACAACGTTTAAAAATATGGGTTACAACCAGAAAAGCAAATGTATAAAAATAAATACGCGTTTAAATTTCAATTTGAAAAAAGTAAAAATAACTGCTAAAATGAATGTTCACACATTGAAATAAATGCATTTTAGGAAAAGATGAAACATACTATTCTCATCTATGTACTTCATTGATAATATATAAACAGTACATCTAAAACGTTTTTCAGAGGTTGTAAAGTACTTTTCTACAAGCATATAGAATGTAGATCTGGAAATTCACATCCAGATTTCAATTTTGAAAAGAATAATATAAATGATAAAATGAAATTAACAACATAAAAAATAAATGCTTTTTTGAGAAATGTTTGAACATGGTTTCACATCTATGAAACAGCACATGTAAAAAGTACTTATCTACAAGAAAGCAAAATGTACATCTGTAAATTCAGTTCTACATTTCAATTTTAAAAAGAATAACGTAAATGTTAAAATGAAGCTACAAACATTAAAATACATGCTTTTTTGAGAAATTTTTCAACTTTCTTTCACATCTATGAATTTTCATGTTTACATATTTATAGCCTTTGTAAAACTTTTAACAACGTTTAAAAATATGGGTTACAACCAGAAAAGCAAATGTAGAAA
This sequence comes from Narcine bancroftii, assembly GCF_036971445.1. Lineage (NCBI taxonomy): Eukaryota > Metazoa > Chordata > Chondrichthyes > Torpediniformes > Narcinidae > Narcine > Narcine bancroftii. Next base: position 209,147,660 of record NC_091470.1, read on the forward strand.
AATAAATACGCATTTAAATTTCAATTTGAAAAAAGTAAAAATAACTGCTAAAATGAATGTTCACACATTGAAATAAATGCATTTTAGGAAAAGATTAAACATGCATTTCTCATCTATGAACTTCATTGATAATAAATAAACAGTACATTTAAAACGTTTTTCAGAGGTTGTAAAGTACTTTTCTACAATCAAATAAAATGTAGATCTGGAAATTCACATCCAGATTTCAATTTTGAAAAGAATAATATAAATGGTAAAATGAAATTTCAAACATAAAAAATAAATGCTTTTTTGAGCAATATTTGAACATGGTTTCACATCTATGAAACAGCACATGTTAAAAGTACTTTTCTACAAGAAAGCAAAATGTACATCTGTAAATTCACTGCTACATTTCAATTTTAAAAAAGAATAACATAAATGTTAAAATGAAGCTACAATCATTAAAATACATGCTTTTCTGAGAAATGTTAAAACTTTCTTTCACATCTATCAATTTTCATGTTTAAATATTTACAGCCTTTGTAAAACATTTAACAAAGTTTAAAAATATAGTTTACAACCTGAAAAGAAAATGTAGAAAAATAAATACGCGTTTAAATTTCAATTTGAAAAAAGTTAAAATAACTGCTAAAATGTATGTTCACACATTGAAATAAATGCATTTTAGGAAAAGATTAAACATACTTTTCTCATCTATGAACTTCATTGATAATATTTAAACAGTACATTTAAAACGTTTTTCAGTGTTCGTAAAGTACTTTTCTACAATTAAATAAAATGTAGATCTGGAAATTCACATCCAGATTTCAATTTTGAAAAGAATAATATAAATGGTAAAATGAAATTTCAAACATAAAAAATAAATGCTTTTTTGAGCAATGTTTGAACATGATATCACATCTATGAAACAGCACATGTTAAAAGTACTTTTCTACAAGAAAGTAAAATGTACATCTGTAAATTCACTGCTATATTTCAATTTTAAAAATGAATAACATAAATGTTAAAATGAAGCTACAATCATTAAAATACATGCTTTTTTGAGAAATGTTAAAACTTTCTTTCACATCTATGAATTTCCATGTTTACATGTTTATAGCCTTTGTAAAACTTTTAACAACGTTTAAAAATATGGGTTACAACCAGAAAAGCAAATGTAGAAAAATAAATACGCGTTTAAATTTCAATTTGAAAAAAGTAAAAATAACTGCTAAAATGAATGTTCACACATTGAAATAAATGCATTTTAAGAAAAGATTAAACATACTTTTCTCATCTATGAACTTCATTGATAATATTTAAACAGTACATTTAAAACGTTTTTCAGTGTTTGTAAAGTAGTTTTCTACAATCAAATAAAATGTAGTCCTGGAAATTCACATCCAGATTTCAATTTTGAAAAGAATAATATAAATGGTAAAATGAAATTTAAAACAAAAAAAATAAATGCTTTTTTGAGCAATGTTTGAACATGGTTTCACATCTATGAAACAGCACATGTTAAAAGTACTTTTCTACAAGAAAGCAAAATGTACATCTGTAAATTCACTGCTACATTTCAATTTTAAAAAAGAATAACATAAATGTTAAAATGAAGCTACAATCATTAAAATACATGCTTTTCTGAGAAATTTTTCAACTTTCTTTCACATCTATAAATTTTCATGTTTAAATATTTACAGCCTTTGTAAAACATTTAACAAAGTTTAAAAATATAGTTTACAACCTGAAAATAAAAAGTTGAAAAATAAATACGCGTTAAAATTTCAATTTGAAAAAAGTAAAAATAACTGCTAAAATGAATGTTCACACATTGAAATAAATGCATTTTAGGAAAAGATTAAACATACTTTTCTCATCTATGAACTTCATTGATAATATTTAAACAGTACATTTAAAACGTTTTTCAGTGTTCGTAAAGTACTTTTCTACAATTAAATAAAATGTAGATCTGGAAATTCACATCCAGATTTCAATTTTGAAAAGAATAATATAAATGGTAAAATGAAATTTCAAACATAAAAAATAAATGCTTTTTTGAGCAATGTTTGAACATGATTTCACATCTATGAAACAGCACATGTTAAAAGTACTTTTCTACAAGAAAGTAAAATGTACATCTGTAAATTCACTGCTATATTTCAATTGTAAAAAAGAATAACATAAATGTTAAAATGAAGCTACAATCATTAAAATACATGCTTTTTTGAGAAATGTTAAAACTTTCTTTCACATCTATGAATTTTCATGTTTACATGTTTATAGCCTTTGTAAAACTTTTAACAACGTTTAAAATTATGGGTTACAACCAGAAAAGCAAATGTATAAAAATAAATACGCGTTTAAATTTCAATTTGAAAAAAATAAAAATAACTGCTAAAATGAATGTTCACACATTGAAATAAATGCATTTTAAGAAAAGATGAAACATACTTTTCTCATCTATGAACTTCATTGATAATATTTAAACAGTACATTTAAAACGTTTTTCAGTGTTTGTAAAGTAGTTTTCTACAATTAAATAAAATGTAGATCTGGAAATTCACATCGAGATTTCAATTTTGAAAAGAATAATATAAATGGTAAAATGAAATTACAAACATAAAAAATAAATGCTTTTTTGAGCAATGTTTGAACATGGTTTCAAATCTATGAAACAGCACATGTAAAAAGTACTTTTCTACAAGAAAGCAAAATGTACTTCTGTAAATTCACTGCTACATTTCAATTTTAAAAAAGAATAACATAAATGTCAAAATGAAGCTACAATCATTAAAATAAATGCTTTTTTGAGAAATGTTAAAACTTTCTTTCACATCTATGAATTCTCATGTTTACATGTTTATATCCTTTGTAAAACCTTTAACAATGTTTAAAAATATGGGTTACAACCAGAAAAGCAAATGTAGAAAAATAAATACGCGTTTAAATTTCAATTTGAAAAAAGTAAAAATAACTGCTAAAATGTATGTTCACACATTGAAATAAATGCATTTTAGCTTTTCAGAGTTTGTAAAGTACTTTTCTACAATCAAATAAAATGTAGTCCTGGAATTTCACATCCAGATTTCAATTTTGAAAAGAATAATATAAATGGTAAAATGAAATTACAAACATAAAAAATAAATGCTTTTTTGAGCAATGTTTGAACATGGTTTCACATCTATGAAACAGCACATGTAAAAAGTACTTTTCTACAAGAAAGCAAAATGTACATCTGTAAATTCACTTCTACATTTAAATTTTAAAAAGAATAATATAAATGTTAAAATGAAGCTTCAAACATTAAAATACATGCCTTTTTGAGAAATTTTTCAACTTTCTTTCACATCTATGAATTTTCATGTTTAAATGTTTATAGCCTTTGTAAAACTTTTAACAACGTTTAAAAATATAGGTTACAACCAGAAAAGCAAATGTAGAAAAATAAATACGCGTTTAAATTTCAATTTGAAAAAAGTAAAAATAAGTGCTAAAATGAATGTTCACACATTGAAATAAATGCATTTTAGGAAAAGATTAAACATACTTTTCTCATCTATGAACTTCATTGATAATATTTAAACAGTACATTTAAAATTTTTCTAAGTGTTTGTAAAGTAGTTTTCTACAATCATATAAAATGTCGATCTGGAAATTCACATCGAGATTTCAATTTTGAAAAGAATAATATAAATGGTAAAATGAAATTACAAACATAAAAAGTAAATGCTTTTTTGAGCAATGTTTGAACATGGTTTCAAATCTATGAAACAGCACATGTAAAAAGTACTTTTCTACAAGAAAGCAAAATGTACTTCTGTAAATTCACTGCTACATTTAAATTTTAAAAAATAATAACATAAATGTCGAAATGAAGCTACAATCATTAAAATAAATGCTTTTTTGAGAAATGTTAAAACTTTCTTTCACATCTATGAATTTTCATGTTTACATGTTTATAGCCTTTGTAAAACTTTTAACAATGTTTAAAAATATGGGTTACAACCAGAAAAGCAAATGTAGAAAAATAAATACGCGTTTAAATTTCAATTTGATAAAAGTAAAAATAACTGCTAAAATGTATGTTCACACATTGAAATAAATGCATTTTAGCTTTTCAGAGTTTGTAAAGTAATTTTCTACAATCAAATAAAATGTAGTCCTGGAAATTCACATCCAGATTTCAATTTTGAAAAGAATAATATAAATGGTAAAATGAAATTACAAACATAAAAAATAAATGCTTTTTTGAGCAATGTTTGAACATGGTTTCACATCTATGAAACAGCACATGTAAAAAGTACTTTTCTACAAGAAAGCAAAATGTACATCTGTAAATTCACTTCTACATTTAAATTTTAAAAAGAATAATATAAATGTTAAAATGAAGCTACAAACATTAAAATACATGCTTTTTTGAGAAATTTTTCAACTTTCTTTCTAATCTAAGAATTTTCATGTTTACATGTTTATAGCCTTTGTAAAACTTTTAACAACGTTTTAAAATATGGGTTACAAACAGAAAAGCAAATGTAGAAAAATAAATACGCGTTTAAATTTCAATTTGAAAAAAGTAAAAATAACTGCTAAAATGAATGTTCACACATTGAAATAAATGCATTTTAGGAAAAGATTAAACATACTTTTCTTATCTATGAACTTCATTGATAATATTTAAACAGTACATTTAAAACGTTTTTCAGTGTTCGTAAAGTACTTTTCTACAATCAAATAAAATGTAGATCTGGAAATTCACATCCAGATTTCAATTTTGAAAAGAATAATATAAATGGTAAAATGAAATTTCAAACATAAAAAATAAATGCTTTTTTGAGCAATGTTTGAACATGATTTCACATCTATGAAACAGCACATGTTAAAAGTACTTTTCTACAAGAGAGTAAAATGTACATCTGTAAATTCACTGCTATATTTCAATTTTAAAAAAGAATAACATAAATGTTAAAATGAAGCTACAATCATTAAAATACATGCTTTTTTGAGAAATGTTAAAACTTTCTTTCACATCTATGAATTTTCATGTTTACATGTTTATAGCCTTTGTAAAACTTTTAACAACGTTTAAAAATATGGGTTACAACCAGAAAAGCAAATGTATAAAAATAAATACGCGTTTAAATTTCAAGTTGAAAAAAGTAAAAATAACTGCTAAAATGAATATTCACACATTGAAATAAATGCATTTTAGGAAAAGATGAAACAAACTATTCTCATCTATGTACTTCATTGATAATATATAAACAGTACATCTAAAACGTTTTTCAGAGGTTGTAAAGTACTTTTCTACAAGCATATAGAATGTAGATCTGGAAATTCACATCCAGATTTCAATTTTGAAAAGAATAATATAAATGATAAAATGAAATTAACAACATAAAAAATAAATGCTTTTTTGAGAAATGTTTGAACATGGTTTCACATCTATGAAACAGCACATGTAAAAAGTACTTTTCTACAAGAAAGCAAAATGTACATCTGTAAATTCAGTTCTACATTTCAATTTTAAAAAGAATAACGTAAATGTTAAAATGAAGCTACAAACATTAAAATACATGCTTTTTTGAGAAATTTTTCATCTTTCTTTCACATCTATGAATTTTCATGTTTACATATTTATAGCCTTTGTAAAACTTTTAACAACGTTTAAAAATATGGGTTACAACCAGAAAAGCAAATGTAGAAAAATAAATACGCATTTAAATTTCAATTTGAAAAAAGTAAAAATAACTGCTAAAATGAATGTTCACACATTGAAATAAATGCATTTTAGGAAAAGATTAAACATGCATTTCTCATCTATGAACTTCATTGATAATAAATAAACAGTACATTTAAAACGTTTTTCAGAGGTTGTAAAGTACTTTTCAACAAGCAAATGAAATGTAGTCCTGGAAATTCACAACCAGATTTTAATTTTCAAAAGAATAATATAAATGGTCAAATGAAATTACCAACTTAAAAAATAAATCATTTTTTGAGAAATGTTTGAACATGGTTTCACGTCTATGAAACAGCACATGTAAAAAGTACTTTTCTACAAGAAAGTAAAATGTACATCTGTAAATTCACTGCTATATTTCAATTGTAAAAAAGAATAACATAAATGTTAAAATGAAGCTACAATCATTAAAATACATGCTTTTTTGAGAAATGTTAAAACTTTCTTTCACATCTATGAATTTTCATGTTTACATGTTTATAGCCTTTGTAAAACTTTTAACAACGTTTAAAAATATGGGTTACAGCCAGAAAAGCAAATGTAGAAAAATAAATACGCGTTTAAATTTCAATTTGAAAAAAGTAAAAATAACTGCTAAAATGAATGTTCACACATTGAAATAAATGCATTTTAGGAAAAGATTAAACATACTTTTCTCATCTATGAACTTCATTGATAATATTTAAACAGTACATTTAAAACGTTTTTCAGTGTTCGTAAAGTACTTTTCTACAATCAAATAAAATGTAGATCTGGAAATTCACATCCAGATTTCAATTTTGAAAAGAATAATATAAATGGTAAAATGAAATTACAAACATAAAAAATAAATGCTTTTTTGAGCAATATTTGAACATGGTTTCACATCTATGAAACAGCACATGTTAAAAGTACTTTTCTACAAGAAAGCAAAATGTACATCTGTAAATTCACTGCTACATTTCAATTTTAAAAAAGAATAACATAAATGTTAAAATGAAGCTACAATCATTAAAATACATGCTTTTCTGAGAAATGTTAAAACTTTCTTTCACATCTATGAATTTTCATGTTTAAATATTTACAGCCTTTGTAAAACATTTAACAAAGTTTAAAAATATAGTTTACAACCTGAAAAGAAAAAGTAGAAAAATAAATACGCGTTAAAATTTCAATTTGAAAAAAGTAAAAATAACTGCTAAAATGAATGTTCACACATTGAAATAAATGCATTTTAGGAAAAGATTAAACATACTTTTCTCATCTATGAACTTCATTGATAATATTTAAACAGTACATTTAAAACGTTTTTCAGTGTTTGTAAAGTAGTTTTCTACAATTAAATAAAATGTAGATCTGGAAATTCACATCCAGATTTCAATTTTGAAAAGAATAATATAAATGGTAAAATGAAATTTAAAACATAAAAAATAAATGCTTTTTTGAGCAATGTTTGAACATGGTTTCACATCTATGAAACAGCACATGTTAAAAGTACTTTTCTACAAGAAAGCAAAATGTACATCTGTAAATTCACTGCTACATTTCAATTTTAAAAAAGAATAACATAAATGTTAAAATGAAGCTACAATCATTAAAATACATGCTTTTCTGAGAAATGTTAAAACTTTCTTTCACATCTATGAATTTTCATGTTTAAATATTTACAGCCTTTGTAAAACATTTAACAAAGTTTAAAAATATAGTTTACAACCTGAAAAGAAAAAGTAGAAAAATAAATACGCGTTAAAATTTCAATTTGAAAAAAGTAAAAATAACTGCTAAAATGAATGTTCACACATTGAAATAAATGCATTTTAGGAAAAGATTAAACATAGTTTTCTCATCTATGAACTTCATTGATAATATTTAAACAGTACATTTAAAACGTTTTGCAGTGTTCGTAAAGTACTTTTCTACAATTAAATAAAATGTAGATCTGGAAATTCACATCCAGATTTCAATTTTGAAAAGAATAATATAAATGGTAAAATGAAATTTCAAACATAAAAAATAAATGCTTTTTTGAGCAATGTTTGAACATGATTTCACATCTATGAAACAGCACATGTTAAAAGTACTTTTCTACAAGAAAGTAAAATGTACATCTGTAAATTCACTGCTATATTTCAATTTTAAAAAAGAATAACATAAATGTTAAAATGAAGCTACAATCATTAAAATACATGCTTTTTTGAGAAATGTTAAAACTTTCTTTCACATCTATGAATTTTCATGTTTACATGTTTATAGCCTTTGTAAAACTTTTAACAACGTTTAAAAATATGGGTTACAACCAGAAAAGCAAATGTATAAAAATAAATACGCGTTTAAATTTCAAGTTGAAAAAAGTAAAAATAACTGCTAAAATGAATATTCACACATTGAAATAAATGCATTTTAGGAAAAGATGAAACAAACTATTCTCATCTATGTACTTCATTGATAATATATAAACAGTACATCTAAAACGTTTTTCAGAGGTTGTAAAGTACTTTTCTACAAGCATATAGAATGTAGATCTGGAAATTCACATCCAGATTTCAATTTTGAAAAGAATAATATAAATGATAAAATGAAATTAACAACATAAAAAATAAATGCTTTTTTGAGAAATGTTTGAACATGGTTTCACATCTATGAAACAGCACATGTAAAAAGTACTTTTCTACAAGAAAGCAAAATGTACATCTGTAAATTCAGTTCTACATTTCAATTTTAAAAAGAATAACGTAAATGTTAAAATGAAGCTACAAACATTAAAATACATGCTTTTTTGAGAAATTTTTCATCTTTCTTTCACATCTATGAATTTTCATGTTTACATATTTATAGCCTTTGTAAAACTTTTAACAACGTTTAAAAATATGGGTTACAACCAGAAAAGCAAATGTAGAAAAATAAATACGCGTTTAAATTTCAATTTGAAAAAAGTAAAAATAACTGCTAAAATGAATGTTCACACATTGAAATAAATGCATTTTAGGAAAAGATTAAACATACTTTTCTCATCTATGAACTTCATTGATAATATTTAAACAGTACATTTAAAACGTTTTTCAGTGTTCGTAAAGTACTTTTCTACAATCAAATAAAATGTAGATCTGGAAATTCACATCCAGATTTCAATTTTGAAAAGAATAATATAAATGGTAAAATGAAATTACAAACATAAAAAATAAATGCTTTTTTGAGCAATATTTGAACATGGTTTCACATCTATGAAACAGCACATGTTAAAAGTACTTTTCTACAAGAAAGCAAAATGTACATCTGTAAATTCACTGCTACATTTCAATTTTAAAAAAGAATAACATAAATGTTAAAATGAAGCTACAATCATTAAAATACATGCTTTTCTGAGAAATGTTAAAACTTTCTTTCACATCTATGAATTTTCATGTTTAAATATTTACAGCCTTTGTAAAACATTTAACAAAGTTTAAAAATATAGTTTACAACCTGAAAAGAAAAAGTAGAAAAATAAATACGCGTTAAAATTTCAATTTGAAAAAAGTAAAAATAACTGCTAAAATGAATGTTCACACATTGAAATAAATGCATTTTAGGAAAAGATTAAACATACTTTTCTCATCTATGAACTTCATTGATAATATTTAAACAGTACATTTAAAACGTTTTTCAGTGTTTGTAAAGTAGTTTTCTACAATTAAATAAAATGTAGATCTGGAAATTCACATCCAGATTTCAATTTTGAAAAGAATAATATAAATGGTAAAATGAAATTTAAAACATAAAAAATAAATGCTTTTTTGAGCAATGTTTGAACATGGTTTCACATCTATGAAACAGCACATGTTAAAAGTACTTTTCTACAAGAAAGCAAAATGTACATCTGTAAATTCACTGCTACATTTCAATTTTAAAAAAGAATAACATAAATGTTAAAATGAAGCTACAATCATTAAAATACATGCTTTTCTGAGAAATGTTAAAACTTTCTTTCACATCTATGAATTTTCATGTTTAAATATTTACAGCCTTTGTAAAACATTTAACAAAGTTTAAAAATATAGTTTACAACCTGAAAAGAAAAAGTAGAAAAATAAATACGCGTTAAAATTTCAATTTGAAAAAAGTAAAAATAACTGCTAAAATGAATGTTCACACATTGAAATAAATGCATTTTAGGAAAAGATTAAACATAGTTTTCTCATCTATGAACTTCATTGATAATATTTAAACAGTACATTTAAAACGTTTTGCAGTGTTCGTAAAGTACTTTTCTACAATTAAATAAAATGTAGATCTGGAAATTCACATCCAGATTTCAATTTTGAAAAGAATAATATAAATGGTAAAATGAAATTTCAAACATAAAAAATAAATGCTTTTTTGAGCAATGTTTGAACATGATTTCACATCTATGAAACAGCACATGTTAAAAGTACTTTTCTACAAGAAAGTAAAATGTACATCTGTAAATTCACTGCTATATTTCAATTTTAAAAAAGAATAACATAAATGTTAAAATGAAGCTACAATCATTAAAATACATGCTTTTTTGAGAAATGTTAAAACTTTCTTTCACATCTATGAATTTTCATGTTTACATGTTTATAGCCTTTGTAAAACTTTTAACAACGTTTAAAAATATGGGTTACAACCAGAAAAGCAAATGTATAAAAATAAATACGCGTTTAAATTTCAAGTTGAAAAAAGTAAAAATAACTGCTAAAATGAATATTCACACATTGAAATAAATGCATTTTAGGAAAAGATGAAACAAACTATTCTCATCTATGTACTTCATTGATAATATATAAACAGTACATCTAAAACGTTTTTCAGAGGTTGTAAAGTACTTTTCTACAAGCATATAGAATGTAGATCTGGAAATTCACATCCAGATTTCAATTTTGAAAAGAATAATATAAATGATAAAATGAAATTAACAACATAAAAAATAAATGCTTTTTTGAGAAATGTTTGAACATGGTTTCACATCTATGAAACAGCACATGTAAAAAGTACTTTTCTACAAGAAAGCAAAATGTACATCTGTAAATTCAGTTCTACATTTCAATTTTAAAAAGAATAACGTAAATGTTAAAATGAAGCTACAAACATTAAAATACATGCTTTTTTGAGAAATTTTTCATCTTTCTTTCACATCTATGAATTTTCATGTTTACATATTTATAGCCTTTGTAAAACTTTTAACAACGTTTAAAAATATGGGTTACAACCAGAAAAGCAAATGTAGAAAAATAAATACGCATTTAAATTTCAATTTGAAAAAAGTAAAAATAACTGCTAAAATGAATGTTCACACATTGAAATAAATGCATTTTAGGAAAAGATTAAACATGCATTTCTCATCTATGAACTTCATTGATAATAAATAAACAGTACATTTAAAACGTTTTTCAGAGGTTGTAAAGTACTTTTCAACAAGCAAATGAAATGTAGTCCTGGAAATTCACAACCAGATTTTAATTTTCAAAAGAATAATATAAATGGTCAAATGAAATTACCAACTTAAAAAATAAATCATTTTTTGAGAAATGTTTGAACATGGTTTCACGTCTATGAAACAGCACATGTAAAAAGTACTTTTCTACAAGAAAGTAAAATGTACATCTGTAAATTCACTGCTATATTTCAATTGTAAAAAAGAATAACATAAATGTTAAAATGAAGCTACAATCATTAAAATACATGCTTTTTTGAGAAATGTTAAAACTTTCTTTCACATCTATGAATTTTCATGTTTACATGTTTATAGCCTTTGTAAAACTTTTAACAACGTTTAAAAATATGGGTTACAGCCAGAAAAGCAAATGTAGAAAAATAAATACGCGTTTAAATTTCAATTTGAAAAAAGTAAAAATAACTGCTAAAATGAATGTTCACACATTGAAATAAATGCATTTTAGGAAAAGATTAAACATACTTTTCTCATCTATGAACTTCATTGATAATATTTAAACAGTACATTTAAAACGTTTTTCAGTGTTCGTAAAGTACTTTTCTACAATCAAATAAAATGTAGATCTGGAAATTCACATCCAGATTTCAATTTTGAAAAGAATAATATAAATGGTAAAATGAAATTACAAACATAAAAAATAAATGCTTTTTTGAGCAATATTTGAACATGGTTTCACATCTATGAAACAGCACATGTTAAAAGTACTTTTCTACAAGAAAGCAAAATGTACATCTGTAAATTCAGTGCTACATTTCAATTTTAAAAAAGAATAACATAAATGTTAAAATGAAGCTACAATCATTAAAATACATGCTTTTCTGAGAAATGTTAAAACTTTCTTTCACATCTATGAATTTTCATGTTTAAATATTTACAGCCTTTGTAAAACATTTAACAAAGTTTAAAAATATAGTTTACAACCTGAAAAGAAAAAGTAGAAAAATAAATACGCGTTAAAATTTCAATTTGAAAAAAGTAAAAATAACTGCTAAAATGAATGTTCACACATTGAAATAAATGCATTTTAGGAAAAGATTAAACATACTTTTCTCATCTATGAACTTCATTGATAATATTTAAACAGTACATTTAAAACGTTTTTCAGTGTTCGTAAAGTACTTTTCTACAATTAAATAAAATGTAGATCTGGAAATTCACATCCAGATTTCAATTTTGAAAAGAATAATATAAATGGTAAAATGAAATTTCAAACATAAAAAATAAATGCTTTTTTGAGCAATGTTTGAACATGATTTCACATCTATGAAACAGCACATGTTAAAAGTACTTTTCTACAAGAAAGTAAAATGTACATCTGTAAATTCACTGCTATATTTCAATTTTAAAAAAGAATAACATAAATGTTAAAATGAAGCTACAATCATTAAAATACATGCTTTTTTGAGAAATGTTAAAACTTTCTTTCACATCTATGAATTTTCATGTTTACATGTTTATAGCCTTTGTAAAACTTTTAACAACGTTTAAAAATATGGGTTACAACCAGAAAAGCAAATGTATAAAAATAAATACGCGTTTAAATTTCAATTTGAAAAAAGTAAAAATAACTGCTAAAATGAATGTTCACACATTGAAATAAATGCATTTTAGGAAAAGATGAAACATACTATTCTCATCTATGTACTTCATTGATAATATATAAACAGTACATCTAAAACGTTTTTCAGAGGTTGTAAAGTACTTTTCTACAAGCATATAGAATGTAGATCTGGAAATTCACATCCAGATTTCAATTTTGAAAAGAATAATATAAATGATAAAATGAAATTAACAACATAAAAAATAAATGCTTTTTTGAGAAATGTTTGAACATGGTTTCACATCTATGAAACAGCACATGTAAAAAGTACTTATCTACAAGAAAGCAAAATGTACATCTGTAAATTCAGTTCTACATTTCAATTTTAAAAAGAATAACGTAAATGTTAAAATGAAGCTACAAACATTAAAATACATGCTTTTTTGAGAAATTTTTCAACTTTCTTTCACATCTATGAATTTTCATGTTTACATATTTATAGCCTTTGTAAAACTTTTAACAACGTTTAAAAATATGGGTTACAACCAGAAAAGCAAATGTAGAAAAATAAATACGCATTTAAATTTCAATTTGAAAAAAGTAAAAATAACTGCTAAAATGAATGTTCACACATTGAAATAAATGCATTTTAGGAAAAGATTAAACATGCATTTCTCATCTATGAACTTCATTGATAATAAATAAACAGTACATTTAAAACGTTTTTCAGAGGTTGTAAAGTACTTTTCCACAATCAAATAAAATGTAGATCTGGAAATTCACATCCAGATTTCAATTTTGAAAAGAATAATATAAATGGTAAAATGAAATTTCAAACATAAAAAATAAATGCTTTTTTGAGCAATATTTGAACATGGTTTCACATCTATGAAACAGCACATGTTAAAAGTACTTTTCTACAAGAAAGCAAAATGTACATCTGTAAATTCACTGCTACATTTCAATTTTAAAAAAGAATAACATAAATGTTAAAATGAAGCTACAATCATTAAAATACATGCTTTTCTGAGAAATGTTAAAACTTTCTTTCACATCTATCAATTTTCATGTTTAAATATTTACAGCCTTTGTAAAACATTTAACAAAGTTTAAAAATATAGTTTACAACCTGAAAAGAAAATGTAGAAAAATAAATACGCGTTTAAATTTCAATTTGAAAAAAGTTAAAATAACTGCTAAAATGTATGTTCACACTGAAATAAATGCATTTTAGGAAAAGATTAAACATACTTTTCTCATCTATGAACTTCATTGATAATATTTAAAAAGTACATTTAAAATATTTTTAAGTGTTTGTAAAGTAGTTTTCTACAATCATATGAAATGTCGATCTGGAAATTCACATCGAGATTTCAATTTTGAAAAGAATAATATAAATGGTAAAATGAAATTACAAACATAAAAAATAAATGCTTTTTTGAGCAATGTTTGAACATGGTTTCAAATCTATGAAACAGCACATGTAAAAAGTACTTTTCTACAAGAAAGCAAAATGTACTTCTGTAAATTCACTGCTACATTTCAATTTTAAAAAAGAATAACATAAATGTCAAAATGAAGCTACAATCATTAAAATAAATGCTTTTTTGAGAAATGTTAAAACTTTCTTTCACATCTATGAATTTTCATGTTTAAATATTTACAGCCTTTGTAAAACATTTAACAAAGTTAAAAAATATAGTTTACAACCTGAAAAGAAAATGTAGAAAAATAAATACGCGTTTAAATTTCAATTTGAAAAAAGTTAAAATAACTGCTAAAATGTATGTTCACACATTGAAATAAATGCATTTTAGGAAAAGATTAAACATACTTTTCTTATCTATGAACTTCATTGATAATATTTAAACAGTACATTTAAAACGTTTTTCAGTGTTTGTAAAGTAGTTTTCTACAATCAAATAAAATGTAGTCCTGGAAATTCACATCCAGATTTCAATTTTGAAAAGAATAATATAAATGGTAAAATGAAATTTAAAACATAAAAAATAAATGCTTTTTTGAGCAATGTTTGAACATGGTTTCACATCTATGAAACAGCACATGTTAAAAGTACTTTTCTACAAGAAAGCAAAATGTACATCTGTAAATTCACTGCTACATTTCAATTTTAAAAAAGAATAACATAAATGTTAAAATGAAGCTACAATCATTAAAATACATGCTTTTCTGAGAAATGTTAAAACTTTCTTTCACATCTATGAATTTTCATGTTTAAATATTTACAGCCTTTGTAAAACATTTAACAAAGTTTAAAAATATAGTTTACAACCTGAAAAGAAAAAGTAGAAAAATAAATACGCGTTAAAATTTCAATTTGAAAAAAGTAAAAATAACTGCTAAAATGAATGTTCACACATTGAAATAAATGCATTTTAGGAAAAGATTAAACATAGTTTTCTCATCTATGAACTTCATTGATAATATTTAAACAGTACATTTAAAACGTTTTGCAGTGTTCGTAAAGTACTTTTCTACAATTAAATAAAATGTAGATCTGGAAATTCACATCCAGATTTCAATTTTGAAAAGAATAATATAAATGGTAAAATGAAATTTCAAACATAAAAAATAAATGCTTTTTTGAGCAATGTTTGAACATGATTTCACATCTATGAAACAGCACATGTTAAAAGTACTTTTCTACAAGAAAGTAAAATGTACATCTGTAAATTCACTGCTATATTTCAATTTTAAAAAAGAATAACATAAATGTTAAAATGAAGCTACAATCATTAAAATACATGCTTTTTTGAGAAATGTTAAAACTTTCTTTCACATCTATGAATTTTCATGTTTACATGTTTATAGCCTTTGTAAAACTTTTAACAACGTTTAAAAATATGGGTTACAACCAGAAAAGCAAATGTAGAAAAATAAATACGCGTTTAAATTTCAATTTGAAAAAAGTAAAAATAACTGCTAAAATGAATGTTCACACATTGAAATAAATGCATTTTAGGAAAAGATGAAACATACTATTCTCATCTATGTACTTCATTGATAATATATAAACAGTACATCTAAAACGTTTTTCAGAGGTTGTAAAGTACTTTTCTACAAGCATATAGAATGTAGATCTGGAAATTCACATCCAGATTTCAATTTTGAAAAGAATAATATAAATGATAAAATGAAATTAACAACATAAAAAATAAATGCTTTTTTGAGAAATGTTTGAACATGGTTTCACATCTATGAAACAGCACATGTAAAAAGTACTTTTCTACAAGAAAGCAAAATGTACATCTGTAAATTCAGTTCTACATTTCAATTTTAAAAAGAATAACGTAAATGTTAAAATGAAGCTACAAACATTAAAATACATGCTTTTTTGAGAAATTTTTCAACTTTCTTTCACATCTATGAATTTTCATGTTTACATATTTATAGCCTTTGTAAAACTTTTAACAACGTTTAAAAATATGGGTTACAACCAGAAAAGCAAATGTAGAAAAATAAATACGCATTTAAATTTCAATTTGAAAAAAGTAAAAATAACTGCTAAAATGAATGTTCACACATTGAAATAAATGCATTTTAGGAAAAGATTAAACATGCATTACTCATCTATGAACTTCATTGATAATAAATAAACAGTACATTTAAAACGTTTTTCAGAGGTTGTAAAGTACTTTTCAACAAGCAAATGAAATGTAGTCCTGGAAATTCACATCCAGATTTTAATTTTCAAAAGAATAATATAAATGGTAAAATGAAATTACCAACTTAAAAAATAAATCATTTTTTGAGAAATGTTTGAACATGGTTTCACGTCTATGAAACAGCACATGTAAAAAGTACTTTTCTACAAGAAAGTAAAATGTACATCTGTAAATTCACTGCTAAATTTCAATTTTAAAAAAGAATAACATAAATGTTAAAATGAAGCTACAATCATTAAAATACATGCTTTTTTGAGAAATGTTAAAACTTTCTTTCACATCTATGAATTTTCATGTTTACATGTTTATAGCCTTTGTAAAACTTTTAACAACGTTTAAAAATATGGGTTACAACCAGAAAAGCAAATGTAGAAAAATAAATACGCGTTTAAATTTCAATTTGAAAAAAGTAAAAATAACTGCTAAAATGAATGTTCACACATTGAAATAAATGCATTTTAGGAAAAGATTAAACATACTTTTCTCATCTATGAACTTCATTGATAATATTTAAACAGTACATTTAAAACGTTTTTCAGTGTTCGTAAAGTACTTTTCTACAATCAAATAAAATGTAGATCTGGAAATTCACATCCAGATTTCAATTTTGAAAAGAATAATATAAATGGTAAAATGAAATTACAAACATAAAAAATAAATGCTTTTTTGAGCAATATTTGAACATGGTTTCACATCTATGAAACAGCACATGTTAAAAGTACTTTTCTACAAGAAAGCAAAATGTACATCTGTAAATTCACTGCTACATTTCAATTTTAAAAAAGAATAACATAAATGTTAAAATGAAGCTACAATCATTAAAATACATGCTTTTCTGAGAAATGTTAAAACTTTCTTTCACATCTATGAATTTTCATGTTTAAATATTTACAGCCTTTGTAAAACATTTAACAAAGTTTAAAAATATAGTTTACAACCTGAAAAGAAAAAGTAGAAAAATAAATACGCGTTAAAATTTCAATTTGAAAAAAGTAAAAATAACTGCTAAAATGAATGTTCACACATTGAAATAAATGCATTTTAGGAAAAGATTAAACATACTTTTCTCATCTATGAACTTCATTGATAATATTTAAACAGTACATTTAAAACGTTTTTCAGTGTTCGTAAAGTACTTTTCTACAATTAAATAAAATGTAGATCTGGAAATTCACATCCAGATTTCAATTTTGAAAAGAATAATATAAATGGTAAAATGAAATTTCAAACATAAAAAATAAATGCTTTTTTGAGCAATGTTTGAACATGATATCACATCTATGAAACAGCACATGTTAAAAGTACTTTTCTACAAGAAAGTAAAATGTACATCTGTAAATTCACTGCTATATTTCAATTTTAAAAATGAATAACATAAATGTTAAAATGAAGCTACAATCATTAAAATACATGCTTTTTTGAGAAATGTTAAAACTTTCTTTCACATCTATGAATTTCCATGTTTACATGTTTATAGCCTTTGTAAAACTTTTAACAACGTTTAAAAATATGGGTTACAACCAGAAAAGCAAATGTAGAAAAATAAATACGCGTTTAAATTTCAATTTGAAAAAAGTAAAAATAACTGCTAAAATGAATGTTCACACATTGAAATAAATGCATTTTAAGAAAAGATTAAACATACTTTTCTCATCTATGAACTTCATTGATAATATTTAAACAGTACATTTAAAACGTTTTTCAGTGTTTGTAAAGTAGTTTTCTACAATCAAATAAAATGTAGTCCTGGAAATTCACATCCAGATTTCAATTTTGAAAAGAATAATATAAATGGTAAAATGAAATTTCAAACAAAAAAAATAAATGCTTTTTTGAGCAATGTTTGAACATGGTTTCACATCTATGAAACAGCGCATGTTAAAAGTACTTTTCTACAAGAAAGCAAAATGTACATCTGTAAATTCACTGCTACATTTCAATTTTAAAAAAGAATAACATAAATGTTAAAATGAAGCTACAATCATTAAAATACATGCTTTTCTGAGAAATTTTTCAACTTTCTTTCACATCTATAAATTTTCATGTTTAAATATTTACAGCCTTTGTAAAACATTTCACAAAGTTTAAAAATATAGTTTACAACCTGAAAAGAAAAAGTTGAAAAATAAATACGCGTTAAAATTTCAATTTGAAAAAAGTAAAAATAACTGCTAAAATGAATGTTCACACATTGAAATAAATGCATTTTAGGAAAAGATTAAACATACTTTTCTCATCTATGAACTTCATTGATAATATTTAAACAGTACATTTAAAACGTTTTTCAGTGTTCGTAAAGTACTTTTCTACAATTAAATAAAATGTAGATCTGGAAATTCACATCCAGATTTCAATTTTGAAAAGAATAATATAAATGGTAAAATGAAATTTCAAACATAAAAAATAAATGCTTTTTTGAGCAATGTTTGAACATGATTTCACATCTATGAAACAGCACATGTTAAAAGTACTTTTCTACAAGAAAGTAAAATGTACATCTGTAAATTCACTGCTATATTTCAATTTTAAAAAAGAATAACATAAATGTTAAAATGAAGCTACAATCATTAAAATACATGCTTTTTTGAGAAATGTTAAAACTTTCTTTCACATCTATGAATTTTCATGTTTACATGTTTATAGCCTTTGTAAAACTTTTAACAACGTTTAAAAATATGGGTTACAACCAGAAAAGCAAATGTAGAAAAATAAATACGCGTTTAAATTTCAATTTGAAAAAAGTAAAAATAACTGCTAAAATGAATGTTCATACATTGAAATAAATGCATTTTAAGAAAAGATTAAACATACTTTTCTCATCTATGAACTTCATTGATAATATTTAAACAGTACATTTAAAACGTTTTTCAGTGTTTGTAAAGTAGTTTTCTACAATTAAATAAAATGTAGATCTGGAAATTCACATCGAGATTTCAATTTTGAAAAGAATAATATAAATGGTAAAATGAAATTACAAACATAAAAAATAAATGCTTTTTTGAGCAATGTTTGAACATGGTTTCAAATCTATGAAACAGCACATGTAAAAAGTACTTTTCTACAAGAAAGCAAAATGTACTTCTGTAAATTCACTGCTACATTTCAATTTTAAAAAAGAATAACATAAATGTCAAAATGAAGCTACAATCATTAAAATAAATGCTTTTTTGAGAAATGTTAAAACTTTCTTTCACATCTATGAATTCTCATGTTTACATGTTTATATCCTTTGTAAAACCTTTAACAATGTTTAAAAATATGGGTTACAACCAGAAAAGCAAATGTAGAAAAATAAATACACGTTTAAATTTCAATTTGAAAAAAGTAAAAATAACTGCTAAAATGTATGTTCACACATTGAAATAAATGCATTTTAGCTTTTCAGAGTTTGTAAAGTACTTTTCTACAATCAAATAAAATGTAGTCCTGGAATTTCACATCCAGATTTCAATTTTGAAAAGAATAATATAAATGGTAAAATGAAATTACAAACATAAAAAATAAATGCTTTTTTGAGCAATGTTTGAACATGGTTTCACATCTATGAAACAGCACATGTAAAAATAACTTTTCTACAAGAAAGCAAAATGTAGATCTGTAAATTCACTTCTACATTTAAATTTTAAAAAGAATAATATAAATGTTAAAATGAAGCTTCAAACATTAAAATACATGCCTTTTTGAGAAATTTTTCAACTTTCTTTCACATCTATGAATTTTCATGTTTAAATGTTTATAGCCTTTGTAAACATTTTAACAACGTTTAAAAATATAGGTTACAACCAGAAAAGCAAATGTAGAAAAATAAATACGCATTTAAATTTCAATTTGAAAAAAGTAAAAATAACTGCTAAAATGAATGTTCACACATTGAAATAAATGCATTTTAGGAAAAGATTAAACATGCATTTCTCATCTATGAACTTCATTGATAATAAATAAACAGTACATTTAAAACGTTTTTCAGAGGTTGTAAAGTACTTTTCCACAATCAAATAAAATGTAGATCTGGAAATTCACATCCAGATTTCAATTTTGAAAAGAATAATATAAATGGTAAAATGAAATTTCAAACATAAAAAATAAATGCTTTTTTGAGCAATATTTGAACATGGTTTCACATCTATGAAACAGCACATGTTAAAAGTACTTTTCTACAAGAAAGCAAAATGTACATCTGTAAATTCACTGCTACATTTCAATTTTAAAAAAGAATAACATAAATGTTAAAATGAAGCTACAATCATTAAAATACATGCTTTTCTGAGAAATGTTAAAACTTTCTTTCACATCTATCAATTTTCATGTTTAAATATTTACAGCCTTTGTAAAACATTTAACAAAGTTTAAAAATATAGTTTACAACCTGAAAAGAAAATGTAGAAAAATAAATACGCGTTTAAATTTCAATTTGAAAAAAGTTAAAATAACTGCTAAAATGTATGTTCACACTGAAATAAATGCATTTTAGGAAAAGATTAAACATACTTTTCTCATCTATGAACTTCATTGATAATATTTAAAAAGTACATTTAAAATATTTTTAAGTGTTTGTAAAGTAGTTTTCTACAATCATATGAAATGTCGATCTGGAAATTCACATCGAGATTTCAATTTTGAAAAGAATAATATAAATGGTAAAATGAAATTACAAACATAAAAAATAAATGCTTTTTTGAGCAATGTTTGAACATGGTTTCAAATCTATGAAACAGCACATGTAAAAAGTACTTTTCTACAAGAAAGCAAAATGTACTTCTGTAAATTCACTGCTACATTTCAATTTTAAAAAAGAATAACATAAATGTCAAAATGAAGCTACAATCATTAAAATAAATGCTTTTTTGAGAAATGTTAAAACTTTCTTTCACATCTATGAATTTTCATGTTTAAATATTTACAGCCTTTGTAAAACATTTAACAAAGTTAAAAAATATAGTTTACAACCTGAAAAGAAAATGTAGAAAAATAAATACGCGTTTAAATTTCAATTTGAAAAAAGTTAAAATAACTGCTAAAATGTATGTTCACACATTGAAATAAATGCATTTTAGGAAAAGATTAAACATACTTTTCTTATCTATGAACTTCATTGATAATATTTAAACAGTACATTTAAAACGTTTTTCAGTGTTTGTAAAGTAGTTTTCTACAATCAAATAAAATGTAGTCCTGGAAATTCACATCCAGATTTCAATTTTGAAAAGAATAATATAAATGGTAAAATGAAATTTAAAACATAAAAAATAAATGCTTTTTTGAGCAATGTTTGAACATGGTTTCACATCTATGAAACAGCACATGTTAAAAGTACTTTTCTACAAGAAAGCAAAATGTACATCTGTAAATTCACTGCTACATTTCAATTTTAAAAAAGAATAACATAAATGTTAAAATGAAGCTACAATCATTAAAATACATGCTTTTCTGAGAAATGTTAAAACTTTCTTTCACATCTATGAATTTTCATGTTTAAATATTTACAGCCTTTGTAAAACATTTAACAAAGTTTAAAAATATAGTTTACAACCTGAAAAGAAAAAGTAGAAAAATAAATACGCGTTAAAATTTCAATTTGAAAAAAGTAAAAATAACTGCTAAAATGAATGTTCACACATTGAAATAAATGCATTTTAGGAAAAGATTAAACATAGTTTTCTCATCTATGAACTTCATTGATAATATTTAAACAGTACATTTAAAACGTTTTGCAGTGTTCGTAAAGTACTTTTCTACAATTAAATAAAATGTAGATCTGGAAATTCACATCCAGATTTCAATTTTGAAAAGAATAATATAAATGGTAAAATGAAATTTCAAACATAAAAAATAAATGCTTTTTTGAGCAATGTTTGAACATGATTTCACATCTATGAAACAGCACATGTTAAAAGTACTTTTCTACAAGAAAGTAAAATGTACATCTGTAAATTCACTGCTATATTTCAATTTTAAAAAAGAATAACATAAATGTTAAAATGAAGCTACAATCATTAAAATACATGCTTTTTTGAGAAATGTTAAAACTTTCTTTCACATCTATGAATTTTCATGTTTACA
Source organism: Narcine bancroftii (assembly GCF_036971445.1). Taxonomy (NCBI): domain Eukaryota; kingdom Metazoa; phylum Chordata; class Chondrichthyes; order Torpediniformes; family Narcinidae; genus Narcine; species Narcine bancroftii. Next base: position 209,170,105 of record NC_091470.1, read on the forward strand.
TGTTTATAGCCTTTGTAAAACTTTTAACAACGTTTAAAAATATGGGTTACAACCAGAAAAGCAAATGTAGAAAAATAAATACGCGTTTAAATTTCAATTTGAAAAAAGTAAAAATAACTGCTAAAATGAATGTTCACACATTGAAATAAATGCATTTTAGGAAAAGATGAAACATACTATTCTCATCTATGTACTTCATTGATAATATATAAACAGTACATCTAAAACGTTTTTCAGAGGTTGTAAAGTACTTTTCTACAAGCATATAGAATGTAGATCTGGAAATTCACATCCAGATTTCAATTTTGAAAAGAATAATATAAATGATAAAATGAAATTAACAACATAAAAAATAAATGCTTTTTTGAGAAATGTTTGAACATGGTTTCACATCTATGAAACAGCACATGTAAAAAGTACTTTTCTACAAGAAAGCAAAATGTACATCTGTAAATTCAGTTCTACATTTCAATTTTAAAAAGAATAACGTAAATGTTAAAATGAAGCTACAAACATTAAAATACATGCTTTTTTGAGAAATTTTTCAACTTTCTTTCACATCTATGAATTTTCATGTTTACATATTTATAGCCTTTGTAAAACTTTTAACAACGTTTAAAAATATGGGTTACAACCAGAAAAGCAAATGTAGAAAAATAAATACGCATTTAAATTTCAATTTGAAAAAAGTAAAAATAACTGCTAAAATGAATGTTCACACATTGAAATAAATGCATTTTAGGAAAAGATTAAACATGCATTACTCATCTATGAACTTCATTGATAATAAATAAACAGTACATTTAAAACGTTTTTCAGAGGTTGTAAAGTACTTTTCAACAAGCAAATGAAATGTAGTCCTGGAAATTCACATCCAGATTTTAATTTTCAAAAGAATAATATAAATGGTAAAATGAAATTACCAACTTAAAAAATAAATCATTTTTTGAGAAATGTTTGAACATGGTTTCACGTCTATGAAACAGCACATGTAAAAAGTACTTTTCTACAAGAAAGTAAAATGTACATCTGTAAATTCACTGCTAAATTTCAATTTTAAAAAAGAATAACATAAATGTTAAAATGAAGCTACAATCATTAAAATACATGCTTTTTTGAGAAATGTTAAAACTTTCTTTCACATCTATGAATTTTCATGTTTACATGTTTATAGCCTTTGTAAAACTTTTAACAACGTTTAAAAATATGGGTTACAACCAGAAAAGCAAATGTAGAAAAATAAATACGCGTTTAAATTTCAATTTGAAAAAAGTAAAAATAACTGCTAAAATGAATGTTCACACATTGAAATAAATGCATTTTAGGAAAAGATTAAACATACTTTTCTCATCTATGAACTTCATTGATAATATTTAAACAGTACATTTAAAACGTTTTTCAGTGTTCGTAAAGTACTTTTCTACAATCAAATAAAATGTAGATCTGGAAATTCACATCCAGATTTCAATTTTGAAAAGAATAATATAAATGGTAAAATGAAATTACAAACATAAAAAATAAATGCTTTTTTGAGCAATATTTGAACATGGTTTCACATCTATGAAACAGCACATGTTAAAAGTACTTTTCTACAAGAAAGCAAAATGTACATCTGTAAATTCACTGCTACATTTCAATTTTAAAAAAGAATAACATAAATGTTAAAATGAAGCTACAATCATTAAAATACATGCTTTTCTGAGAAATGTTAAAACTTTCTTTCACATCTATGAATTTTCATGTTTAAATATTTACAGCCTTTGTAAAACATTTAACAAAGTTTAAAAATATAGTTTACAACCTGAAAAGAAAAAGTAGAAAAATAAATACGCGTTAAAATTTCAATTTGAAAAAAGTAAAAATAACTGCTAAAATGAATGTTCACACATTGAAATAAATGCATTTTAGGAAAAGATTAAACATACTTTTCTCATCTATGAACTTCATTGATAATATTTAAACAGTACATTTAAAACGTTTTTCAGTGTTCGTAAAGTACTTTTCTACAATTAAATAAAATGTAGATCTGGAAATTCACATCCAGATTTCAATTTTGAAAAGAATAATATAAATGGTAAAATGAAATTTCAAACATAAAAAATAAATGCTTTTTTGAGCAATGTTTGAACATGATATCACATCTATGAAACAGCACATGTTAAAAGTACTTTTCTACAAGAAAGTAAAATGTACATCTGTAAATTCACTGCTATATTTCAATTTTAAAAATGAATAACATAAATGTTAAAATGAAGCTACAATCATTAAAATACATGCTTTTTTGAGAAATGTTAAAACTTTCTTTCACATCTATGAATTTCCATGTTTACATGTTTATAGCCTTTGTAAAACTTTTAACAACGTTTAAAAATATGGGTTACAACCAGAAAAGCAAATGTAGAAAAATAAATACGCGTTTAAATTTCAATTTGAAAAAAGTAAAAATAACTGCTAAAATGAATGTTCACACATTGAAATAAATGCATTTTAAGAAAAGATTAAACATACTTTTCTCATCTATGAACTTCATTGATAATATTTAAACAGTACATTTAAAACGTTTTTCAGTGTTTGTAAAGTAGTTTTCTACAATCAAATAAAATGTAGTCCTGGAAATTCACATCCAGATTTCAATTTTGAAAAGAATAATATAAATGGTAAAATGAAATTTCAAACAAAAAAAATAAATGCTTTTTTGAGCAATGTTTGAACATGGTTTCACATCTATGAAACAGCGCATGTTAAAAGTACTTTTCTACAAGAAAGCAAAATGTACATCTGTAAATTCACTGCTACATTTCAATTTTAAAAAAGAATAACATAAATGTTAAAATGAAGCTACAATCATTAAAATACATGCTTTTCTGAGAAATTTTTCAACTTTCTTTCACATCTATAAATTTTCATGTTTAAATATTTACAGCCTTTGTAAAACATTTAACAAAGTTTAAAAATATAGTTTACAACCTGAAAAGAAAAAGTTGAAAAATAAATACGCGTTAAAATTTCAATTTGAAAAAAGTAAAAATAACTGCTAAAATGAATGTTCACACATTGAAATAAATGCATTTTAGGAAAAGATTAAACATACTTTTCTCATCTATGAACTTCATTGATAATATTTAAACAGTACATTTAAAACGTTTTTCAGTGTTCGTAAAGTACTTTTCTACAATTAAATAAAATGTAGATCTGGAAATTCACATCCAGATTTCAATTTTGAAAAGAATAATATAAATGGTAAAATGAAATTTCAAACATAAAAAATAAATGCTTTTTTGAGCAATGTTTGAACATGATTTCACATCTATGAAACAGCACATGTTAAAAGTACTTTTCTACAAGAAAGTAAAATGTACATCTGTAAATTCACTGCTATATTTCAATTTTAAAAAAGAATAACATAAATGTTAAAATGAAGCTACAATCATTAAAATACATGCTTTTTTGAGAAATGTTAAAACTTTCTTTCACATCTATGAATTTTCATGTTTACATGTTTATAGCCTTTGTAAAACTTTTAACAACGTTTAAAAATATGGGTTACAACCAGAAAAGCAAATGTAGAAAAATAAATACGCGTTTAAATTTCAATTTGAAAAAAGTAAAAATAACTGCTAAAATGAATGTTCATACATTGAAATAAATGCATTTTAAGAAAAGATTAAACATACTTTTCTCATCTATGAACTTCATTGATAATATTTAAACAGTACATTTAAAACGTTTTTCAGTGTTTGTAAAGTAGTTTTCTACAATTAAATAAAATGTAGATCTGGAAATTCACATCGAGATTTCAATTTTGAAAAGAATAATATAAATGGTAAAATGAAATTACAAACATAAAAAATAAATGCTTTTTTGAGCAATGTTTGAACATGGTTTCAAATCTATGAAACAGCACATGTAAAAAGTACTTTTCTACAAGAAAGCAAAATGTACTTCTGTAAATTCACTGCTACATTTCAATTTTAAAAAAGAATAACATAAATGTCAAAATGAAGCTACAATCATTAAAATAAATGCTTTTTTGAGAAATGTTAAAACTTTCTTTCACATCTATGAATTCTCATGTTTACATGTTTATATCCTTTGTAAAACCTTTAACAATGTTTAAAAATATGGGTTACAACCAGAAAAGCAAATGTAGAAAAATAAATACACGTTTAAATTTCAATTTGAAAAAAGTAAAAATAACTGCTAAAATGTATGTTCACACATTGAAATAAATGCATTTTAGCTTTTCAGAGTTTGTAAAGTACTTTTCTACAATCAAATAAAATGTAGTCCTGGAATTTCACATCCAGATTTCAATTTTGAAAAGAATAATATAAATGGTAAAATGAAATTACAAACATAAAAAATAAATGCTTTTTTGAGCAATGTTTGAACATGGTTTCACATCTATGAAACAGCACATGTAAAAATAACTTTTCTACAAGAAAGCAAAATGTAGATCTGTAAATTCACTTCTACATTTAAATTTTAAAAAGAATAATATAAATGTTAAAATGAAGCTTCAAACATTAAAATACATGCCTTTTTGAGAAATTTTTCAACTTTCTTTCACATCTATGAATTTTCATGTTTAAATGTTTATAGCCTTTGTAAACATTTTAACAACGTTTAAAAATATAGGTTACAACCAGAAAAGCAAATGTAGAAAAATAAATACGCGTTTAAATTTCAATTTGAAAAAAGTAAAAATAAGTGCTAAAATGAATGTTCACACATTGAAATAAATGCATTTTAGGAAAAGATTAAACATACTTTTCTCATCTATGAACTTCATTGATAATATTTAAACAATACATTTAAAACGTTTTTCAGTGTTCGTAAAGTACTTTTCTACAATTAAATAAAATGTAGATCTGGAAATTCACATCCAGATTTCAATTTTGAAAAGAATAATATAAATGGTAAAATGAAATTTCAAACATAAAAAATAAATGCTTTTTTGAGCAATGTTTGAACATGATTTCACATCTATGAAACAGCACATGTTAAAAGTACTTTTCTACAAGAAAGTAAAATGTACATGTGTAAATTCACTGCTATATTTCAATTTTAAAAAAGAATAACATAAATGTTAAAATGAAGCTACAATCATTAAAATACATGCTTTTTTGAGAAATGTTAAAACTTTCTTTCACATCTATGAATTTTCATGTTTACATGTTTATAGCCTTTGTAAAACTTTTAACAACGTTTAAAAATATGGGTTACAACCAGAAAAGCAAATGTAGACAAATAAATACGAGTTTAAATTTCAATTTGAAAAAAGTAAAAATAACTGCTAAAATGAATGTTCACACATTGAAATAAATGCATTTTAGGAAAAGATTAAACATACTTTTCTCATCTATGAACTTCATTGATAATATTTAAACAGTACATTTAAAATTTTTCTAAGTGTTTGTAAAGTAGTTTTCTACAATCATATAAAATGTCGATCTGGAAATTCACATCGAGATTTCAATTTTGAAAAGAATAATATAAATGGTAAAATGAAATTACAAACATAAAAAGTAAATGCTTTTTTGAGCAATGTTTGAACATGGTTTCAAATCTATGAAACAGCACATGTAAAAAGTACTTTTCTACAAGAAAGCAAAATGTACTTCTGTAAATTCACTGCTACATTTAAATTTTAAAAAATAATAACATAAATGTCGAAATGAAGCTACAATCATTAAAATAAATGCTTTTTTGAGAAATGTTAAAACTTTCTTTCACATCTATGAATTCTCATGTTTACATGTTTATAGCCTTTGTAAAACTTTTAACAATGTTTAAAAATATGGGTTACAACCAGAAAAGCAAATGTAGAAAAATAAATACGCGTTTAAATTTCAATTTGATAAAAGTAAAAATAACTGCTAAAATGTATGTTCACACATTGAAATAAATGCATTTTAGCTTTTCAGAGTTTGTAAAGTACTTTTCTACAATCAAATAAAATGTAGTCCTGGAAATTCACATCCAGATTTCAATTTTGAAAAGAATAATATAAATGGTAAAATGAAATTACAAACATAAAAAATAAATGCTTTTTTGAGCAATGTTTGAACATGGTTTCACATCTATGAAACAGCACATGTAAAAAGTACTTTTCTACAAGAAAGCAAAATGTACATCTGTAAATTCACTTCTACATTTAAATTTTAAAAAGAATAATATAAATGTTAAAATGAAGCTACAAACATTAAAATACATGCTTTTTTGAGAAATTTTTCAACTTTCTTTCTAATCTAAGAATTTTCATGTTTACATGTTTATAGCCTTTGTAAAACTTTTAACAACGTTTAAAAATATGGGTTACAACCAGAAAAGCAAATGTAGAAACATAAATACGCGTTTAAATTTCAATTTGAAAAAAGTAAAAATAACTGCTAAAATGAATGTTCACACATTGAAATAAATGCATTTTAGGAAAAGATTAAACATACTTTTCTCATCTATGAACTTCATTGATAATATTTAAACAGTACATTTAAAACGTTTTTCAGTGTTCGTAAAGTACTTTTCTAAAATTAAATAAAATGTAGATCTGGAAATTCACATCCAGATTTCAATTTTGAAAAGAATAGTATAAATGGTAAAATGAAATTTCAAACATAAAAAATAAATGCTTTTTTGAGCAATGTTTGAACATGATTTCACATCTATGAAACAGCACATGTTAAAAGTACTTTTCTACAAGAAAGTAAAATGTACATCTGTAAATTCACTGCTATATTTCAATTTTAAAAAAGAATAACATAAATGTTAAAATGAAGCTACAATCATTAAACTACATGCTTTTTTGAGAAATGTTAAAACTTTCTTTCACATCTATGAATTTTCATGTTTACATGTTTATAGCCTTTGTAAAACTTTTAACAACGTTTAAAAATATGGGTTACAACCAGAAAAGCAAATGTAGAAAAATAAATACGCGTTTAAATTTCAATTTGAAAAAAGTAAAAATAACTGCTAAAATGAATGTTCACACATTGAAATAAATGCATTTTAGGAAAAGATGAAACATACTATTCTCATCTATGTACTTCATTGATAATATATAAACAGTACATCTAAAACGTTTTTCAGAGGTTGTAAAGTACTTTTCTACAAGCATATAGAATGTAGATCTGGAAATTCACATCCAGATTTCAATTTTGAAAAGAATAATATAAATGATAAAATGAAATTAACAACATAAAAAATAAATGCTTTTTTGAGAAATGTTTGAACATGGTTTCACATCTATGAAACAGCACATGTAAAAAGTACTTTTCTACAAGAAAGCAAAATGTACATCTGTAAATTCAGTTCTACATTTCAATTTTAAAAAGAATAACGTAAATGTTAAAATGAAGCTACAAACATTAAAATACATGCTTTTTTGAGAAATTTTTCAACTTTCTTTCACATCTATGAATTTTCATGTTTACATATTTATAGCCTTTGTAAAACTTTTAACAACGTTTAAAAATATGGGTTACAACCAGAAAAGCAAATGTAGAAAAATAAATACGCATTTAAATTTCAATTTGAAAAAAGTAAAAATAACTGCTAAAATGAATGTTCACACATTGAAATAAATGCATTTTAGGAAAAGATTAAACATGCATTACTCATCTATGAACTTCATTGATAATAAATAAACAGTACATTTAAAACGTTTTTCAGAGGTTGTAAAGTACTTTTCAACAAGCAAATGAAATGTAGTCCTGGAAATTCACATCCAGATTTTAATTTTCAAAAGAATAATATAAATGGTAAAATGAAATTACCAACTTAAAAAATAAATCATTTTTTGAGAAATGTTTGAACATGGTTTCACGTCTATGAAACAGCACATGTAAAAAGTACTTTTCTACAAGAAAGTAAAATGTACATCTGTAAATTCACTGCTAAATTTCAATTTTAAAAAAGAATAACATAAATGTTAAAATGAAGCTACAATCATTAAAATACATGCTTTTTTGAGAAATGTTAAAACTTTCTTTCACATCTATGAATTTTCATGTTTACATGTTTATAGCCTTTGTAAAACTTTTAACAACGTTTAAAAATATGGGTTACAACCAGAAAAGCAAATGTAGAAAAATAAATACGCGTTTAAATTTCAATTTGAAAAAAGTAAAAATAACTGCTAAAATGAATGTTCACACATTGAAATAAATGCATTTTAGGAAAAGATTAAACATACTTTTCTCATCTATGAACTTCATTGATAATATTTAAACAGTACATTTAAAACGTTTTTCAGTGTTCGTAAAGTACTTTTCTACAATCAAATAAAATGTAGATCTGGAAATTCACATCCAGATTTCAATTTTGAAAAGAATAATATAAATGGTAAAATGAAATTACAAACATAAAAAATAAATGCTTTTTTGAGCAATATTTGAACATGGTTTCACATCTATGAAACAGCACATGTTAAAAGTACTTTTCTACAAGAAAGCAAAATGTACATCTGTAAATTCACTGCTACATTTCAATTTTAAAAAAGAATAACATAAATGTTAAAATGAAGCTACAATCATTAAAATACATGCTTTTCTGACAAATGTTAAAACTTTCTTTCACATCTATGAATTTTCATGTTTAAATATTTACAGCCTTTGTAAAACATTTAACAAAGTTTAAAAATATAGTTTACAACCTGAAAAGAAAAAGTAGAAAAATAAATACGCGTTTAAATTTCAATTTGAAAAAAGTTAAAATAACTGCTAAAATGAATGTTCACACATTGAAATAAATGCATTTTAGGAAAAGATTAAACATACTTTTCTCATCTATGAACTTCATTGATAATATTTAAACAGTACATTTAAAACGTTTTTCAGTGTTCGTAAAGTACTTTTCTACAATTAAATAAAATGTAGATCTGGAAATTCACATCCAGATTTCAATTTTGAAAAGAATAATATAAATGGTAAAATGAAATTTCAAACATAAAAAATAAATGCTTTTTTGAGCAATGTTTGAACATGATATCACATCTATGAAACAGCACATGTTAAAAGTACTTTTCTACAAGAAAGTAAAATGTACATCTGTAAATTCACTGCTATATTTCAATTTTAAAAATGAATAACATAAATGTTAAAATGAAGCTACAATCATTAAAATACATGCTTTTTTGAGAAATGTTAAAACTTTCTTTCACATCTATGAATTTCCATGTTTACATGTTTATAGCCTTTGTAAAACTTTTAACAACGTTTAAAAATATGGGTTACAACCAGAAAAGCAAATGTAGAAAAATAAATACGCGTTTAAATTTCAATTTGAAAAAAGTAAAAATAACTGCTAAAATGAATGTTCACACATTGAAATAAATGCATTTTAAGAAAAGATTAAACATACTTTTCTCATCTATGAACTTCATTGATAATATTTAAACAGTACATTTAAAACGTTTTTCAGTGTTTGTAAAGTAGTTTTCTACAATCAAATAAAATGTAGTCCTGGAAATTCACATCCAGATTTCAATTTTGAAAAGAATAATATAAATGGTAAAATGAAATTTCAAACAAAAAAAATAAATGCTTTTTTGAGCAATGTTTGAACATGGTTTCACATCTATGAAACAGCGCATGTTAAAGTACTTTTCTACAAGAAAGCAAAATGTACATCTGTAAATTCACTGCTACATTTCAATTTTAAAAAAGAATAACATAAATGTTAAAATGAAGCTACAATCATTAAAATACATGCTTTTCTGAGAAATTTTTCAACTTTCTTTCACATCTATAAATTTTCATGTTTAAATATTTACAGCCTTTGTAAAACATTTAACAAAGTTTAAAAATATAGTTTACAACCTGAAAAGAAAAAGTTGAAAAATAAATACGCGTTAAAATTTCAATTTGAAAAAAGTAAAAATAACTGCTAAAATGAATGTTCACACATTGAAATAAATGCATTTTAGGAAAAGATTAAACATACTTTTCTCATCTATGAACTTCATTGATAATATTTAAACAGTACATTTAAAACGTTTTTCAGTGTTCGTAAAGTACTTTTCTACAATTAAATAAAATGTAGATCTGGAAATTCACATCCAGATTTCAATTTTGAAAAGAATAATATAAATGGTAAAATGAAATTTCAAACATAAAAAATAAATGCTTTTTTGAGCAATGTTTGAACATGATTTCACATCTATGAAACAGCACATGTTAAAAGTACTTTTCTACAAGAAAGTAAAATGTACATCTGTAAATTCACTGCTATATTTCAATTTTAAAAAAGAATAACATAAATGTTAAAATGAAGCTACAATCATTAAAATACATGCTTTTTTGAGAAATGTTAAAACTTTCTTTCACATCTATGAATTTTCATGTTTACATGTTTATAGCCTTTGTAAAACTTTTAACAACGTTTAAAAATATGGGTTACAACCAGAAAAGCAAATGTAGAAAAATAAATACGCGTTTAAATTTCAATTTGAAAAAAGTAAAAATAACTGCTAAAATGAATGTTCATACATTGAAATAAATGCATTTTAAGAAAAGATTAAACATACTTTTCTCATCTATGAACTTCATTGATAATATTTAAACAGTACATTTAAAACGTTTTTCAGTGTTTGTAAAGTAGTTTTCTACAATTAAATAAAATGTAGATCTGGAAATTCACATCGAGATTTCAATTTTGAAAAGAATAATATAAATGGTAAAATGAAATTACAAACATAAAAAATAAATGCTTTTTTGAGCAATGTTTGAACATGGTTTCAAATCTATGAAACAGCACATGTAAAAAGTACTTTTCTACAAGAAAGCAAAATGTACTTCTGTAAATTCACTGCTACATTTCAATTTTAAAAAAGAATAACATAAATGTCAAAATGAAGCTACAATCATTAAAATAAATGCTTTTTTGAGAAATGTTAAAACTTTCTTTCACATCTATGAATTCTCATGTTTACATGTTTATATCCTTTGTAAAACCTTTAACAATGTTTAAAAATATGGGTTACAACCAGAAAAGCAAATGTAGAAAAATAAATACGCGTTTAAATTTCAATTTGAAAAAAGTAAAAATAACTGCTAAAATGTATGTTCACACATTGAAATAAATGCATTTTAGCTTTTCAGAGTTTGTAAAGTACTTTTCTACAATCAAATAAAATGTAGTCCTGGAATTTCACATCCAGATTTCAATTTTGAAAAGAATAATATAAATGGTAAAATGAAATTACAAACATAAAAAATAAATGCTTTTTTGAGCAATGTTTGAACATGGTTTCACATCTATGAAACAGCACATGTAAAAAGTACTTTTCTACAAGAAAGAAAAATGTAGATCTGTAAATTCACTTCTACATTTAAATTTTAAAAAGAATAATATAAATGTTAAAATGAAGCTTCAAACATTAAAATACATGCCTTTTTGAGAAATTTTTCAACTTTCTTTCACATCTATGAATTTTCATGTTTAAATGTTTATAGCCTTTGTAAACCTTTTAACAACGTTTAAAAATATAGGTTACAACCAGAAAAGCAAATGTAGAAAAATAAATACGCGTTTAAATTTCAATTTGAAAAAAGTAAAAATAAGTGCTAAAATGAATGTTCACACATTGAAATAAATGCATTTTAGGAAAAGATTAAACATACTTTTCTCATCTATGAACTTCATTGATAATATTTAAACAATACATTTAAAACGTTTTTCAGTGTTCGTAAAGTACTTTTCTACAATTAAATAAAATGTAGATCTGGAAATTCACATCCAGATTTCAATTTTGAAAAGAATAATATAAATGGTAAAATGAAATTTCAAACATAAAAAATAAATGCTTTTTTGAGCAATGTTTGAACATGATTTCACATCTATGAAACAGCACATGTTAAAAGTACTTTTCTACAAGAAAGTAAAATGTACATGTGTAAATTCACTGCTATATTTCAATTTTAAAAAAGAATAACATAAATGTTAAAATGAAGCTACAATCATTAAAATACATGCTTTTTTGAGAAATGTTAAAACTTTCTTTCACATCTATGAATTTTCATGTTTACATGTTTATAGCCTTTGTAAAACTTTTAACAACGTTTAAAAATATGGGTTACAACCAGAAAAGCAAATGTAGAAAAATAAATACGAGTTTAAATTTCAATTTGAAAAAAGTAAAAATAACTGCTAAAATGAATGTTCACACATTGAAATAAATGCATTTTAGCAAAAGATTAAACATACTTTTCTCATCTATGAACTTCATTGATAATATTTAAACAGTACATTTAAAATTTTTCTAAGTGTTTGTAAAGTAGTTTTCTACAATCATATAAAATGTCGATCTGGAAATTCACATCGAGATTTCAATTTTGAAAAGAATAATATAAATGGTAAAATGAAATTACAAACATAAAAAGTAAATGCTTTTTTGAGCAATGTTTGAACATGGTTTCAAATCTATGAAACAGCACATGTAAAAAGTACTTTTCTACAAGAAAGCAAAATGTACTTCTGTAAATTCACTGCTACATTTAAATTTTAAAAAATAATAACATAAATGTCGAAATGAAGCTACAATCATTAAAATAAATGCTTTTTTGAGAAATGTTAAAACTTTCTTTCACATCTATGAATTCTCATGTTTACATGTTTATAGCCTTTGTAAAACTTTTAACAATGTTTAAAAATATGGGTTACAACCAGAAAAGCAAATGTAGAAAAATAAATACGCGTTTAAATTTCAATTTGATAAAAGTAAAAATAACTGCTAAAATGTATGTTCACACATTGAAATAAATGCATTTTAGCTTTTCAGAGTTTGTAAAGTACTTTTCTACAATCAAATAAAATGTAGTCCTGGAAATTCACATCCAGATTTCAATTTTGAAAAGAATAATATAAATGGTAAAATGAAATTACAAACATAAAAAATAAATGCTTTTTTGAGCAATGTTTGAACATGGTTTCACATCTATGAAACAGCACATGTAAAAAGTACTTTTCTACAAGAAAGCAAAATGTACATCTGTAAATTCACTTCTACATTTAAATTTTAAAAAGAATAATATAAATGTTAAAATGAAGCTACAAACATTAAAATACATGCTTTTTTGAGAAATTTTTCAACTTTCTTTCTAATCTAAGAATTTTCATGTTTACATGTTTATAGCCTTTGTAAAACTTTTAACAACGTTTAAAAATATGGGTTACAACCAGAAAAGCAAATGTAGAAACATAAATACGCGTTTAAATTTCAATTTGAAAAAAGTAAAAATAACTGCTAAAATGAATGTTCACACATTGAAATAAATGCATTTTAGGAAAAGATTAAACATACTTTTCTCATCTATGAACTTCATTGATAATATTTAAACAGTACATTTAAAACGTTTTTCAGTGTTCGTAAAGTACTTTTCTAAAATTAAATAAAATGTAGATCTGGAAATTCACATCCAGATTTCAATTTTGAAAAGAATAGTATAAATGGTAAAATGAAATTTCAAACATAAAAAATAAATGCTTTTTTGAGCAATGTTTGAACATGATTTCACATCTATGAAACAGCACATGTTAAAAGTACTTTTCTACAAGAAAGTAAAATGTACATCTGTAAATTCACTGCTATATTTCAATTTTAAAAAAGAATAACATAAATGTTAAAAATGAAGCTACAATCATTAAAATACATGCTTTTTTGAGAAATGTTAAAACTTTCTTTCACTTCTATGAATTTTCATGTTTACATGTTTATAGCCTTTGTAAAATTTTTAACAACGTTTAAAAATATGGGTTACAACCAGAAAAGCAAATGTAGAAAAATAAATACGCGTTTAAATTTCAATTTGAAAAAAGTAAAAATAACTGCTAAAATGAATGTTCACACATTGAAATAAATGCATTTTAGGAAAAGATTAAACATACTTTTCTCATCTATGTACTTCATTGATAATATATAAACAGTACATCTAAATCGTTTTTCAGAGGTTGTAAAGTACTTTTCTACAGGCATATAGAATGTAGATCTGGAAATTCACATCCAGATTTCAATTTTGAAAAGAATAATATAAATGGTAAAATGAAATTAACAACATAAAAAATAAATGCTTTTTTGAGAAATGTTTGAACATGGTTTCACATCTATGAAACAGCACATGTAAAAAGTACTTTTCTACAAGAAAGCAAAATGTACATCTGTAAATTCAGTTCTACATTTCAATTTTAAAAAGAATAACGTAAATGTTAAAATGAAGCTACAAACATTAAAATACATGCTTTTTTGTGAAATTTTTCAACTTTCTTTCACATCTATGAATTTTCTGTGTTTAAATATTTACAGCCTTTGTAAATCATTTAACAAAGTTTAAAAATATAGTTTACAACCAGAAAAGAAAATATAGAAAAATAAATACGCGTTTAAATTTCAATTTGAAAAAAGTAAAAATAACTGCTAAAATGTATGTTCACACATTGAAATAAATGTATTTTAGGAAAAGATTAAACATTCTTTTCTCATCTATGAACTTCATTGATAATATTTAAACAGTAAATTTAAAACGTTTTTCAGAGTTTGTAAAGTACTTTTCTACAATCAAATAAAATGTAGTCCTGGAAATTCACATCGAGATTTCAATTTTGAAAAGAATAAAATAAATGGTAAAATGAAATTTAAAACATAAAAAATAAATGCTTTTTTGAGCAATGTTTGAACATGGTTTCACATCTATGAAACAGCACATGTTAAAAGTACTTTTCTACAAGAAAGCAAAATGTACATCTGTAAATTCACTGCTACATTTCAATTTTAAAAAAGAATAACATAAATGTTAAAATGAAGCTACAATCATTAAAATACATGCTTTTTTGAGAAATGTTAAAACTTTCTTCACATCTATGAATTTTCATCTTTACATATTGATAGCCTTTGTAAAACCATTAACAATGTTTAACAATATGGGTTAGAACCAGAAAAGCAAGTGAAGAAAAATAAATATGCATTTAAATTTCTTTTTGAAAAAGTAAAAATAACTGCTAAAATGAATGTTCACACATAGAAATAAATGCATTTTAGGAAAAGATAAAACATAGTTTTCTCATCTATGAACATCATTGTTAATAAATAAACAGTACATTTAAAACGTTTTTCAGAGGTTGTAAAGTACTTTTCTACAAGCAAAGAAAATGGAGATCTGGAAATTCACATCCAGATTTCAATTTTGAAAAGAATAATATAAATGGTAAAATGAAATTAACAACATAAAAAATAAATGCTTTTTTGAGAAATGTTTGAACATGGTTTCACATCCATGGAACAGCACAGGTAAAAAGTACTTTTCTACAAGAAAGCAAAATGTACATCTGTAAATCCACTGCTACATTTCAATTTTAAAAAAGAATAACGTAAATGTTAAAATGAAGCTACAAAAATTAAAATACATGCTTTTTTGAGAAATTTTTCAACTTTCTTTCACATCTATAAATTTTCTGTGTTTAAATATTTACAGCCTTTGTAAAACATTTAACAAAGTTTAAAAATATAGTTTACAACCAGAAAAGAAAATATAGAAAAATAAATACGCGTTTAAATTTCAATTTGAAAAAAGTAAAAATAACTGCTAAAATGTATGTTCACACATTGAAATAAATGTATTTTAGGAAAAGATTAAACATTCTTTTCTCATCTATGAATTTCATTGATAATATTTAAACAGTAAATTTAAAACGTTTTTCAGAGTTTGTAAAGTACTTTTCTACAATCAAATAAAATGTAGTCCTGGAAATTCACATCGAGATTTCAATTTTGAAAAGAATAATATAAATGGTAAAATGAAATTTACAACATAAAAAATAAATGCTTTTTTGAGCAATGTTTGAACATGGTTTCACATCTATGAAACAGCACATGTAAAAAGTACTTTTCTACAAGAAAGTAAAATGTACATCTGTAAATTCACTGCTACATTTCAATTTTAAAAAAGAATAACATAAATGTTAAAATGAAGCTACAATCATTAAAATACATGCTTTTTTGAGAAATGTTAAAACTTTCTTTCACATCTATGAATTTTCATGTTTACATGTTTATAGCCTTTGTAAAACTTTTAACAACGTTTAAAAATATGGGTTACAACCAGAAAAGCAAATGTATAAAAATAAATACGCGTTTAAATTTCAATTTGAAAAAAGTAAAAATAACTGCTAAAATGAATGTTCACACATTGAAATAAATGCATTTTAGGAAAAGATTAAACATACTTTTCTCATCTATGAACTTCATTGATAATATTTAAACAGTACATTTAAAACGTTTTTCAGTGTTCGTAAAGTACTTTTCTACAATTAAATAAAATGTAGATCTGGAAATTCACATCCAGATTTCAATTTTGAAAAGAATAATATAAATGGTAAAATGAAATTTCAAACATAAAAAATAAATGCTTTTTTGAGCAATGTTTGAACATGGTTTCACATCTATGAAACAGCACATGTTAAAAGTACTTTTCTACAAGAAAGTAAAATATACATCTGTAAATTCACTGCTATATTTCAATTTTAAAAAAGAATAACATAAATGTTAAAATGAAGCTACAATCATTAAAATACATGCTTTTTTGAGAAATGTAAAAACTTTCTTTCACATCTATGAATTTTCATGTTTACATGTTTATAGCCTTTGTAAAACTTTTAACAACGTTTAAAAATATGGGTTACAACCAGAAAAGCAAATGTATAAAAATAAATACGCGTTTAAATTTCAATTTGAAAAAAGTAAAAATAACTGCTAAAATGAATGTTCACACATTGAAATAAATGCATTTTAGGAAAAGATGAAACATACTATTCTCATCTATGTACTTCATTGATAATATATAAACAGTACATCTAAAACGTTTTTCAGAGGTTGTAAAGTACTTTTCTACAAGCATATAGAATGTAGATCTGGAAATTCACATCCAGATTTCAATTTTGAAAAGAATAATATAAATGATAAAATGAAATTAACAACATAAAAAATAAATGCTTTTTTGAGAAATGTTTGAACATGGTTTCACATCTATGAAACAGCACATGTAAAAAGTACTTTTCTACAAGAAAGCAAAATGTACATCTGTAAATTCAGTTCTACATTTCAATTTTAAAAAGAATAACGTAAATGTTAAAATGAAGCTACAAACATTAAAATACATGCTTTTTTGAGAAATTTTTCATCTTTCTTTCACATCTATGAATTTTCATGTTTACATATTTATAGCCTTTGTAAAACTTTTAACAACGTTTAAAAATATGGGTTACAACCAGAAAAGCAAATGTAGAAAAATAAATACGCATTTAAATTTCAATTTGAAAAAAGTAAAAATAACTGCTAAAATGAATGTTCACACATTGAAATAAATGCATTTTAGGAAAAGATTAAACATGCATTTCTCATCTATGAACTTCATTGATAATAAATAAACAGTACATTTAAAACGTTTTTCAGAGGTTGTAAAGTACTTTTCAACAAGCAAATGAAATGTAGTCCTGGAAATTCACATCCAGATTTTAATTTTCAAAAGAATAATATAAATGGTAAAATGAAATTACCAACTTAAAAAATAAATCATTTTTTGAGAAATGTTTGAACATGGTTTCACGTCTATGAAACAGCACATGTAAAAAGTACTTTTCTACAAGAAAGTAAAATGTACATCTGTAAATTCACTGCTAAATTTCAATTTTAAAAAAGAATAACATAAATGTTAAAATGAAGCTACAATCATTAAAATACATGCTTTTTTGAGAAATGTTAAAACTTTCTTTCACATCTATGAATTTTCATGTTTACATGTTTATAGCCTTTGTAAAACTTTTAACAACGTTTAAAAATATGGGTTACAACCAGAAAAGCAAATGTAGAAAAATAAATACGCGTTTAAATTTCAATTTGAAAAAAGTAAAAATAACTGCTAAAATGAATGTTCACACATTGAAATAAATGCATTTTAGGAAAAGATTAAACATACTTTTCTCATCTATGAACTTCATTCATAATATTTAAACAGTACATTTAAAACGTTTTTCAGTGTTCGTAAAGTACTTTTCTACAATCAAATAAAATGTAGATCTGGAAATTCACATCCAGATTTCAATTTTGAAAAGAATAATATAAATGGTAAAATGAAATTTCAAACATAAAAAATAAATGCTTTTTTGAGCAATATTTGAACATGGTTTCACATCTATGAAACAGCACATGTTAAAAGTACTTTTCTACAAGAAAGCAAAATGTACATCTGTAAATTCACTGCTACATTTCAATTTTAAAAAAGAATAACATAAATGTTAAAATGAAGCTACAATCATTAAAATACATGCTTTTCTGACAAATGTTAAAACTTTCTTTCACATCTATGAATTTTCATGTTTAAATATTTACAGCCTTTGTAAAACATTTAACAAAGTTTAAAAATATAGTTTACAACCTGAAAAGAAAATGTAGAAAAATAAATACGCGTTTAAATTTCAATTTGAAAAAGTTAAAATAACTGCTAAAATGTATGTTCACACATTGAAATAAATGCATTTTAGGAAAAGATTAAACATACTTTTCTTATCTATGAACTTCATTGATAATATTTAAACAGTACATTTAAAATGTTTTTAAGTGTTTGTAAAGTAGTTTTCTACAATCATATAAAATGTCGATCTGGAAATTCACATCGAGATTTCAATTTTGAAAAGAATAATATAAATGGTAAAATGAAATTACAAACATAAAAAATAAATGCTTTTTTGAGCAATGTTTGAACTTGGTTTCAAATCTATGAAACAGCACATGTAAAAAGTACTTTTCTACAAGAAAGCAAAATGTACTTCTGTAAATTCACTGCTACATTTCAATTTTAAAAAAGAATAACATAAATGTCAAAATGAAGCTACAATCATTAAAATAAATGCTTTTTTGAGAAATGTTAAAACTTTCTTTCACATCTATGAATTCTCATGTTTACATGTTTATAGCCTTTGTAAAACTTTTAACAATGTTTAAAAATATGGGTTACAACCAGAAAAGCAAATGTAGAAAAATAAATACGCGTTTAAATTTCAATTTGAAAAAAGTAAAAATATCTGCTAAAATGTATGTTCACACATTGAAATAAATGCATTTTAGCTTTTCAGAGTTTGTAAAGTACTTTTCTACAATCAAATAAAATGTAGTCCTGGAAATTCACATCCAGATTTCAATTTTGAAAAGAATAATATAAATGGTAAAATGAAATTACAAACATAAAAAATAAATGCTTTTTTGAGCAATGTTTGAACATGGTTTCACATCTATGAAACAGCACATGTAAAAAGTACTTTTCTACAAGAAAGCAAAATGTACATCTGTAAATTCACTTCTACATTTAAATTTTAAAAAGAATAATATAAATGTTAAAATGAAGCTACAAACATTAAAATACATGCTTTTTTGAGAAATTTTTCAACTTTCTTTCTAATCTAAGAATTTTCATGTTTACATGTTTATAGCCTTTGTAAAACTTTTAACAACGTTTAAAAATATGGGTTACAACCAGAAAAGCAAATGTAGAAAAATAAATACGCGTTTAAATTTCAATTTGAAAAAAGTAAAAATAACTGCTAAAATGAATGTTCACACATTGAAATAAATGCATTTTAGGAAAAGATTAAACATACTTTTCTCATCTATGAACTTCATTGATAATATTTAAACAGTACATTTAAAACGTTTTTCAGTGTTCGTAAAGTACTTTTCTAAAATTAAATAAAATGTAGATCTGGAAATTCACATCCAGATTTCAATTTTGAAAAGAATAGTATAAATGGTAAAATGAAATTTCAAACATAAAAAATAAATGCTTTTTTGAGCAATGTTTGAACATGATTTCACATCTATGAAACAGCACATGTTAAAAGTACTTTTCTACAAGAAAGTAAAATGTACATCTGTAAATTCACTGCTATATTTCAATTTTAAAAAAGAATAACATAAATGTTAAAAATGAAGCAACAATCATTAAAATACATGCTTTTTTGAGAAATGTTAAAACTTTCTTTCACTTCTATGAATTTTCATGTTTACATGTTTATAGCCTTTGTAAAATTTTTAACAACGTTTAAAAATATGGGTTACAACCAGAAAAGCAAATGTAGAAAAATAAATACGCGTTTAAATTTCAATTTGAAAAAAGTAAAAATAACTGCTAAAATGAATGTTCACACATTGAAATAAATGCATTTTAGGAAAAGATTAAACATACTTTTCTCATCTATGTACTTCATTGATAATATATAAACAGTACATCTAAATCGTTTTTCAGAGGTTGTAAAGTACTTTTCTACAGGCATATAGAATGTAGATCTGGAAATTCACATCCAGATTTCAATTTTGAAAAGAATAATATAAATGGTAAAATGAAATTAACAACATAAAAAATAAATGCTTTTTTGAGAAATGTTTGAACATGGTTTCACATCTATGAAACAGCACATGTAAAAAGTACTTTTCTACAAGAAAGCAAAATGTACATCTGTAAATTCAGTTCTACATTTCAATTTTAAAAAGAATAACGTAAATGTTAAAATGAAGCTACAAACATTAAAATACATGCTTTTTTGTGAAATTTTTCAACTTTCTTTCACATCTATGAATTTTCTGTGTTTAAATATTTACAGCCTTTGTAAATCATTTAACAAAGTTTAAAAATATAGTTTACAACCAGAAAAGAAAATATAGAAAAATAAATACGCGTTTAAATTTCAATTTGAAAAAAGTAAAAATAACTGCTAAAATGTATGTTCACACATTGAAATAAATGTATTTTAGGAAAAGATAAAACATACTTTTCTCATCTATGAACTTCATTGATAATATTTAAACAGTAAATTTAAAACGTTTTTCAGAGTTTTTAAAGTACTTTTCTACAATCAAATAAAATGTAGTCCTGGAAATTCACATCGAGATTTCAATTTTGAAAAGAATAAAATAAATGGTAAAATGAAATTTAAAACATAAAAAATAAATGCTTTTTTGAGCAATGTTTGAACATGGTTTCACATCTATGAAACAGCACATGTTAAAAGTACTTTTCTACAAGAAAGCAAAATGTACATCTGTAAATTCACTGCTACATTTCAATTTTAAAAAAGAATAACATAAATGTTAAAATGAAGCTACAATCATTAAAATACATGCTTTTTTGAGAAATGTTAAAACTTTCTTCACATCTATGAATTTTCATCTTTACATATTGATAGCCTTTGTAAAACCATTAACAATGTTTAACAATATGGGTTAGAACCAGAAAAGCAAGTGAAGAAAAATAAATATGCATTTAAATTTCTTTTTGAAAAAGTAAAAATAACTGCTAAAATGAATGTTCACACATAGAAATAAATGCATTTTAGGAAAAGATAAAACATAGTTTTCTCATCTATGAACATCATTGTTAATAAATAAACAGTACATTTAAAACGTTTTTCAGAGGTTGTAAAGTACTTTTCTACAAGCAAAGAAAATGGAGATCTGGAAATTCACATCCAGATTTCAATTTTGAAAAGAATAATATAAATGGTAAAATGAAATTAACAACATAAAAAATAAATGCTTTTTTGAGAAATGTTTGAACATGGTTTCACATCCATGGAACAGCACAGGTAAAAAGTACTTTTCTACAAGAAAGCAAAATGTACATCTGTAAATCCACTGCTACATTTCAATTTTAAAAAAGAATAACGTAAATGTTAAAATGAAGCTACAAACATTAAAATACATGCTTTTTTGAGAAATTTTTCAACTTTCTTTCACATCTATAAATTTTCTGTGTTTAAATATTTACAGCCTTTGTAAAACATTTAACAAAGTTTAAAAATATAGTTTACAACCAGAAAAGAAAATATAGAAAAATAAATACGCGTTTAAATTTCAATTTGAAAAAAGTAAAAATAACTGCTAAAATGTATGTTCACACATTGAAATAAATGCATTTTAGGAAAAGATTAAACAAACTTTTCTCATCTATGAATTTCATTGATAATATTTAAACAGTAAATTTAAAACGTTTTTCAGAGTTTGTAAAGTACTTTTCTACAATCAAATAAAATGTAGTCCTGGAAATTCACATCGAGATTTCAATTTTGAAAAGAATAATATAAATGGTAAAATGAAATTTACAACATAAAAAATAAATGCTTTTTTGAGCAATGTTTGAACATGGTTTCACATCTATGAAACAGCACATGTAAAAAGTACTTTTCTACAAGAAAGTAAAATGTACATCTGTAAATTCACTGCTACATTTCAATTTTAAAAAAGAATAACATAAATGTTAAAATGAAGCTACAATCATTAAAATACATGCTTTTTTGAGAAATGTTAAAACTTTCTTCACATCTATGAATTTTCATGTTTACATGTTTATAGCCTTTGTAAAACTTTTAACAACGTTTAAAAATATGGGTTACAACCAGAAAAGCAAATGTATAAAAATAAATACGCGTTTAAATTTCAATTTGAAAAAAGTAAAAATAACTGCTAAAATGAATGTTCACACATTGAAATAAATGCATTTTAGGAAAAGATTAAACATACTTTTCTCATCTATGAACTTCATTGATAATATTTAAACAGTACATTTAAAACGTTTTTCAGTGTTCGTAAAGTACTTTTCTACAATTAAATAAAATGTAGATCTGGAAATTCACATCCAGATTTCAATTTTGAAAAGAATAATATAAATGGTAAAATGAAATTTCAAACATAAAAAATAAATGCTTTTTTGAGCAATGTTTGAACATGGTTTCACATCTATGAAACAGCACATGTTAAAAGAACTTTTCTACAAGAAAGTAAAATATACATCTGTAAATTCACTGCTATATTTCAATTTTAAAAAAGAATAACATAAATGTTAAAATGAAGCTACAATCATTAAAATACATGCTTTTTTGAGAAATGTAAAAACTTTCTTTCACATCTATGAATTTTCATGTTTACATGTTTATAGCCTTTGTAAAACTTTTAACAACGTTTAAAAATATGGGTTACAACCAGAAAAGCAAATGTAGAAAAATAAATACGCGTTTAAATTTCAATTTGAAAAAAGTAAAAATAACTGCTAAAATGAATGTTCACACATTGAAATAAATGCATTTTAGGAAAAGATGAAACATACTATTCTCATCTATGTACTTCATTGATAATATATAAACAGTACATCTAAAACGTTTTTCAGAGGTTGTAAAGTACTTTTCTACAAGCATATAGAATGTAGATCTGGAAATTCACATCCAGATTTCAATTTTGAAAAGAATAATATAAATGATAAAATGAAATTAACAACATAAAAAATAAATGCTTTTTTGAGAAATGTTTGAACATGGTTTCACATCTATGAAACAGCACATGTAAAAAGTACTTTTCTACAAGAAAGCAAAATGTACATCTGTAAATTCAGTTCTACATTTCAATTTTAAAAAGAATAACGTAAATGTTAAAATGAAGCTACAAACATTAAAATACATGCTTTTTTGAGAAATTTTTCATCTTTCTTTCACATCTATGAATTTTCATGTTTACATATTTATAGCCTTTGTAAAACTTTTAACAACGTTTAAAAATATGGGTTACAACCAGAAAAGCAAATGTAGAAAAATAAATACGCATTTAAATTTCAATTTGAAAAAAGTAAAAATAACTGCTAAAATGAATGTTCACACATTGAAATAAATGCATTTTAGGAAAAGATTAAACATGCATTTCTCATCTATGAACTTCATTGATAATAAATAAACAGTACATTTAAAACGTTTTTCAGAGGTTGTAAAGTACTTTTCAACAAGCAAATGAAATGTAGTCCTGGAAATTCACATCCAGATTTTAATTTTCAAAAGAATAATATAAATGGTAAAATGAAATTACCAACTTAAAAAATAAATCATTTTTTGAGAAATGTTTGAACATGGTTTCACGTCTATGAAACAGCACATGTAAAAAGTACTTTTCTACAAGAAAGTAAAATGTACATCTGTAAATTCACTGCTAAATTTCAATTTTAAAAAAGAATAACATAAATGTTAAAATGAAGCTACAATCATTAAAATACATGCTTTTTTGAGAAATGTTAAAACTTTCTTTCACATCTATGAATTTTCATGTTTACATGTTTATAGCCTTTGTAAAACTTTTAACAACGTTTAAAAATATGGGTTACAACCAGAAAAGCAAATGTAGAAAAATAAATACGCGTTTAAATTTCAATTTGAAAAAAGTAAAAATAACTGCTAAAATGAATGTTCACACATTGAAATAAATGCATTTTAGGAAAAGATTAAACATACTTTTCTCATCTATGAACTTCATTCATAATATTTAAACAGTACATTTAAAACGTTTTTCAGTGTTCGTAAAGTACTTTTCTACAATCAAATAAAATGTAGATCTGGAAATTCACATCCAGATTTCAATTTTGAAAAGAATAATATAAATGGTAAAATGAAATTTCAAACATAAAAAATAAATGCTTTTTTGAGCAATATTTGAACATGGTTTCACATCTATGAAACAGCACATGTTAAAAGTACTTTTCTACAAGAAAGCAAAATGTACATCTGTAAATTCACTGCTACATTTCAATTTTAAAAAAGAATAACATAAATGTTAAAATGAAGCTACAATCATTAAAATACATGCTTTTCTGACAAATGTTAAAACTTTCTTTCACATCTATGAATTTTCATGTTTAAATATTTACAGCCTTTGTAAAACATTTAACAATGTTTAAAAATATGGGTTAGAACCAGAAAAGCAAGTGAAGAAAAATAAATATGCATTTAAATTTCTTTTTGAAAAAGTAAAAATAACTGCTAAAATGAATGTTCACACATAGAAATAAATGCATTTTAGGAAAAGATAAAACATAGTTTTCTCATCTATGAACATCATTGTTAATAAATAAACAGTACATTTAAAACGTTTTTCAGAGGTTGTAAAGTACTTTTCTACAAGCAAAGAAAATGGAGATCTGGAAATTCACATCCAGATTTCAATTTTGAAAAGAATAATATAAATGGTAAAATGAAATTAACAACATAAAAAATAAATGCTTTTTTGAGAAATGTTTGAACATGGTTTCACATCCATGGAACAGCACAGGTAAAAAGTACTTTTCTACAAGAAAGCAAAATGTACATCTGTAAATCCACTGCTACATTTCAATTTTAAAAAAGAATAACGTAAATGTTAAAATGAAGCTACAAACATTAAAATACATGCTTTTTTGAGAAATTTTTCAACTTTCTTTCACATCTATAAATTTTCTGTGTTTAAATATTTACAGCCTTTGTAAAACATTTAACAAAGTTTAAAAATATAGTTTACAACCAGAAAAGAAAATATAGAAAAATAAATACGCGTTTAAATTTCAATTTGAAAAAAGCAAAAATAACTGCTAAAATGTATGTTCACACATTGAAATAAATGCATTTTAGGAAAAGATTAAACATACTTTTCTCATCTATGAATTTCATTGATAATATTTAAACAGTAAATTTAAAACGTTTTTCAGAGTTTGTAAAGTACTTTTCTACAATCAAATAAAATGTAGTCCTGGAAATTCACATCGAGATTTCAATTTTGAAAAGAATAATATAAATGGTAAAATGAAATTTACAACATAAAAAATAAATGCTTTTTTGAGCAATGTTTGAACATGGTTTCACATCTATGAAACAGCACATGTAAAAAGTACTTTTCTACAAGAAAGTAAAATGTACATCTGTAAATTCACTGCTACATTTCAATTTTAAAAAAGAATAACATAAATGTTAAAATGAAGCTACAATCATTAAAATACATGCTTTTTTGAGAAATGTAAAAACTTTCTTTCACATCTATGAATTTTCATGTTTACATGTTTATAGCCTTTGTAAAACTTTTAACAACGTTTAAAAATATGGGTTACAACCAGAAAAGCAAATGTATAAAAATAAATACGCGTTTAAATTTCAATTTGAAAAAAGTAAAAATAACTGCTAAAATGAATGTTCACACATTGAAATAAATGCATTTTAGGAAAAGATTAAACATACTTTTCTCATCTATGAACTTCATTGATAATATTTAAACAGTACATTTAAAACGTTTTTCAGTGTTCGTAAAGTACTTTTCTACAATTAAATAAAATGTAGATCTGGAAATTCACATCCAGATTTCAATTTTGAAAAGAATAATATAAATGGTAAAATGAAATTTCAAACATAAAAAATAAATGCTTTTTTGAGCAATGTTTGAACATGGTTTCACATCTATGAAACAGCACATGTTAAAAGAACTTTTCTACAAGAAAGTAAAATATACATCTGTAAATTCACTGCTATATTTCAATTTTAAAAAAGAATAACATAAATGTTAAAATGAAGCTACAATCATTAAAATACATGCTTTTTTGAGAAATGTAAAAACTTTCTTTCACATCTATGAATTTTCATGTTTACATGTTTATAGCCTTTGTAAAACTTTTAACAACGTTTAAAAATATGGGTTACAACCAGAAAAGCAAATGTATAAAAATAAATACGCGTTTAAATTTCAATTTGAAAAAAGTAAAAATAACTGCTAAAATGAATGTTCACACATTGAAATAAATGCATTTTAGGAAAAGATGAAACATACTATTCTCATCTATGTACTTCATTGATAATATATAAACAGTACATCTAAAACGTTTTTCAGAGGTTGTAAAGTACTTTTCTACAAGCATATAGAATGTAGATCTGGAAATTCACATCCAGATTTCAATTTTGAAAAGAATAATATAAATGATAAAATGAAATTAACAACATAAAAAATAAATGCTTTTTTGAGAAATGTTTGAACATGGTTTCACATCTATGAAACAGCACATGTAAAAAGTACTTTTCTACAAGAAAGCAAAATGTACATCTGTAAATTCAGTTCTACATTTCAATTTTAAAAAGAATAACGTAAATGTTAAAATGAAGCTACAAACATTAAAATACATGCTTTTTTGAGAAATTTTTCATCTTTCTTTCACATCTATGAATTTTCATGTTTACATATTTATAGCCTTTGTAAAACTTTTAACAACGTTTAAAAATATGGGTTACAACCAGAAAAGCAAATGTAGAAAAATAAATACGCATTTAAATTTCAATTTGAAAAAAGTAAAAATAACTGCTAAAATGAATGTTCACACATTGAAATAAATGCATTTTAGGAAAAGATTAAACATGCATTTCTCATCTATGAACTTCATTGATAATAAATAAACAGTACATTTAAAACGTTTTTCAGAGGTTGTAAAGTACTTTTCAACAAGCAAATGAAATGTAGTCCTGGAAATTCACATCCAGATTTTAATTTTCAAAAGAATAATATAAATGGTAAAATGAAATTACCAACTTAAAAAATAAATCATTTTTTGAGAAATGTTTGAACATGGTTTCACGTCTATGAAACAGCACATGTAAAAAGTACTTTTCTACAAGAAAGTAAAATGTACATCTGTAAATTCACTGCTAAATTTCAATTTTAAAAAAGAATAACATAAATGTTAAAATGAAGCTACAATCATTAAAATACATGCTTTTTTGAGAAATGTTAAAACTTTCTTTCACATCTATGAATTTTCATGTTTACATGTTTATAGCCTTTGTAAAACTTTTAACAACGTTTAAAAATATGGGTTACAACCAGAAAAGCAAATGTAGAAAAATAAATACGCGTTTAAATTTCAATTTGAAAAAAGTAAAAATAACTGCTAAAATGAATGTTCACACATTGAAATAAATGCATTTTAGGAAAAGATTAAACATACTTTTCTCATCTATGAACTTCATTCATAATATTTAAACAGTACATTTAAAACGTTTTTCAGTGTTCGTAAAGTACTTTTCTACAATCAAATAAAATGTAGATCTGGAAATTCACATCCAGATTTCAATTTTGAAAAGAATAATATAAATGGTAAAATGAAATTTCAAACATAAAAAATAAATGCTTTTTTGAGCAATATTTGAACATGGTTTCACATCTATGAAACAGCACATGTTAAAAGTACTTTTCTACAAGAAAGCAAAATGTACATCTGTAAATTCACTGCTACATTTCAATTTTAAAAAAGAATAACATAAATGTTAAAATGAAGCTACAATCATTAAAATACATGCTTTTCTGACAAATGTTAAAACTTTCTTTCACATCTATGAATTTTCATGTTTAAATATTTACAGCCTTTGTAAAACATTTAACAAAGTTTAAAAATATAGTTTACAACCTGAAAAGAAAATGTAGAAAAATAAATACGCGTTTAAATTTCAATTTGAAAAAGTTAAAATATCTGCTAAAATGTATGTTCACACATTGAAATAAATGCATTTTAGGAAAAGATTAAACATACTTTTCTAATCTATGAACTTCATTGATAATATTTAAACAGTACATATAAAATGTTTTTAAGTGTTTGTAAAGTAGTTTTCTACAATCATATAAAATGTCGATCTGGAAATTCACATCAAGATTTCAATTTTGAAAAGAATAATATAAATGGTAAAATGAAATTACAAACATAAAAAATAAATGCTTTTTTGAGCAATGTTTGAACATGGTTTCAAATCTATGAAACAGCACATGTAAAAAGTACTTTTCTACAAGAAAGCAAAATGTACTTCTGTAAATTCACTGCTACATTTCAATTTTAAAAAAGAATAACATAAATGTCAAAATGAAGCTACAATCATTAAAATAAATGCTTTTTTGAGAAATGTTAAAACTTTCTTTCACATCTATGAATTCTCATGTTTACATGTTTATAGCCTTTGTAAAACTTTTAACAATGTTTAAAAATATGGGTTACAACCAGAAAAGCAAATGTAGAAAAATAAATACGCGTTTAAATTTCAATTTGAAAAAAGTAAAAATAACTGCTAAAATGTATGTTCACACATTGAAATAAATGCATTTTAGCTTTTCAGAGTTTGTAAAGTACTTTTCTACAATCAAATAAAATGTAGTCCTGGAAATTCACATCCAGATTTCAATTTTGAAAAGAATAATATAAATGGTAAAATGAAATTACAAACATAAAAAATAAATTCTTTTTGAGCAATGTTTGAACATGGTTTCACATCTATGAAACAGCACATGTAAAAAGTACTTTTCTACAAGAAAGCAAAATGTACATCTGTAAATTCACTTCTACATTTAAATTTTAAAAAGGATAATATAAATGTTAAAATGAAGCTACAAACATTAAAATACATGCTTTTTTGAGAAATTTTTCAACTTTCTTTCACATCTATGAATTTTCATGTTTACATGTTTATAGCCTTTGTAAAACTTTTAACAACGTTTAAAAATATGGGTTACAACCAGAAAAGCAAATGTAGAAAAATAAATACGCGTTTTAATTTCAATTTGAAAAAAGTAAAAATAACTGCTAAAATGAATGTTCACACATTGAAATAAACGCATTTTAGGAAAAGATTAAACATACTTTTCTCATCTATGAACTTCATTGATAATATTTAAACAGTACATTAAAACGTTTTTCAGTGTTCGTAAAGTACTTTTCTACAATTAAATAAAATGTAGATCTGGAAATTCACATCCAGATTTCAATTTTGAAAAGAATTATATAAATGGTAAAATGAAATTTCAAACATAAAAAATATATGCTTTTTTGAGCATTGTTTGAACATGATTTCACATCTATGAAACAGCACATGTTAAAAGTACTTTTCTACAAGAAAGTAAAATGTACATCTGTAAATTCACTGCTATATTTCAATTTTAAAAAAGAATAACATAAATGTTAAAATGAAGCTACAATCATTAAAATACATGCTTTTTTGAGAAATGTTAAAACTTTCTTCACATCTATGAATTTTCATCTTTACATATTGATAGCCTTTGTAAAACCATTAACAATGTTTAACAATATGGGTTAGAACCAGAAAAGCAAGTGAAGAAAAATAAATATGCATTTAAATTTCTTTTTGAAAAAGTAAAAATAACTGCTAAAATGAATGTTCACACATAGAAATAAATGCATTTTAGGAAAAGATAAAACATAGTTTTCTCATCTATGAACATCATTGTTAATAAATAAACAGTACATTTAAAACGTTTTTCAGAGGTTGTAAAGTACTTTTCTACAAGCAAAGAAAATGGAGATCTGGAAATTCACATCCAGATTTCAATTTTGAAAAGAATAATATAAATGGTAAAATGAAATTAACAACATAAAAAATAAATGCTTTTTTGAGAAATGTTTGAACATGGTTTCACATCCATGGAACAGCACAGGTAAAAAGTACTTTTCTACAAGAAAGCAAAATGTACATCTGTAAATCCACTGCTACATTTCAATTTTAAAAAAGAATAACGTAAATGTTAAAATGAAGCTACAAACATTAAAATACATGCTTTTTTGAGAAATTTTTCAACTTTCTTTCACATCTATAAATTTTCTGTGTTTAAATATTTACAGCCTTTGTAAAACATTTAACAAAGTTTAAAAATATAGTTTACAACCAGAAAAGAAAATATAGAAAAATAAATACGCGTTTAAATTTCAATTTGAAAAAAGTAAAAATAACTGCTAAAATGTATGTTCACACATTGAAATAAATGCATTTTAGGAAAAGATTAAACATACTTTTCTCATCTATGAATTTCATTGATAATATTTAAACAGTAAATTTAAAACGTTTTTCAGAGTTTGTAAAGTACTTTTCTACAATCAAATAAAATGTAGTCCTGGAAATTCACATCGAGATTTCAATTTTGAAAAGAATAATATAAATGGTAAAATGAAATTTACAACATAAAAAATAAATGCTTTTTTGAGCAATGTTTGAACATGGTTTCACATCTATGAAACAGCACATGTAAAAAGTACTTTTCTACAAGAAAGTAAAATGTACATCTGTAAATTCACTGCTACATTTCAATTTTAAAAAAGAATAACATAAATGTTAAAATGAAGCTACAATCATTAAAATACATGCTTTTTTGAGAAATGTTAAAACTTTCTTCACATCTATGAATTTTCATGTTTACATGTTTATAGCCTTTGTAAAACTTTTAACAACGTTTAAAAATATGGGTTACAACCAGAAAAGCAAATGTATAAAAATAAATACGCGTTTAAATTTCAATTTGAAAAAAGTAAAAATAACTGCTAAAATGAATGTTCACACATTGAAATAAATGCATTTTAGGAAAAGATTAAACATACTTTTCTCATCTATGAACTTCATTGATAATATTTAAACAGTACATTTAAAACGTTTTTCAGTGTTCGTAAAGTACTTTTCTACAATTAAATAAAATGTAGATCTGGAAATTCACATCCAGATTTCAATTTTGAAAAGAATAATATAAATGGTAAAATGAAATTTCAAACATAAAAAATAAATGCTTTTTTGAGCAATGTTTGAACATGGTTTCACATCTATGAAACAGCACATGTTAAAAGAACTTTTCTACAAGAAAGTAAAATATACATCTGTAAATTCACTGCTATATTTCAATTTTAAAAAAGAATAACATAAATGTTAAAATGAAGCTACAATCATTAAAATACATGCTTTTTTGAGAAATGTAAAAACTTTCTTTCACATCTATGAATTTTCATGTTTACATGTTTATAGCCTTTGTAAAACTTTTAACAACGTTTAAAAATATGGGTTACAACCAGAAAAGCAAATGTATAAAAATAAATACGCGTTTAAATTTCAATTTGAAAAAAGTAAAAATAACTGCTAAAATGAATGTTCACACATTGAAATAAATGCATTTTAGGAAAAGATGAAACATACTATTCTCATCTATGTACTTCATTGATAATATATAAACAGTACATCTAAAACGTTTTTCAGAGGTTGTAAAGTACTTTTCTACAAGCATATAGAATGTAGATCTGGAAATTCACATCCAGATTTCAATTTTGAAAAGAATAATATAAATGATAAAATGAAATTAACAACATAAAAAATAAATGCTTTTTTGAGAAATGTTTGAACATGGTTTCACATCTATGAAACAGCACATGTAAAAAGTACTTTTCTACAAGAAAGCAAAATGTACATCTGTAAATTCAGTTCTACATTTCAATTTTAAAAAGAATAACGTAAATGTTAAAATGAAGCTACAAACATTAAAATACATGCTTTTTTGAGAAATTTTTCATCTTTCTTTCACATCTATGAATTTTCATGTTTACATATTTATAGCCTTTGTAAAACTTTTAACAACGTTTAAAAATATGGGTTACAACCAGAAAAGCAAATGTAGAAAAATAAATACGCATTTAAATTTCAATTTGAAAAAAGTAAAAATAACTGCTAAAATGAATGTTCACACATTGAAATAAATGCATTTTAGGAAAAGATTAAACATGCATTTCTCATCTATGAACTTCATTGATAATAAATAAACAGTACATTTAAAACGTTTTTCAGAGGTTGTAAAGTACTTTTCAACAAGCAAATGAAATGTAGTCCTGGAAATTCACATCCAGATTTTAATTTTCAAAAGAATAATATAAATGGTAAAATGAAATTACCAACTTAAAAAATAAATCATTTTTTGAGAAATGTTTGAACATGGTTTCACGTCTATGAAACAGCACATGTAAAAAGTACTTTTCTACAAGAAAGTAAAATGTACATCTGTAAATTCACTGCTAAATTTCAATTTTAAAAAAGAATAACATAAATGTTAAAATGAAGCTACAATCATTAAAATACATGCTTTTTTGAGAAATGTTAAAACTTTCTTTCACATCTATGAATTTTCATGTTTACATGTTTATAGCCTTTGTAAAACTTTTAACAACGTTTAAAAATATGGGTTACAACCAGAAAAGCAAATGTAGAAAAATAAATACGCGTTTAAATTTCAATTTGAAAAAAGTAAAAATAACTGCTAAAATGAATGTTCACACATTGAAATAAATGCATTTTAGGAAAAGATTAAACATACTTTTCTCATCTATGAACTTCATTGATAATATTTAAACAGTACATTTAAAACGTTTTTCAGTGTTCGTAAAGTACTTTTCTACAATCAAATAAAATGTAGATCTGGAAATTCACATCCAGATTTCAATTTTGAAAAGAATAATATAAATGGTAAAATGAAATTTCAAACATAAAAAATAAATGCTTTTTTGAGCAATATTTGAACATGGTTTCACATCTATGAAACAGCACATGTTAAAAGTACTTTTCTACAAGAAAGCAAAATGTACATCTGTAAATTCACTGCTACATTTCAATTTTAAAAAAGAATAACATAAATGTTAAAATGAAGCTACAATCATTAAAATACATGCTTTTCTGACAAATGTTAAAACTTTCTTTCACATCTATGAATTTTCATGTTTAAATATTTACAGCCTTTGTAAAACATTTAACAATATTTAAAAATATGGGTTAGAACCAGAAAAGCAAGTGAAGAAAAATAAATATGCATTTAAATTTCTTTTTGAAAAAGTAAAAATAACTGCTAAAATGAATGTTCACACATAGAAATAAATGCATTTTAGGAAAAGATAAAACATAGTTTTCTCATCTATGAACATCATTGTTAATAAATAAACAGTACATTTAAAACGTTTTTCAGAGGTTGTAAAGTACTTTTCTACAAGCAAAGAAAATGGAGATCTGGAAATTCACATCCAGATTTCAATTTTGAAAAGAATAATATAAATGGTAAAATGAAATTAACAACATAAAAAATAAATGCTTTTTTGAGAAATGTTTGAACATGGTTTCACATCCATGGAACAGCACAGGTAAAAAGTACTTTTCTACAAGAAAGCAAAATGTACATCTGTAAATCCACTGCTACATTTCAATTTTAAAAAAGAATAACGTAAATGTTAAAATGAAGCTACAAACATTAAAATACATGCTTTTTTGAGAAATTTTTCAACTTTCTTTCACATCTATAAATTTTCTGTGTTTAAATATTTACAGCCTTTGTAAAACATTTAACAAAGTTTAAAAATATAGTTTACAACCAGAAAAGAAAATATAGAAAAATAAATACGCGTTTAAATTTCAATTTGAAAAAAGTAAAAATAACTGCTAAAATGTATGTTCACACATTGAAATAAATGCATTTTAGGAAAAGATTAAACATACTTTTCTCATCTATGAATTTCATTGATAATATTTAAACAGTAAATTTAAAACGTTTTTCAGAGTTTGTAAAGTACTTTTCTACAATCAAATAAAATGTAGTCCTGGAAATTCACATCGAGATTTCAATTTTGAAAAGAATAATATAAATGGTAAAATGAAATTTACAACATAAAAAATAAATGCTTTTTTGAGCAATGTTTGAACATGGTTTCACATCTATGAAACAGCACATGTAAAAAGTACTTTTCTACAAGAAAGTAAAATGTACATCTGTAAATTCACTGCTACATTTCAATTTTAAAAAAGAATAACATAAATGTTAAAATGAAGCTACAATCATTAAAATACATGCTTTTTTGAGAAATGTAAAAACTTTCTTTCACATCTATGAATTTTCATGTTTACATGTTTATAGCCTTTGTAAAACTTTTAACAACGTTTAAAAATATGGGTTACAACCAGAAAAGCAAATGTATAAAAATAACTACGCGTTTAAATTTCAATTTGAAAAAAGTAAAAATAACTGCTAAAATGAATGTTCACACATTGAAATAAATGCATTTTAGGAAAAGATTAAACATACTTTTCTCATCTATGAACTTCATTGATAATATTTAAACAGTACATTTAAAACGTTTTTCAGTGTTCGTAAAGTACTTTTCTACAATTAAATAAAATGTAGATCTGGAAATTCACATCCAGATTTCAATTTTGAAAAGAATAATATAAATGGTAAAATGAAATTTCAAACATAAAAAATAAATGCTTTTTTGAGCAATGTTTGAACATGGTTTCACATCTATGAAACAGCACATGTTAAAAGAACTTTTCTACAAGAAAGTAAAATATACATCTGTAAATTCACTGCTATATTTCAATTTTAAAAAAGAATAACATAAATGTTAAAATGAAGCTACAATCATTAAAATACATGCTTTTTTGAGAAATGTAAAAACTTTCTTTCACATCTATGAATTTTCATGTTTACATGTTTATAGCCTTTGTAAAACTTTTAACAACGTTTAAAAATATGGGTTACAACCAGAAAAGCAAATGTATAAAAATAAATACGCGTTTAAATTTCAATTTGAAAAAAGTAAAAATAACTGCTAAAATGAATGTTCACACATTGAAATAAATGCATTTTAGGAAAAGATGAAACATACTATTCTCATCTATGTACTTCATTGATAATATATAAACAGTACATCTAAAACGTTTTTCAGAGGTTGTAAAGTACTTTTCTACAAGCATATAGAATGTAGATCTGGAAATTCACATCCAGATTTCAATTTTGAAAAGAATAATATAAATGATAAAATGAAATTAACAACATAAAAAATAAATGCTTTTTTGAGAAATGTTTGAACATGGTTTCACATCTATGAAACAGCACATGTAAAAAGTACTTTTCTACAAGAAAGCAAAATGTACATCTGTAAATTCAGTTCTACATTTCAATTTTAAAAAGAATAACGTAAATGTTAAAATGAAGCTACAAACATTAAAATACATGCTTTTTTGAGAAATTTTTCATCTTTCTTTCACATCTATGAATTTTCATGTTTACATATTTATAGCCTTTGTAAAACTTTTAACAACGTTTAAAAATATGGGTTACAACCAGAAAAGCAAATGTAGAAAAATAAATACGCATTTAAATTTCAATTTGAAAAAAGTAAAAATAACTGCTAAAATGAATGTTCACACATTGAAATAAATGCATTTTAGGAAAAGATTAAACATGCATTTCTCATCTATGAACTTCATTGATAATAAATAAACAGTACATTTAAAACGTTTTTCAGAGGTTGTAAAGTACTTTTCAACAAGCAAATGAAATGTAGTCCTGGAAATTCACATCCAGATTTTAATTTTCAAAAGAATAATATAAATGGTAAAATGAAATTACCAACTTAAAAAATAAATCATTTTTTGAGAAATGTTTGAACATGGTTTCACGTCTATGAAACAGCACATGTAAAAAGTACTTTTCTACAAGAAAGTAAAATGTACATCTGTAAATTCACTGCTAAATTTCAATTTTAAAAAAGAATAACATAAATGTTAAAATGAAGCTACAATCATTAAAATACATGCTTTTTTGAGAAATGTTAAAACTTTCTTTCACATCTATGAATTTTCATGTTTACATGTTTATAGCCTTTGTAAAACTTTTAACAACGTTTAAAAATATGGGTTACAACCAGAAAAGCAAATGTAGAAAAATAAATACGCGTTTAAATTTCAATTTGAAAAAAGTAAAAATAACTGCTAAAATGAATGTTCACACATTGAAATAAATGCATTTTAGGAAAAGATTAAACATACTTTTCTCATCTATGAACTTCATTCATAATATTTAAACAGTACATTTAAAACGTTTTTCAGTGTTCGTAAAGTACTTTTCTACAATCAAATAAAATGTAGATCTGGAAATTCACATCCAGATTTCAATTTTGAAAAGAATAATATAAATGGTAAAATGAAATTTCAAACATAAAAAATAAATGCTTTTTTGAGCAATATTTGAACATGGTTTCACATCTATGAAACAGCACATGTTAAAAGTACTTTTCTACAAGAAAGCAAAATGTACATCTGTAAATTCACTGCTACATTTCAATTTTAAAAAAGAATAACATAAATGTTAAAATGAAGCTACAATCATTAAAATACATGCTTTTCTGACAAATGTTAAAACTTTCTTTCACATCTATGAATTTTCATGTTTAAATATTTACAGCCTTTGTAAAACATTTAACAAAGTTTAAAAATATAGTTTACAACCTGAAAAGAAAATGTAGAAAAATAAATACGCGTTTAAATTTCAATTTGAAAAAGTTAAAATAACTGCTAAAATGTATGTTCACACATTGAAATAAATGCATTTTAGGAAAAGATTAAACATACTTTTCTTATCTATGAACTTCATTGATAATATTTAAACAGTACATATAAAATGTTTTTAAGTGTTTGTAAAGTAGTTTTCTACAATCATATAAAATGTCGATCTGGAAATTCACATCAAGATTTCAATTTTGAAAAGAATAATATAAATGGTAAAATGAAATTACAAACATAAAAAATAAATGCTTTTTTGAGCAATGTTTGAACATGGTTTCAAATCTATGAAACAGCACATGTAAAAAGTACTTTTCTACAAGAAAGCAAAATGTACTTCTGTAAATTCACTGCTACATTTCAATTTTAAAAAAGAATAACATAAATGTCAAAATGAAGCTACAATCATTAAAATAAATGCTTTTTTGAGAAATGTTAAAACTTTCTTTCACATCTATGAATTCTCATGTTTACATGTTTATAGCCTTTGTAAAACTTTTAACAATGTTTAAAAATATGGGTTACAACCAGAAAAGCAAATGTAGAAAAATAAATACGCGTTTAAATTTCAATTTGAAAAAAGTAAAAATAACTGCTAAAATGTATGTTCACACATTGAAATAAATGCATTTTAGCTTTTCAGAGTTTGTAAAGTACTTTTCTACAATCAAATAAAATGTAGTCCTGGAAATTCACATCCAGATTTCAATTTTGAAAAGAATAATATAAATGGTAAAATGAAATTACAAACATAAAAAATAAATTCTTTTTGAGCAATGTTTGAACATGGTTTCACATCTATGAAACAGCACATGTAAAAAGTACTTTTCTACAAGAAAGCAAAATGTACATCTGTAAATTCACTTCTACATTTAAATTTTAAAAAGGATAATATAAATGTTAAAATGAAGCTACAAACATTAAAATACATGCTTTTTTGAGAAATTTTTCAACTTTCTTTCACATCTATGAATTTTCATGTTTACATGTTTATAGCCTTTGTAAAACTTTTAACAACGTTTAAAAATATGGGTTACAACCAGAAAAGCAAATGTAGAAAAATAAATACGCGTTTTAATTTCAATTTGAAAAAAGTAAAAATAACTGCTAAAATGAATGTTCACACATTGAAATAAACGCATTTTAGGAAAAGATTAAACATACTTTTCTCATCTATGAACTTCATTGATAATATTTAAACAGTACATTAAAACGTTTTTCAGTGTTCGTAAAGTACTTTTCTACAATTAAATAAAATGTAGATCTGGAAATTCACATCCAGATTTCAATTTTGAAAAGAATTATATAAATGGTAAAATGAAATTTCAAACATAAAAAATATATGCTTTTTTGAGCATTGTTTGAACATGATTTCACATCTATGAAACAGCACATGTTAAAAGTACTTTTCTACAAGAAAGTAAAATGTACATCTGTAAATTCACTGCTATATTTCAATTTTAAAAAAGAATAACATAAATGTTAAAATGAAGCTACAATCATTAAAATACATGCTTTTTGAGAAATGTTAAAACTTTCTTCACATCTATGAAGTTTCATGTTTACATATTTATAGCCTTTGTAAAACCATTAACAATGTTTAACAATATGGGTTAGAACCAGAAAAGCAAATGAAGAAAAATAAATATGCATTTAAATTTCTTTTTGAAAAAGTAAAAATAACTGCTAAAACGAATGTTCACACATTGAAATAAATGCATTTTAGGAAAAGATTAAACATACTTTTCTCATCTATGAACTTGATTGATAATATTTAAACAGTACATTTAAAACGTTTTTCAGTGTTCGTAAAGTACTTTTCTACAATCAAATAAAATGTAGATCTGGAAATTCACATCCAGATTTCAATTTTGAAAAGAATAATATAAATGGTAAAATGAAATTTAAAACAAAAAAAATAAATGCTTTTTTGAGCAATGTTTGAACATG
Source organism: Narcine bancroftii (assembly GCF_036971445.1). Classification (NCBI taxonomy): domain Eukaryota; kingdom Metazoa; phylum Chordata; class Chondrichthyes; order Torpediniformes; family Narcinidae; genus Narcine; species Narcine bancroftii. The sequence goes on from NC_091470.1 coordinate 209,209,039, forward strand.
GTTTCACATCTATGAAACAGCACATGTTAAAAGTACTTTTCTACAAGAATGCAAAATGTACTTCTGTAAATTCACTGCTACATTTCAATTTTAAAAAAGAATAACATAAATGTCAAAATGAAGCTACAATCATTAAAATAAATGCTTTTTTGAGAAATGTTAAAACTTTCTTTCACATCTATGAATTCTCATGTTTACATGTTTATATCCTTTGTAAAACCTTTAACAATGTTTAAAAATATGGGTTACAACCAGAAAAGCAAATGTAGAAAAATAAATACGCGTTTAAATTTCAATTTGAAAAAAGTAAAAATAACTGCTAAAATGTATGTTCACACATTGAAATAAATGCATTTTAGCTTTTCAGAGTTTGTAAAGTACTTTTCTACAATCAAATAAAATGTAGTCCTGGAATTTCACATCCAGATTTCAATTTTGAAAAGAATAATATAAATGGTAAAATGAAATTACAAACATAAAAAATAAATGCTTTTTTGAGCAATGTTTGAACATGGTTTCACATCTATGAAACAGCACATGTAAAAAGTACTTTTCTACAAGAAAGCAAAATGTACATCTGTAAATTCACTTCTACATTTAAATTTTAAAAAGAATAATATAAATGTTAAAATGAAGCTTCAAACATTAAAATACATGCCTTTTTGAGAAATTTTTCAACTTTCTTTCACATCTATGAATTTTCATGTTTAAATGTTTATAGCCTTTGTAAAACTTTTAACAACGTTTAAAAATATAGGTTACAACCAGAAAAGCAAATGTAGAAAAATAAATACGCGTTTAAATTTCAATTTGAAAAAAGTAAAAATAAGTGCTAAAATGAATGTTCACACATTGAAATAAATGCATTTTAGGAAAAGATTAAACATACTTTTCTCATCTATGAACTTCATTGATAATATTTAAACAATACATTTAAAACGTTTTTCAGTGTTCGTAAAGTACTTTTCTACAATTAAATAAAATGTAGATCTGGAAATTCACATCCAGATTTCAATTTTGAAAAGAATAATATAAATGGTAAAATGAAATTTCAAACATAAAAAATAAATGCTTTTTTGAGCAATGTTTGAACATGATTTCACATCTATGAAACAGCACATGTTAAAAGTACTTTTCTACAAGAAAGTAAAATGTACATCTGTAAATTCACTGCTATATTTCAATTTTAAAAAAGAATAACATAAATGTTAAAATGAAGCTACAATCATTAAAATACATGCTTTTTTGAGAAATGTTAAAACTTTCTTTCACATCTATGAATTTTCATGTTTACATGTTTATAGCCTTTGTAAAACTTTTAACAACGTTTAAAAATATGGGTTACAACCAGAAAAGCAAATGTAGAAAAATAAATACGAGTTTAAATTTCAATTTGAAAAAAGTAAAAATAACTGCTAAAATGAATGTTCACACATTGAAATAAATGCATTTTAGGAAAAGATTAAACATACTTTTCTCATCTATGAACTTCATTGATAATATTTAAACAGTACATTTAAAATTTTTCTAAGTGTTTGTAAAGTAGTTTTCTACAATCATATAAAATGTCGATCTGGAAATTCACATCGAGATTTCAATTTTGAAAAGAATAATATAAATGGTAAAATGAAATTACAAACATAAAAAGTAAATGCTTTTTTGAGCAATGTTTGAACATGGTTTCAAATCTATGAAACAGCACATGTAAAAAGTACTTTTCTACAAGAAAGCAAAATGTACTTCTGTAAATTCACTGCTACATTTAAATTTTAAAAAATAATAACATAAATGTCGAAATGAAGCTACAATCATTAAAATAAATGCTTTTTTGAGAAATGTTAAAACTTTCTTTCACATCTATGAATTCTCATGTTTACATGTTTATAGCCTTTGTAAAACTTTTAACAATGTTTAAAAATATGGGTTACAACCAGAAAAGCAAATGTAGAAAAATAAATACGCGTTTAAATTTCAATTTGATAAAAGTAAAAATAACTGCTAAAATGTATGTTCACACATTGAAATAAATGCATTTTAGCTTTTCAGAGTTTGTAAAGTACTTTTCTACAATCAAATAAAATGTAGTCCTGGAAATTCACATCCAGATTTCAATTTTGAAAAGAATAATATAAATGGTAAAATGAAATTACAAACATAAAAAATAAATGCTTTTTTGAGCAATGTTTGAACATGGTTTCACATCTATGAAACAGCACATGTAAAAAGTACTTTTCTACAAGAAAGCAAAATGTACATCTGTAAATTCACTTCTACATTTAAATTTTAAAAAGAATAATATAAATGTTAAAATGAAGCTACAAACATTAAAATACATGCTTTTTTGAGAAATTTTTCAACTTTCTTTCTAATCTAAGAATTTTCATGTTTACATGTTTATAGCCTTTGTAAAACTTTTAACAACGTTTAAAAATATGGGTTACAACCAGAAAAGCAAATGTAGAAAAATAAATACGCGTTTAAATTTCAATTTGAAAAAAGTAAAAATAACTGCTAAAATGAATGTTCACACATTGAAATAAATGCATTTTAGGAAAAGATTAAACATACTTTTCTCATCTATGAACTTCATTGATAATATTTAAACAGTACAATTAAAACGTTTTTCAGTGTTCGTAAAGTACTTTTCTAAAATTAAATAAAATGTAGATCTGGAAATTCACATCCAGATTTCAATTTTGAAAAGAATAGTATAAATGGTCAAATGAAATTTCAAACATAAAAAATAAATGCTTTTTTGAGCAATGTTTGAACATGATTTCACATCTATGAAACAGCACATGTTAAAAGTACTTTTCTACAAGAAAGTAAAATGTACATCTGTAAATTCACTGCTATATTTCAATTTTAAAAAAGAATAACATAAATGTTAAAAATGAAGCTACAATCATTAAAATACATGCTTTTTTGAGAAATGTTAAAACTTTCTTTCACTTCTATGAATTTTCATGTTTACATGTTTATAGCCTTTGTAAAATTTTTAACAACGTTTAAAAATATGGGTTACAACCAGAAAAGCAAATGTAGAAAAATAAATACGCGTTTAAATTTCAATTTGAAAAAAGTAAAAATAACTGCTAAAATGAATGTTCACACATTGAAATAAATGCATTTTAGGAAAAGATTAAACATACTTTTCTCATCTATGTACTTCATTGATAATATATAAACAGTACATCTAAATCGTTTTTCAGAGGTTGTAAAGTACTTTTCTACAGGCATATAGAATGTAGATCTGGAAATTCACATCCAGATTTCAATTTTGAAAAGAATAATATAAATGGTAAAATGAAATTAACAACATAAAAAATAAATGCTTTTTTGAGAAATGTTTGAACATGGTTTCACATCTATGAAACAGCACATGTAAAAAGTACTTTTCTACAAGAAAGCAAAATGTACATCTGTAAATTCAGTTCTACATTTCAATTTTAAAAAGAATAACGTAAATGTTAAAATGAAGCTACAAACATTAAAATACATGCTTTTTTGTGAAATTTTTCAACTTTCTTTCACATCTATGAATTTTCTGTGTTTAAATATTTACAGCCTTTGTAAATCATTTAACAAAGTTTAAAAATATAGTTTACAACCAGAAAAGAAAATATAGAAAAATAAATACGCGTTTAAATTTCAATTTGAAAAAAGTAAAAATAACTGCTAAAATGTATGTTCACACATTGAAATAAATGTATTTTAGGAAAAGATTAAACATACTTTTCTCATCTATGAACTTCATTGATAATATTTAAACAGTAAATTTAAAACGTTTTTCAGAGTTTTTAAAGTACTTTTCTACAATCAAATAAAATGTAGTCCTGGAAATTCACATCGAGATTTCAATTTTGAAAAGAATAAAATAAATGGTAAAATGAAATTTAAAACATAAAAAATAAATGCTTTTTTGAGCAATGTTTGAACATGGTTTCACATCTATGAAACAGCACATGTTAAAAGTACTTTTCTACAAGAAAGCAAAATGTACATCTGTAAATTCACTGCTACATTTCAATTTTAAAAAAGAATAACATAAATGTTAAAATGAAGCTACAATCATTAAAATACATGCTTTTTTGAGAAATGTTAAAACTTTCTTCACATCTATGAATTTTCATCTTTACATATTGATAGCCTTTGTAAAACCATTAACAATGTTTAACAATATGGGTTAGAACCAGAAAAGCAAGTGAAGAAAAATAAATATGCATTTAAATTTCTTTTTGAAAAAGTAAAAATAACTGCTAAAATGAATGTTCACACATAGAAATAAATGCATTTTAGGAAAAGATAAAACATAGTTTTCTCATCTATGAACATCATTGTTAATAAATAAACAGTACATTTAAAACGTTTTTCAGAGGTTGTAAAGTACTTTTCTACAAGCAAAGAAAATGGAGATCTGGAAATTCACATCCAGATTTCAATTTTGAAAAGAATAATATAAATGGTAAAATGAAATTAACAACATAAAAAATAAATGCTTTTTTGAGAAATGTTTGAACATGGTTTCACATCCATGGAACAGCACAGGTAAAAAGTACTTTTCTACAAGAAAGCAAAATGTACATCTGTAAATCCACTGCTACATTTCAATTTTAAAAAAGAATAACGTAAATGTTAAAATGAAGCTACAAACATTAAAATACATGCTTTTTTGAGAAATTTTTCAACTTTCTTTCACATCTATAAATTTTCTGTGTTTAAATATTTACAGCCTTTGTAAAACATTTAACAAAGTTTAAAAATATAGTTTACAACCAGAAAAGAAAATATAGAAAAATAAATACGCGTTTAAATTTCAATTTGAAAAAAGTAAAAATAACTGCTAAAATGTATGTTCACACATTGAAATAAATGCATTTTAGGAAAAGATTAAACATACTTTTCTCATCTATGAATTTCATTGATAATATTTAAACAGTAAATTTAAAACGTTTTTCAGAGTTTGTAAAGTACTTTTCTACAATCAAATAAAATGTAGTCCTGGAAATTCACATCGAGATTTCAATTTTGAAAAGAATAATATAAATGGTAAAATGAAATTTACAACATAAAAAATAAATGCTTTTTTGAGCAATGTTTGAACATGGTTTCACATCTATGAAACAGCACATGTAAAAAGTACTTTTCTACAAGAAAGTAAAATGTACATCTGTAAATTCACTGCTACATTTCAATTTTAAAAAAGAATAACATAAATGTTAAAATGAAGCTACAATCATTAAAATACATGCTTTTTTGAGAAATGTAAAAACTTTCTTTCACATCTATGAATTTTCATGTTTACATGTTTATAGCCTTTGTAAAACTTTTAACAACGTTTAAAAATATGGGTTACAACCAGAAAAGCAAATGTATAAAAATAAATACGCGTTTAAATTTCAATTTGAAAAACGTAAAAATAACTGCTAAAATGAATGTTCACACATTGAAATAAATGCATTTTAGGAAAAGATTAAACATACTTTTCTCATCTATGAACTTCATTGATAATATTTAAACAGTACATTTGAAACGTTTTTCAGTGTTCGTAAAGTACTTTTCTACAATTAAATAAAATGTAGATCTGGAAATTCACATCCAGATTTCAATTTTGAAAAGAATAATATAAATGGTAAAATGAAATTTCAAACATAAAAAATAAATGCTTTTTTGAGCAATGTTTGAACATGGTTTCACATCTATGAAACAGCACATGTTAAAAGTACTTTTCTACAAGAAAGTAAAATATACATCTGTAAATTCACTGCTATATTTCAATTTTAAAAAAGAATAACATAAATGTTAAAATGAAGCTACAATCATTAAAATACATGCTTTTTTGAGAAATGTAAAAACTTTCTTTCACATCTATGAATTTTCATGTTTACATGTTTATAGCCTTTGTAAAACTTTTAACAACGTTTAAAAATATGGGTTACAACCAGAAAAGCAAATGTATAAAAATAAATACGCGTTTAAATTTCAATTTGAAAAAAGTAAAAATAACTGCTAAAATGAATGTTCACACATTGAAATAAATGCATTTTAGGAAAAGATGAAACATACTATTCTCATCTATGTACTTCATTGATAATATATAAACAGTACATCTAAAACGTTTTTCAGAGGTTGTAAAGTACTTTTCTACAAGCATATAGAATGTAGATCTGGAAATTCACATCCAGATTTCAATTTTGAAAAGAATAATATAAATGATAAAATGAAATTAACAACATAAAAAATAAATGCTTTTTTGAGAAATGTTTGAACATGGTTTCACATCTATGAAACAGCACATGTAAAAAGTACTTTTCTACAAGAAAGCAAAATGTACATCTGTAAATTCAGTTCTACTTTTCAATTTTAAAAAGAATAACGTAAATGTTAAAATGAAGCTACAAACATTAAAATACATGCTTTTTTGAGAAATTTTTCATCTTTCTTTCACATCTATGAATTTTCATGTTTACATATTTATAGCCTTTGTAAAACTTTTAACAACATTTAAAAATATGGGTTACAACCAGAAAAGCAAATGTAGAAAAATAAATACGCATTTAAATTTCAATTTGAAAAAAGTAAAAATAACTGCTAAAATGAATGTTCACACATTGAAATAAATGCATTTTAGGAAAAGATTAAACATGCATTTCTCATCTATGAACTTCATTGATAATAAATAAACAGTACATTTAAAACGTTTTTCAGAGGTTGTAAAGTACTTTTCAACAAGCAAATGAAATGTAGTCCTGGAAATTCACATCCAGATTTTAATTTTCAAAAGAATAATATAAATGGTAAAATGAAATTACCAACTTAAAAAATAAATCATTTTTTGAGAAATGTTTGAACATGGTTTCACGTCTATGAAACAGCACATGTAAAAAGTACTTTTCTACAAGAAAGTAAAATGTACATCTGTAAATTCACTGCTAAATTTCAATTTTAAAAAAGAATAACATAAATGTTAAAATGAAGCTACAATCATTAAAATACATGCTTTTTTGAGAAATGTTAAAACTTTCTTTCACATCTATGAATTTTCATGTTTACATGTTTATAGCCTTTGTAAAACTTTTAACAACGTTTAAAAATATGGGTTACAACCAGAAAAGCAAATGTAGAAAAATAAATACGCGTTTAAATTTCAATTTGAAAAAAGTAAAAATAACTGCTAAAATGAATGTTCACACATTGAAATAAATGCATTTTAGGAAAAGATTAAACATACTTTTCTCATCTATGAACTTCATTCATAATATTTAAACAGTACATTTAAAACGTTTTTCAGTGTTCGTAAAGTACTTTTCTACAATCAAATAAAATGTAGATCTGGAAATTCACATCCAGATTTCAATTTTGAAAAGAATAATATAAATGGTAAAATGAAATTTCAAACATAAAAAATAAATGCTTTTTTGAGCAATATTTGAACATGGTTTCACATCTATGAAACAGCACATGTTAAAAGTACTTTTCTACAAGAAAGCAAAATGTACATCTGTAAATTCACTGCTACATTTCAATTTTAAAAAAGAATAACATAAATGTTAAAATGAAGCTACAATCATTAAAATACATGCTTTTCTGACAAATGTTAAAACTTTCTTTCACATCTATGAATTTTCATGTTTAAATATTTACAGCCTTTGTAAAACATTTAACAAAGTTTAAAAATATAGTTTACAACCTGAAAAGAAAATGTAGAAAAATAAATACGCGTTTAAATTTCAATTTGAAAAAAGTAAAAATAACTGCTAAAATGAATGTTCACACATTGAAATAAATGCATTTTAGGAAAAGATTAAACATACTTTTCTCATCTATGAACTTCATTCATAATATTTAAACAGTACATTTAAAACGTTTTTCAGTGTTCGTAAAGTACTTTTCTACAATCAAATAAAATGTAGATCTGGAAATTCACATCCAGATTTCAATTTTGAAAAGAATAATATAAATGGTAAAATGAAATTTCAAACATAAAAAATAAATGCTTTTTTGAGCAATATTTGAACATGGTTTCACATCTATGAAACAGCACATGTTAAAAGTACTTTTCGACAAGAAAGCAAAATGTACATCTGTAAATTCACTGCTACATTTCAATTTTAAAAAAGAATAACATAAATGTTAAAATGAAGCTACAATCATTAAAATACATGCTTTTCTGACAAATGTTAAAACTTTCTTTCACATCTATGAATTTTCATGTTTAAATATTTACAGCCTTTGTAAAACATTTAACAAAGTTTAAAAATATAGTTTACAACCTGAAAAGAAAATGTAGAAAAATAAATACGCGTTTAAATTTCAATTTGAAAAAGTTAAAATAACTGCTGAAATGTATGTTCACACATTGAAATAAATGCATTTTAGGAAAAGATTAAACATACTTTTCTTATCTATGAACTTCATTGATAATATTTAAACAGTACATTTAAAATGTTTTTAAGTGTTTGTAAAGTAGTGTTCTACAATCATATAAAATGTCGATCTGGAAATTCACATCGAGATTTCAATTTTGAAAAGAATAATATAAATGGTAAAATGAAATTACAAACATAAAAAATAAATGCTTTTTTGAGCAATGTTTGAACATGGTTTCAAATCTATGAAACAGCACATGTAAAAAGTACTTTTCTACAAGAAAGCAAAATGTACTTCTGTAAATTCACTGCTACATTTCAATTTTAAAAAAGAATAACATAAATGTCAAAATGAAGCTACAATCATTAAAATAAATGCTTTTTTGAGAAATGTTAAAACTTTCTTTCACATCTATGAATTCTCATGTTTACATGTTTATAGCCTTTGTAAAACTTTTAACAATGTTTAAAAATATGGGTTACAACCAGAAAAGCAAATGTAGAAAAATAAATACGCGTTTAAATTTCAATTTGAAAAAAGTAAAAATAACTGCTAAAATGTATGTTCACGCATTGAAATAAATGCATTTTAGCTTTTCAGAGTTTGTAAAGTACTTTTCTACAATCAAATAAAATGTAGTCCTGGAAATTCACATCCAGATTTCAATTTTGAAAAGAATAATATAAATGGTAAAATGAAATTACAAACATAAAAAATAAATTCTTTTTGAGCAATGTTTGAACATGGTTTCACATCTATGAAACAGCACATGTAAAAAGTACTTTTCTACAAGAAAGCAAAATGTACATCTGTAAATTCACTTCTACATTTAAATTTTAAAAAGGATAATATAAATGTTAAAATGAAGCTACAAACATTAAAATACATGCTTTTTTGAGAAATTTTTCAACTTTCTTTCACATCTATGAATTTTCATGTTTACATGTTTATAGCCTTTGTAAAACTTTTAACAACGTTTAAAAATATGGGTTACAACCAGAAAAGCAAATGTAGAAAAATAAATACGCGTTTTAATTTCAATTTGAAAAAAGTAAAAATAACTGCTAAAATGAATGTTCACACATTGAAATAAACGCATTTTAGGAAAAGATTAAACATACTTTTCTCATCTATGAACTTCATTGATAATATTTAAACAGTACATTAAAACGTTTTTCAGTGTTCGTAAAGTACTTTTCTACAATTAAATAAAATGTAGATCTGGAAATTCACATCCAGATTTCAATTTTGAAAAGAATTATATAAATGGTAAAATGAAATTTCAAACATAAAAAATATATGCTTTTTTGAGCATTGTTTGAACATGATTTCACATCTATGAAACAGCACATGTTAAAAGTACTTTTCTACAAGAAAGTAAAATGTACATCTGTAAATTCACTGCTATATTTCAATTTTAAAAAAGAATAACATAAATGTTAAAATGAAGCTACAATCATTAAAATACATGCTTTTTGAGAAATGTTAAAACTTTCTTCACATCTATGAAGTTTCATGTTTACATATTTATAGCCTTTGTAAAACCATTAACAATGTTTAACAATATGGGTGAGAACCAGAAAAGCAAATGAAGAAAAATAAATATGCATTTAAATTTCTTTTTGAAAAAGTAAAAATAACTGCTAAAACGAATGTTCACACATTGAAATAAATGCATTTTAGGAAAAGATTAAACATACTTTTCTCATCTATGAACTTCATTGATAATATTTAAACAGTACATTTAAAACGTTTTTCAGTGTTCGTAAAGTACTTTTCTACAATCAAATAAAATGTAGATCTGGAAATTCACATCCAGATTTCAATTTTGAAAAGAATAATATAAATGGTAAAATGAAATTTAAAACAAAAAAAATAAATGCTTTTTTGAGCAATGTTTGAACATGGTTTCACATCTATGAAACAGCACATGTTAAAAGTACTTTTCTACAAGAAAGCAAAATGTACATCTGTAAATTCACTGCTACATTTCAATTTTAAAAAAGAATAACATAAATGTTAAAATGAAGCTACAATCATTAAAATACATGCTTTTCTGAGAAATTTTTCAACTTTCTTTCACATCTATAAATTTTCATGTTTAAATATTTACAGCCTTTGTAAAACATTTAACAAAGTTTAAAAATATAGTTTACAACCTGAAAAGAAAAAGTTGAAAAATAAATACGCGTTAAAATTTCAATTTGAAAAAAGTAAAAATAACTGCTAAAATGAATGTTCACACATTGAAATAAATGCATTTTAGGAAAAGATTAAACATACTTTTCTCATCTATGAACTTCATTGATAATATTTAAACAGTACATTTAAAACGTTTTTCAGTGTTCGTAAAGTACTTTTCTACAATTAAATAAAATGTAGATCTGGAAATTCACATCCAGATTTCAATTTTGAAAAGAATAATATAAATGGTAAAATGAAATTTCAAACATAAAAAATAAATGCTTTTTTGAGCAATGTTTGAACATGATTTCACATCTATGAAACAGCACATGTTAAAAGTACTTTTCTACAAGAAAGTAAAATGTACATCTGTAAATTCACTGCTATATTTCAATTTTAAAAAAGAATAACATAAATGTTAAAATGAAGCTACAATCATTAAAATACATGCTTTTTTGAGAAATGTTAAAACTTTCTTTCACATCTATGAATTTTCATGTTTACATGTTTATAGCCTTTGTAAAACTTTTAACAACGTTTAAAAATATGGGTTACAACCAGAAAAGCAAATGTAGAAAAATAAATACGCGTTTAAATTTCAATTTGAAAAAAGTAAAAATAACTGCTAAAATGAATGTTCACACATTGAAATAAATGCATTTTAAGAAAAGATTAAACATACTTTTCTCATCTATGAACTTCATTGATAATATTTAAACAGTACATTTAAAACGTTTTTCAGTGTTTGTAAAGTAGTTTTCTACAATTAAATAAAATGTAGATCTGGAAATTCACATCGAGATTTCAATTTTGAAAAGAATAATATAAATGGTAAAATGAAATTACAAACATAAAAAATAAATGCTTTTTTGAGCAATGTTTGAACATGGTTTCAAATCTATGAAACAGCACATGTAAAAAGTACTTTTCTACAAGAAAGCAAAATGTACTTCTGTAAATTCACTGCTACATTTCAATTTTAAAAAAGAATAACATAAATGTCAAAATGAAGCTACAATCATTAAAATAAATGCTTTTTTGAGAAATGTTAAAACTTTCTTTCACATCTATGAATTCTCATGTTTACATGTTTATATCCTTTGTAAAACCTTTAACAATGTTTAAAAATATGGGTTACAACCAGAAAAGCAAATGTAGAAAAATAAATACGCGTTTAAATTTCAATTTGAAAAAAGTAAAAATAACTGCTAAAATGTATGTTCACACATTGAAATAAATGCATTTTAGCTTTTCAGAGTTTGTAAAGTACTTTTCTACAATCAAATAAAATGTAGTCCTGGAATTTCACATCCAGATTTCAATTTTGAAAAGAATAATATAAATGGTAAAATGAAATTACAAACATAAAAAATAAATGCTTTTTTGAGCAATGTTTGAACATGGTTTCACATCTATGAAACAGCACATGTAAAAAGTACTTTTCTACAAGAAAGCAAAATGTACATCTGTAAATTCACTTCTACATTTAAATTTTAAAAAGAATAATATAAATGTTAAAATGAAGCTTCAAACATTAAAATACATGCCTTTTTGAGAAATTTTTCAACTTTCTTTCACATCTATGAATTTTCATGTTTAAATGTTTATAGCCTTTGTAAAACTTTTAACAACGTTTAAAAATATAGGTTACAACCAGAAAAGCAAATGTAGAAAAATAAATACGCGTTTAAATTTCAATTTGAAAAAAGTAAAAATAACTGCTAAAATGAATGTTCACACATTGAAATAAATGCATTTTAAGAAAAGATTAAACATACTTTTCTCATCTATGAACTTCATTGATAATATTTAAACAGTACATTTAAAACGTTTTTCAGTGTTTGTAAAGTAGTTTTCTACAATTAAATATAATGTAGATCTGGAAATTCACATCGAGATTTCAATTTTGAAAAGAATAATATAAATGGTAAAATGAAATTACAAACATAAAAAATAAATGCTTTTTTGAGCAATGTTTGAACATGGTTTCAAATCTATGAAACAGCACATGTAAAAAGTACTTTTCTACAAGAAAGCAAAATGTACTTCTGTAAATTCACTGCTACATTTCAATTTTAAAAAAGAATAACATAAATGTCAAAATGAAGCTACAATCATTAAAATAAATGCTTTTTTGAGAAATGTTAAAACTTTCTTTCACATCTATGAATTCTCATGTTTACATGTTTATATCCTTTGCAAAACCTTTAACAATGTTTAAAAATATGGGTTACAACCAGAAAAGCAAATGTAGAAAAATAAATACGCGTTTAAATTTCAATTTGAAAAAAGTAAAAATAACTGCTAAAATGTATGTTCACACATTGAAATAAATGCATTTTAGCTTTTCAGAGTTTGTAAAGTACTTTTCTACAATCAAATAAAATGTAGTCCTGGAATTTCACATCCAGATTTCAATTTTGAAAAGAATAATATAAATGGTAAAATGAAATTACAAACATAAAAAATAAATGCTTTTTTGAGCAATGTTTGAACATGGTTTCACATCTATGAAACAGCACATGTAAAAAGTACTTTTCTACAAGAAAGCAAAATGTACATCTGTAAATTCACTTCTACATTTAAATTTTAAAAAGAATAATATAAATGTTAAAATGAAGCTTCAAACATTAAAATACATGCCTTTTTGAGAAATTTTTCAACTTTCTTTCACATCTATGAATTTTCATGTTTAAATGTTTATAGCCTTTGTAAAACTTTTAACAACGTTTAAAAATATAGGTTACAACCAGAAAAGCAAATGTAGAAAAATAAATACGCGTTTAAATTTCAATTTGAAAAAAGTAAAAATAACTGCTAAAATGAATGTTCACACATTGAAATAAATGCATTTTAAGAAAAGATTAAACATACTTTTCTCATCTATGAACTTCATTGATAATATTTAAACAGTACATTTAAAACGTTTTTCAGTGTTTGTAAAGTAGTTTTCTACAATTAAATAAAATGTAGATCTGGAAATTCACATCGAGATTTCAATTTTGAAAAGAATAATATAAATGGTAAAATGAAATTACAAACATAAAAAATAAATGCTTTTTTGAGCAATGTTTGAACATGGTTTCAAATCTATGAAACAGCACATGTAAAAAGTACTTTTCTACAAGAAAGCAAAATGTACTTCTGTAAATTCACTGCTACATTTCAATTTTAAAAAAGAATAACATAAATGTCAAAATGAAGCTACAATCATTAAAATAAATGCTTTTTTGAGAAATGTTAAAACTTTCTTTCACATCTATGAATTCTCATGTTGACATGTTTATATCCTTTGTAAAACCTTTAACAATGTTTAAAAATATGGGTTACAACCAGAAAAGCAAATGTAGAAAAATAAATACGCGTTTAAATTTCAATTTGAAAAAAGTAAAAATAACTGCTAAAATGTATGTTCACACATTGAAATAAATGCATTTTAGCTTTTCAGAGTTTGTAAAGTACTTTTCTACAATCAAATAAAATGTAGTCCTGGAATTTCACATCCAGATTTCAATTTTGAAAAGAATAATATAAATGGTAAAATGAAATTACAAACATAAAAAATAAATGCTTTTTTGAGCAATGTTTGAACATGGTTTCACATCTATGAAACAGCACATGTAAAAAGTACTTTTCTACAAGAAAGCAAAATGTACATCTGTAAATTCACTTCTACATTTAAATTTTAAAAAGAATAATATAAATGTTAAAATGAAGCTTCAAACATTAAAATACATGCCTTTTTGAGAAATTTTTCAACTTTCTTTCACATCTATAAATTTTCATGTTTAAATGTTTATAGCCTTTGTAAAACTTTTAACAACGTTTAAAAATATAGGTTACAACCAGAAAAGCAAATGTAGAAAAATAAATACGCGTTTAAATTTCAATTTGAAAAAAGTAAAAATAAGTGCTAAAATGAATGTTCACACATTGAAATAAATGCATTTTAGGAAAAGATTAAACATACTTTTCTCATCTATGAACTTCATTGATAATATTTAAACAATACATTTAAAACGTTTTTCAGTGTTCGTAAAGTACTTTTCTACAATTAAATAAAATGTAGATCTGGAAATTCACATCCAGATTTCAATTTTGAAAAGAATAATATAAATGGTAAAATGAAATTTCAAACATAAAAAATAAATGCTTTTTTGAGCAATGTTTGAACATGATTTCACATCTATGAAACAGCACATGTTAAAAGTACTTTTCTACAAGAAAGTAAAATGTACATCTGTAAATTCACTGCTATATTTCAATTTTAAAAAAGAATAACATAAATGTTAAAATGAAGCTACAATCATTAAAATACATGCTTTTTTGAGAAATGTTAAAACTTTCTTTCACATCTATGAATTTTCATGTTTACATGTTTATAGCCTTTGTAAAACTTTTAACAACGTTTAAAAATATGGGTTACAACCAGAAAAGCAAATGTAGAAAAATAAATACGAGTTTAAATTTCAATTTGAAAAAAGTAAAAATAACTGCTAAAATGAATGTTCACACATTGAAATAAATGCATTTTAGGAAAAGATTAAACATACTTTTCTCATCTATGAACTTCATTGATAATATTTAAACAGTACATTTAAAATTTTTCTAAGTGTTTGTAAAGTAGTTTTCTACAATCATATAAAATGTCGATCTGGAAATTCACATCGAGATTTCAATTTTGAAAAGAATAATATAAATGGTAAAATGAAATTACAAACATAAAAAGTAAATGCTTTTTTGAGCAATGTTTGAACATGGTTTCAAATCTATGAAACAGCACATGTAAAAAGTACTTTTCTACAAGAAAGCAAAATGTACTTCTGTAAATTCACTGCTACATTTAAATTTTAAAAAATAATAACATAAATGTCGAAATGAAGCTACAATCATTAAAATAAATGCTTTTTTGAGAAATGTTAAAACTTTCTTTCACATCTATGAATTCTCATGTTTACATGTTTATAGCCTTTGTAAAACTTTTAACAATGTTTAAAAATATGGGTTACAACCAGAAAAGCAAATGTAGAAAAATAAATACGCGTTTAAATTTCAATTTGATAAAAGTAAAAATAACTGCTAAAATGTATGTTCACACATTGAAATAAATGCATTTTAGGAAAAGATTAAACATACTTTTCTCATCTATGAACTTCATTCATAATATTTAAACAGTACATTTAAAACGTTTTTCAGTGTTCGTAAAGTACTTTTCTACAATCAAATAAAATGTAGATCTGGAAATTCACATCCAGATTTCAATTTTGAAAAGAATAATATAAATGGTAAAATGAAATTTCAAACATAAAAAATAAATGCTTTTTTGAGCAATATTTGAACATGGTTTCACATCTATGAAACAGCACATGTTAAAAGTACTTTTCTACAAGAAAGCAAAATGTACATCTGTAAATTCACTGCTACATTTCAATTTTAAAAAAGAATAACATAAATGTTAAAATGAAGCTACAATCATTAAAATACATGCTTTTCTGACAAATGTTAAAACTTTCTTTCACATCTATGAATTTTCATGTTTAAATATTTACAGCCTTTGTAAAACATTTAACAAAGTTTAAAAATATAGTTTACAACCTGAAAAGAAAATGTAGAAAAATAAATACGCGTTTAAATTTCAATTTGAAAAAAGTAAAAATAACTGCTAAAATGAATGTTCACACATTGAAATAAATGCATTTTAGGAAAAGATTAAACATACTTTTCTCATCTATGAACTTCATTCATAATATTTAAACAGTACATTTAAAACGTTTTTCAGTGTTCGTAAAGTACTTTTCTACAATCAAATAAAATGTAGATCTGGAAATTCACATCCAGATTTCAATTTTGAAAAGAATAATATAAATGGTAAAATGAAATTTCAAACATAAAAAATAAATGCTTTTTTGAGCAATATTTGAACATGGTTTCACATCTATGAAACAGCACATGTTAAAAGTACTTTTCTACAAGAAAGCAAAATGTACATCTGTAAATTCACTGCTACATTTCAATTTTAAAAAAGAATAACATAAATGTTAAAATGAAGCTACAATCATTAAAATACATGCTTTTCTGACAAATGTTAAAACTTTCTTTCACATCTATGAATTTTCATGTTTAAATATTTACAGCCTTTGTAAAACATTTAACAAAGTTTAAAAATATAGTTTACAACCTGAAAAGAAAATGTAGAAAAATAAATACGCGTTTAAATTTCAATTTGAAAAAGTTAAAATAACTGCTGAAATGTATGTTCACACATTGAAATAAATGCATTTTAGGAAAAGATTAAACATACTTTTCTTATCTATGAACTTCATTGATAATATTTAAACAGTACATTTAAAATGTTTTTAAGTGTTTGTAAAGTAGTGTTCTACAATCATATAAAATGTCGATCTGGAAATTCACATCGAGATTTCAATTTTGAAAAGAATAATATAAATGGTAAAATGAAATTACAAACATAAAAAATAAATGCTTTTTTGAGCAATGTTTGAACATGGTTTCAAATCTATGAAACAGCACATGTAAAAAGTACTTTTCTACAAGAAAGCAAAATGTACTTCTGTAAATTCACTGCTACATTTCAATTTTAAAAAAGAATAACATAAATGTCAAAATGAAGCTACAATCATTAAAATAAATGCTTTTTTGAGAAATGTTAAAACTTTCTTTCACATCTATGAATTCTCATGTTTACATGTTTATAGCCTTTGTAAAACTTTTAACAATGTTTAAAAATATGGGTTACAACCAGAAAAGCAAATGTAGAAAAATAAATACGCGTTTAAATTTCAATTTGAAAAAAGTAAAAATAACTGCTAAAATGTATGTTCACACGTTGAAATAAATGCATTTTAGCTTTTCAGAGTTTGTAAAGTACTTTTCTACAATCAAATAAAATGTAGTCCTGGAAATTCACATCCAGATTTCAATTTTGAAAAGAATAATATAAATGGTAAAATGAAATTACAAACATAAAAAATAAATTCTTTTTGAGCAATGTTTGAACATGGTTTCACATCTATGAAACAGCACATGTAAAAAGTACTTTTCTACAAGAAAGCAAAACGTACATCTGTAAATTCACTTCTACATTTAAATTTTAAAAAGGATAATATAAATGTTAAAATGAAGCTACAAACATTAAAATACATGCTTTTTTGAGAAATTTTTCAACTTTCTTTCACATCTATGAATTTTCATGTTTACATGTTTATAGCCTTTGTAAAACTTTTAACAACGTTTAAAAATATGGGTTACAACCAGAAAAGCAAATGTAGAAAAATAAATACGCGTTTTAATTTCAATTTGAAAAAAGTAAAAATAACTGCTAAAATGAATGTTCACACATTGAAATAAACGCATTTTAGGAAAAGATTAAACATACTTTTCTCATCTATGAACTTCATTGATAATATTTAAACAGTACATTAAAACGTTTTTCAGTGTTCGTAAAGTACTTTTCTACAATTAAATAAAATGTAGATCTGGAAATTCACATCCAGATTTCAATTTTGAAAAGAATTATATAAATGGTAAAATGAAATTTCAAACATAAAAAATATATGCTTTTTTGAGCATTGTTTGAACATGATTTCACATCTATGAAACAGCACATGTTAAAAGTACTTTTCTACAAGAAAGTAAAATGTACATCTGTAAATTCACTGCTATATTTCAATTTTAAAAAAGAATAACATAAATGTTAAAATGAAGCTACAATCATTAAAATACATGCTTTTTGAGAAATGTTAAAACTTTCTTCACATCTATGAAGTTTCATGTTTACATATTTATAGCCTTTGTAAAACCATTAACAATGTTTAACAATATGGGTGAGAACCAGAAAAGCAAATGAAGAAAAATAAATATGCATTTAAATTTCTTTTTGAAAAAGTAAAAATAACTGCTAAAACGAATGTTCACACATTGAAATAAATGCATTTTAGGAAAAGATTAAACATACTTTTCTCATCTATGAACTTCATTGATAATATTTAAACAGTACATTTAAAACGTTTTTCAGTGTTCGTAAAGTACTTTTCTACAATTAAATAAAATGTAGATCTGGAAATTCACATCCAGATTTCAATTTTGAAAAGAATAATATAAATGGTAAAATGAAATTTCAAACATAAAAAATAAATGCTTTTTTGAGCAATGTTTGAACATGATTTCACATCTATGAAACAGCACATGTTAAAAGTACTTTTCTACAAGAAAGTAAAATGTACATCTGTAAATTCACTGCTATATTTCAATTTTAAAAAAGAATAACATAAATGTTAAAATGAAGCTACAATCATTAAAATACATGCTTTTTTGAGAAATGTTAAAACTTTCTTTCACATCTATGAATTTTCATGTTTACATGTTTATAGCCTTTGTAAAACTTTTAACAACGTTTAAAAATATGGGTTACAACCAGAAAAGCAAATGTAGAAAAATAAATACGCGTTTAAATTTCAATTTGAAAAAAGTAAAAATAACTGCTAAAATGAATGTTCACACATTGAAATAAATGCATTTTAAGAAAAGATTAAACATACTTTTCTCATCTATGAACTTCATTGATAATATTTAAACAGTACATTTAAAACGTTTTTCAGTGTTTGTAAAGTAGTTTTCTACAATTAAATAAAATGTAGATCTGGAAATTCACATCGAGATTTCAATTTTGAAAAGAATAATATAAATGGTAAAATGAAATTACAAACATAAAAAATAAATGCTTTTTTGAGCAATGTTTGAACATGGTTTCAAATCTATGAAACAGCACATGTAAAAAGTACTTTTCTACAAGAAAGCAAAATGTACTTCTGTAAATTCACTGCTACATTTCAATTTTAAAAAAGAATAACATAAATGTCAAAATGAAGCTACAATCATTAAAATAAATGCTTTTTTGAGAAATGTTAAAACTTTCTTTCACATCTATGAATTCTCATGTTTACATGTTTATATCCTTTGTAAAACCTTTAACAATGTTTAAAAATATGGGTTACAACCAGAAAAGCAAATGTAGAAAAATAAATACGCGTTTAAATTTCAATTTGAAAAAAGTAAAAATAACTGCTAAAATGTATGTTCACACATTGAAATAAATGCATTTTAGCTTTTCAGAGTTTGTAAAGTACTTTTCTACAATCAAATAAAATGTAGTCCTGGAATTTCACATCCAGATTTCAATTTTGAAAAGAATAATATAAATGGTAAAATGAAATTACAAACATAAAAAATAAATGCTTTTTTGAGCAATGTTTGAACATGGTTTCACATCTATGAAACAGCACATGTAAAAAGTACTTTTCTACAAGAAAGCAAAATGTACATCTGTAAATTCACTTCTACATTTAAATTTTAAAAAGAATAATATAAATGTTAAAATGAAGCTTCAAACATTAAAATACATGCCTTTTTGAGAAATTTTTCAACTTTCTTTCACATCTATGAATTTTCATGTTTAAATGTTTATAGCCTTTGTAAAACTTTTAACAACGTTTAAAAATATAGGTTACAACCAGAAAAGCAAATGTAGAAAAATAAATACGCGTTTAAATTTCAATTTGAAAAAAGTAAAAATAACTGCTAAAATGAATGTTCACACATTGAAATAAATGCATTTTAAGAAAAGATTAAACATACTTTTCTCATCTATGAACTTCATTGATAATATTTAAACAGTACATTTAAAACGTTTTTCAGTGTTTGTAAAGTAGTTTTCTACAATTAAATAAAATGTAGATCTGGAAATTCACATCGAGATTTCAATTTTGAAAAGAATAATATAAATGGTAAAATGAAATTACAAACATAAAAAATAAATGCTTTTTTGAGCAATGTTTGAACATGGTTTCAAATCTATGAAACAGCACATGTAAAAAGTACTTTTCTACAAGAAAGCAAAATGTACTTCTGTAAATTCACTGCTACATTTCAATTTTAAAAAAGAATAACATAAATGTCAAAATGAAGCTACAATCATTAAAATAAATGCTTTTTTGAGAAATGTTAAAACTTTCTTTCACATCTATGAA
Organism: Narcine bancroftii; assembly: GCF_036971445.1. Lineage (NCBI taxonomy): Eukaryota > Metazoa > Chordata > Chondrichthyes > Torpediniformes > Narcinidae > Narcine > Narcine bancroftii. Next base: position 209,229,639 of record NC_091470.1, read on the forward strand.
TTCTCATGTTTACATGTTTATATCCTTTGTAAAACCTTTAACAATGTTTAAAAATATGGGTTACAACCAGAAAAGCAAATGTAGAAAAATAAATACGCGTTTAAATTTCAATTTGAAAAAAGTAAAAATAACTGCTAAAATGTATGTTCACACATTGAAATAAATGCATTTTAGCTTTTCAGAGTTTGTAAAGTACTTTTCTACAATCAAATAAAATGTAGTCCTGGAATTTCACATCCAGATTTCAATTTTGAAAAGAATAATATAAATGGTAAAATGAAATTACAAACATAAAAAATAAATGCTTTTTTGAGCAATGTTTGAACATGGTTTCACATCTATGAAACAGCACATGTAAAAAGTACTTTTCTACAAGAAAGCAAAATGTACATCTGTAAATTCACTTCTACATTTAAATTTTAAAAAGAATAATATAAATGTTAAAATGAAGCTTCAAACATTAAAATACATGCCTTTTTGAGAAATTTTTCAACTTTCTTTCACATCTATGAATTTTCATGTTTAAATGTTTATAGCCTTTGTAAAACTTTTAACAACGTTTAAAAATATAGGTTACAACCAGAAAAGCAAATGTAGAAAAATAAATACGCGTTTAAATTTCAATTTGAAAAAA